>NC_045559.1:56590410-56892804 GCF_009819795.1 Aythya fuligula
GCAGCCAGGCAAGGCACTTCACTTGCTTACCTGTTCCAGGTGTCTCAAACCCAGATTGTGCAATGTTGCCTTGCCCTGTATCTTGCTCTGCAGTCTGGATGTGATCTCAGTAAAACCAGTGGAGCACAATTCTTGGTGTCAAGTAAGAATTGACACCAAAATGTGGAAGGAGCATTTATCTCTAGCTGAGGTGCTGACTGTAACATTCCTACCCATCTAAAATGCACTGGGAGTAGCAACTTGAGCTGTCAGGTATCCGAGAGGTTCCCGTAGCATTCAACGTGGGTGTCTCTTTGCCAATATCCTGTCCTTAATAACTGCCAAAAAGGAAAAAAAAAATACATATATACATATATATATATATATAAAGAAGGGAATTGACCCATAACCCAATTGACCATGGTAAATACCAAGGTCAGAATTTTTTTGCATTGGTTCAGTGAGGAGGCTGCCAGATGGCTGAAGCTCTCATCTGTCCATCTGAAATGCTTGCCATTTCAGCAACAAAGAGCTATGCACTTCAAAAGAAAGCCCAAGGTACAAGTTGGAATGCTGTGCCATTGTTCCAGTTACTTTGACTGAGCTGTTTTCCTAGAGTAACACAGATGTCACCCCAACGTTACAGTGTCCGTGGTTTTCCAAGGGCTGCATGCACACACAGCAAGGGACTTGTGCTGCCCTCAGCCTGGGTGTTTTTCTCCTCCTCCTTGTCTCTGTCTCATTCTGCTTAAATTTTGAGTCCTGTTTGCTCACTTTGCTAGTCAAAACAGGGCTTTGTTTTTCTTCTCTAGGATGTGCAGGACTAGCGCAAGTAGTTAAGAGAAGCAAGCTGTCCTCCTTCCGCAACATAAATACCCTTCTTGCCAACAATAATTATTCTACACAGGGAGTTTTTCTCTTATCTACTGATGCAAGTGAGGGGGTGGTGGTGTTAGTGAAGGGATATGCCAGCTCTTGATAATTCCTGGGTTTTCTTAAATGCCACATTTTGACCTACGAGATTAGCAACAGGATTCTTCACATTTGTTTGCAAATCTGCTGGCAGCTGCCCCTTCAGCATGTAGCCTGGGTCTGGCATACACCCTGCAGCCTTTTTTTTTTTTTTTTTTTTGCATGCTGGCTGCATTTTTTTTCACACATATATCACCCCTTAACCTCCCAAAGGGGTATTTCTTCTTACCCATCGAGTCAAGCTTCAATTTCTTGCACAGAAATGCTTTTGCTTAGACCAACCCAGGAAACAGGACAGGAGGCCTAACACAGATACTCAATGAAATCTCTTCTCAGTAGTTCTCACTTTATCTGCAGCGTAACCTTGAGGTTGCAGTGTGGTACATTCACTGGCTTCAGCCATTCCTCAGAAGTGCTCAGAGCATTTAAGATTATGCAGCCCATACTACTGGGACGTAGTATGGGCTGCATAATCTTTCCTTTCCCCAGATGTCCTCAGGTGATACAGGTGATACAGTCACCTGCAAGGTGACTGTATTCCTATGTTTAATGGGGAATTTGAAGGAAATTGTGATAAGGAGAAATCTGGCCAGTGAGACTTGGCCCAGACTGGAGGCCATTTGTTAATTTAACTCAATCTTACCAAGTTTCAGAGGACTTGGAAGCTTGATTCAGTTTCTAAATCATTTTTCAAATAAGGCATTAATGGGAAGTGAGTTCAGCCGTGTCTCCCAGCTCAGCAGGAGCCATGATTCTCACTGCTTTGGACCACTTTGTTTTCTCAACATTCACAAAAATAATTGAGCTGTATTATTCAGCTCTGTTTCCCCTTCTGCAAGACTGCTGGTCTTACCACTTCACCAGCAGCACTACTGGTTCTGCCTTGACCAATTATAACAGGGCTGTACCTCTTCAGAGAAGAAGGAGGATAGATAGATGTGTGATTGTGAAGAATCTAATGGAAAGTTTCTGTCATATACACCACCTCATACTCTCTTATTTATACTAACCCCCTTTTTGGTGCCTTTTTCTACTATGGTATCTCAGGGTATAAAATTTCTGTCTGAGACAGAGGTTTGGTTGTTTTTTGTTTTGTTTTGTTTTTTCCATCTGATCAATGAAAGGTTATATAGAGAGGCTGCAGGCAGTATGCAATAGTCTGAAAGTTCGCAGATGGCCAAAGTGGATCAGGAACTCACTATGCTACACTTCTGTTGGGGTTTTGGAACACAAACAGAAATCAAATCTCTCTCCTACCCTGGGGGGCTTTAGGTCTGTGTGGGCACAAGCCTGACTGATAAACACTTTGTAATAGCGGTGAAAATGGTGATGTTCATGCTGACAGGCTGGGGCAATGGCAACATGAAACACATCAATGGGCCATGAGGAACAGATGATCTCCCCTTTCTCCTGCCCTGCTTGGGTGGATGTTGGGAGACCCTCAGCTCATAATAAATACCAGTTATGATTGGCTTATGTTAAGCTTGTGCTGCCTTGGTCTAGCGCTCAAAGGAGGTTTTCCTCTAGTCACATTTCTCCCTTAGCAATTCTCCTTCCCTTCAGCACAATGAGTAAAGGTGCCTTGCTTTGCTTTGGCCATGGAACAAAGATGTAAGGGAGAGCTTGGGTTTCTTTTGTCTCTGCTTAAGAGTGGTGGCACTGATTTCCTGCCTGGTCACTCCTCTGAGCCCTATCCTCTGCTAAGACAGGCCTCCCACCCTTTCCCCAACCACTTTGGAAAGTAAAGCCTATTCATAGCAGATCTGTAACTAAACCCAAACTGATCCTCTTCTGGCTCTTGAACCCCTCCTCTTACTCCAAGGTTTGTGTATACTGTTCAGCTTGGCCCTGGATAATTACAGCGAGTACTTTATTTATTTGGTCCTCTCAGTTCTCTCACCTCCTTCACCAGTATCAGAATGTTTTGCAAGATCTTACCTGTTACACAATAAGCCACTGACATCTACTGTGTCTTGTTTTTGTTTTTTTGTCCCCTTCTATCTGCCCCAAGTTTTCTCAGCTCATTAAAATCTTCAACTCACTGGGTCCTGAGAAATTCCCCCTCGTGGAGCAAACTTTCTTCCCAAGCCATAAGCAGATGGTGAGTACCTGTGCTTTCTTCTGACTCTAGCATGGGTGGGGGAGAAGCAATGAACGTGAGTTGTTTATGAAACACTGAAGATTTGGGACATGGACAAAAAGAGATGTTTGTTTCACAACATCAGTTTGCTTGGCCTGTCATGTCATTGCCATCCATGAAATGTTTATCAGCCTGACTAGGTGCTCAAAGTAAATTGGACTTCTCAAAAGAATAACTTGTTTCAGCTTGTAATGTTTCCTTTGCCTGGTGGTTCTGGGGCTCTAGTCTTCCTGTCAACACCTAAATACCCAGTGTGCTGCGTGGCTACTGGAAACCATCCCAACCTCTTAGGGCAACTTCCAAAGAGGTATGCACAAGTGCCCACTGCATTTGGCTTTGGTTCTGGAGAACATGGCTGAGTGGCTTTATTTAAAATTGTTGATGTCTCGTTTCCTTTGGGTTACAAGGATGACTAGTTATTGGCGAATTTTTCCTCCTAACTTACATTGGTTTATTAGTGGCTCTTCTTAGCTGGCTGGTTTTCTGGAGACCCTCTGCGTGTGAACCATGACCCTATGTGCAAGGCACCAGGTGGCTGAGTTTATTTGCCTTTGATTGAGAACTCAAGTGGGGTTTACAGCCTGGAGGTTAAGGGTGTTGCAATGTCAAACTGGAGCTAGAAAAAATTCAAATCCCTCCATTCCCACAGCTTCCTTGCTACATTGTGGGCCAACTACAATGTATAATACGGTGTAGGTACCTGATGGCAGAAATTAGTGCCGAGTGGGAGCTTCAAAGTGCTTAAAGAAACCTCATTTAGATTCTTGTAAAAGATCACTCCGGTGCACTCTAGGTACCTGAATGCCTTGAAATGCCACTCCTTTATCTCTGTGTTCCAATTCTCTGTTCCCTGTAACTGTCTGAGGGGACAACAGCACTTCCATACCTCACAGGCACATCGTGAAGGTAAGTACACTCATATTGCGAAACACTCAAGTAAAGCGGTGGTAAGAGCTGTATTATCAACTAATACCAATTTGAAAAAAAAAAAAATAAAAAATGGATGGCCCTTATATATTGAGCAAGAGTTGGTTATAGATTTTTTAAGAAAAAGTAGTTCTTAAATCTTGTTGCATTTAATCACCACTGATTTATAAAGAGGGATTTGTGATATGAGTAATGCTTCAGGACAGTTTTGACTTTGGCTGACTATCACTTCAGGAATGGTATTTTTGGAAGATTTGATTAGGCTTTTCATTACAAATATGTTACTTGGCAATTTAGCATTATTTTTATTTCTGGAAATCTGACTCCTCCGCATGTAAACACATTTGTTACTGGTATAGTAGTTTGGTTTAGCAAAGCACTGATCTTAATTTCATGTATTTGTCATCTTTATAACTTATCACCTACTTGCAGATGCTATTGCTTACTTCCTAAAGAATACAGGAACCTTTTTAAACTGCAGATAATCTCATCTGAACACACACTATTGTTGACATGCAAGCTTAAGTAATCTGATTTAAATCAGTCACTTTCCAAACATTTACACAGGCAACAATCCACTTGGGCAAATTAAGGCCTGCCCTTCCCAGGTGGGGGGTCTGCCCTTCTCTTCTGCCTGGAGCAAAAGAAATGAGTCTGTGTAACTTCCTAAGATCTTTCTAGATGCATCTTACAGTATCCTGGGCTGACAGGATGAGTATAAGGGGCTGAGAGAGTAAATGCTTATGCCAAGCAAGCTGTGTTGCAGCCATTACTCCATCAAATGCTTGTGAAACTTGCCCACTCTGCATCAGCTTCTCAATGTATCAGGAATTATAATTATATCCCTTCCCCAGTCTTTTCTTTCCTTTCCTGGAGGTTTTTTTTTTTTTTTTTTCCAAGCTATTCCAGTTAGCACTGGCACTTTGGTGGCTGACCCCCCCGGAAGTGCTACAAACTAGAGTTATGGTGTTTCTTCTTTGCAGTGTGACACATTTCAAGCAATGAAACTCTCACATAAGAGACCCTCATCCCTCTATGTCTAAAACTTTCCAAAGCTTACTTTCCAAACTTCTGGATGAAACACAGAACAGACACAGAAGTCTGTTTCATTCTTTCCTCCTTGTGGAGAACGGTGATTTTCCTAAAGTAAAAGTGACATGAAGGAAATTTCTAACAGCTGTTTTGGAGGCCCTATTTGTGAGCATTTTAATTTAGTTGAAAATGCTTTCTCTGAAGCTTCCTTCTCATTTCAACGGGGCATTTTTACCCTGACATTTCACAGCAGAAAAGATCTGAATGATGAATCTCCATTTTCTTTGCTATGGGCATGTACCTTTTGACCATTCCCCCTGTTTACTAGAAATAAAAGCAAATTTGGCAACTGTTCGTCTAAGGCCCTACTGATGCTTCTACATGACTTACCCATAATGACTGCCTTGCTCCGTAGTGACCCCCTATGGCCAATTAACAAGTGGGATATGTTAACTTCAAAAAGGACTTTTCACCTCTCCAGGGCTTATGACCCCAATAACAAGTCTTCAAGTGATCAAACTCTTAGAAAGAGGGAGGGACTACTGGATGTCGTCTTTGCCAAAGAGCCATAATGGCCAGAGGTGGAACGTCTGCTTTGGGCACAATAAATGGTATCAAGAAAGGGGAGGAAATGAATAAATCCACTTGCAAATCCATTTGTGTACATTTGAAGTGGACAGAAACTAACATAAGTGAAGCAGAGACAGAGTGTCTGTGATAGAAATAAAACCACTTTACTGTTTAGAATAAAAGGACACTATAAAAAGTGAACATTATGCAACATTACCTTAAAAGACAATATACATTCACTGAATATAAAATTTATAAATAACATGGAGGAAAACTGTAAACAGTGCTAGAAAATTTAGCAACAAATACATTCCTTCTGGACAAGATTTTTCACGCAGGTTTGGTTCCTTCCCCAAATTTCCATGACTATCAGGAACAGCAGAGTGGCTCTATGAAGGAAAGACTTTGTCAGAAAGAATGAGAAACCAGTAAAGGCAAAGCAGCAGCATTTAGTGGGTTGTTAAGCTTTTTGTGAAGACTGGTAGCTCCAAAATATACTTATTCAAAAAAAAAAAAAAAAAAAAAAAAAATTTTTGCAAAAATTTTGCCCTGCCCTTCCTTCTAAGCTAGAAAAGATATTATAAATATTTTTTTTTTCAAATACATCTGAAAGAATGGAGATTTGTTCCCATTGAGGCTTTTACTTCAAGAGTCTGTACTGTGAAAAACACCAGAGTGTTTGCCATCAATCACCCTGAGGTAGCACTTTGCTCCAGCCAGTATGAATGGTTGCTGGTGATACGTTTAGGTTTTCAAACAGTCCTATCTAAAGGATCTTGCAGCTTTTCAAAACAGGAGTTTTGGCCTAAAATTGTGGTTTTGTTGCATGAAAGGGAGGGGGAAGCCTCCCACAGAGGGGGGAGCACTATGTCTCAGCAATTCCAGGAGAACTTTATTCAATGTACTCCAAGCACAGATCTCCTCCTGCTCTCTACCATTTTGGAAAAGGAAAATTGAATCCTATCATTCCCAGCCTTTATAGTGATTCTAAAAGGGAAAGCACTCTCAAGCAAATAAGCAAATTGTCTATAAATAAGAAAACAAAAGGCAACAGCCAGAAATGACCTATGCCCTTTAAAAATTACTTATTATAATGCTGATGTACGTGAAGTATGGGGGGGGGAAAAAAGCCTCATCTTGTACATGCCCAAAGGACATGTTCACATGAGATGTGCCATTGACAGTTCCCTCTACCCTTTGGTTTCAGGGTGAAGTGAGAAGCATGGGAGAGGTGATGTGTGCTGCTGCAAGCCATTTTATGTTCCAGAGCCTAATATTTTGGGGAGAGTGTCATACCTGCCTCCTCACATCCCCATCCCTGGCATGCCCACATCCTGCATGGCCTGTTCTAATGAGGGAGAGTTTTGTCCATTGGCAAGCAGAAGTGACTTAGCAGGACAGGAGAAAGGAGAGAGTAGAAAGAAAAGGAAGAAGTCTTTGAGTCTGATTTAGAGCCTTTCCAATCCATCTAATGGCTCCCTCCTGCTTCAAGGGAACCTTCGGTCAGGTTCTTAATGCACGCACAAGCTAAAATTTAGCCCAAGAAATACATGTCCCTGATAGCATGCACAGAAACATAATTAAGAAGCTTCCCAAAAGAAATGTATTTTTACTGGATTCTTCCCCCTCCTTTTGGCTCCACATTTTTAAAAGCCTTAAGAACTGTTTCTTTACACAGCAAGGGAAGAGATTTGGTACCAAATCCCCACCCTTGCTGGTCTAGCCATCTGCATCTCAGAAATATTTTACCGTCTACAATATAAAATGGGTATTCATTTCATTTTCTGGTAATGTGGTTGCTGTTTTGCTGTTTACAGAGCACATAGCTACATTATATCCTACTTCGGGACACAAGTCCTCATAGCATTAGAATGCAAATATTTTCACAATAATTTGAGTGCAATACTGTGATGTCTCAGCTAGCTAAATGAATCAGTGACAGGTAAAATATGCAGAGCTGCAATTAAATGAAAATTCAAATCAACACTTCACTGCATCGAGGGGCACTCTCACTTAGCCTCCGAAGCTGTGAAAAGTGGCTGCAGCTCAAAGAGACGTCCGCTTGGCAAAATCGCCTTGAGCTTGAGGAGGACCATCTCCAGCGATGCCGACTCCACACGATGCAGACAGTGAGGGTGGAACCATCACCGCTTGTGAGGCTGGCTCCACTCTGCCCTTGGTGACCCTCTGAGATTTTGTCAGCAGTGCACAGCTCAAACAGAGATTGCCCCCCTGCGTCCAAAGCCAAACCCCGTGTTCTGCCAAAAGGGGCAACATCCTTGACCCACCACGCGATCCTATGATGGGTGCTGTGAAGCGCCCTACTCTCCCTCTCATCTCCAACCTATAATTTAGGAGTAGTCACAGGGAAGAGGATTTTTGGAAAGTGTTCCAAGCCTGAATCACAGGAAAATCCAACAGACTTGCAGTGTGTTTTGTTCTGTATTGCCACTCAGAGCCGCTGGAAAAAAAAAAAAACACAGCAAACCTAGGCTCCTCCTACATTAACTCTTTGAAAATGCCCTTTAAAGCTCATCTTAAAAATGAAGCTACAAACTTTTTGCTGCGACAATTCATCTAGGGAATGGGACATTTCAAGGCATGTACATCTGCCAGAGCTCTGGTAGCACAGAAGGACCATAAAAATGCATCAGGACCCACCTCAGACACCCATTCCTTCCCATTTAGCAAAGAGGCCCCAAAAACTCCAGTAGTTGTGAAGGTCACTGACTATAAAATGCTGTTTTGCCCCAGGCTGGAATCACTGAAACACTTTTTCCTGCAGGTGGCAGCTCTGCTTTCTAAGTGGAATGAGTTGAAGATATATGGAAACTTAAGATAAATAATCATAATAATACAAAAATGAAGTTAAGCATAATCTCCCTGCCCAAGCCCTCCCCGTCCAAAACTCAGTCACCCATTTTGCCAGCACCCCTTCTTCACCATCATTAAAACTTAAAATACTTTTATTTGATAAGAAAAATTATATTATAGTTTTCTTAATAAAAAAAAAAAAGAACAAAAAAAACTTCTCCAGTCGACAGCAAAGCACAAGACAGTAAGGCTCCTCCTCCCACATCACTGCAGGACACAGTAATGAGCACATGCACAGAGCTATGCCTAACAGTGCCTAGAGGGGAAACAGCACTTGACACAGAAGGAATCCTCTGGGCAGCTGAAATTTTATGATCCCAGCCAGCACTTATTAGAAGACCACTTTTCCTTGCCTAGCCCCCACACACACTTCCTTCCACTATATAAACAAATGTGCCTAGTATAGCTGCAGGGGAGGAACCGTGGTGCTAGGGTACAGAGGAAACAATGACTGTAGCCACTACTGCAGATACACTGGAGCTTCAATATCTTAAAAACAACTCACTGACTCGGAATGTCAATATTTCTGTCTTTAAACACAATCAAACCATTCTTTTGTTTACAACACCAAAAAAGTCCACGTCCTGTCAAAAATAGCTTATGTCATTATGTGTATATACATCTTAGTTCAGCAAAACACTATTTTGGCAATAGAATTTTTTTTTTTATAGTAAGAGCTCTAGCAAGTCTCCCCTTTCCCTCTCTCATGTGATTGATTTACTGTTGGTATTTTCGTATCTGTTTAGTTTAAGGTGTTTACAAGCTGTTTTTCCTGTTGAAGCAAAGCTGCAAAGATCTCAGGGACCAATGCTGCTCAAAACAGGATGGCACAGCACTTCATCTGCTCTCCTGCAGATGGATTTACCTCCCTGCACGTAGGGGATGTGGCTTTTGTTTTTTAAACAATGGAAAGACGAAATGCTCTCTTCTTTGTTCTGGGGAAAGCCAGAACTATAAATGTGCTGTTACATTCACCCTGTGACTGAATTAGCTAGGACAACCAGTCAGCAATGCTTTTACCAGATGATGTGGTTGGACTCACCAGGTGAATTCTCCTACTGCTGGAGTCAATCACATTGCCAATCTCTCCCACAGAGGAGGATTTATTTTGGACATTATTTTTTCCAAGGTTGAGGCTGGGTTTCTTTTAGACTTGTTTCATTTGCCAATCTGATTAATGAAACCTGTTTTCCTTCAAATAGATTTGTCTACATATTTTCAGCACTTAGCGTATGAGAAGGGGGTGAGGGGAAGCCAGCGCATAGAAGAATACAGTGCCTAATTGGCATAGTTTTTAGATTTTTGTTTTCCTAAAAAAATAGAGATTATATTGCTACAGCTAATGATACATGTAAGAGAGCAAGAGCTCCATCTTTTTTTTTTTTTCTTCCATTTTTCCCTCTGGTGTGCAAAAGTAAGCTCCCAAATGTCATCTGATCAAAATGAGTGGTATCAAAAATGGAAAAGGTGATTACAACAAATTCAGTAAGGTAGCACAGACTTTTTTTCTTTCCTTTTTTTTTCTTTTTTCTTTTTTTTTTTCTTTTTTTTTTTTCCTTAAGTGTTCGAAGTGCTAAAATTTGCAAGAAAACAGGCACTAATTTCATTGTCATCATCATGATCTGGTAAGAGTTAGTGTCCAAAGGAAGATCAGCCACAAGTAAGGGAGAGGGGAGATAAGGAAGGGATAGCGTGCTCAGGGATCTGTGGCATTGATGATCGTTTTATCTGGAGGTGCCCATCCTCTATACCAGCTGCAGTAACCTTCTACCCTCTGGATGCAGGCATAGTGCTTCGCTTGATATCCTGAGTGGCCAAAGTTGGAGAGCATGTCTGTCCAAATGCATTCATTCTTGGAGGTGGCAAAGCAGGGCAAGTAGTAGCAGGGCCTGATCTGTAATTGTAAAGAGCAACCAGGTAAGGTGACATGAAACAACAACATTATATAAAAAGCCTTTTTACCAGAAATACGGGATTCAAAATTCCTCTCCCTAGAACCTTACTTACTAACTCAAAATTCAGCCTCGGTTTAGTAAGCACATAAGCATGTGCTTAACTTCACACATGCAGGTAACTCCAGAGTCAAAGGAGCTTCTCAGGTGAAGGAAAGTTGAGCTTATGTTTATGTTTTTGCAGGCCTGGGTCCATGAACAAAATCTTTGTGCCACTGCTAGGATGTGAGTTTTAACCTATCCAAATTGTTTGCACGGGAAAAAAAGCTGTCCACATCTTGCCAATACTTTGGTACCTGATTTAAGTCATCTGCAAATGATTGAAATTGCCTAGAAGGCTTCTCCAACCCCAATTAACTCCAACACAGAATCACAAAGGCATAGACACTGCATCTTTATTTGATTATCTCTTCTCTGCTATCAACTAAAGCTAAGCTTTTCTGTTTTCCTTGCAAAAACTGTTGTCTTCCATTTGCTTTCCTGACCGTTCATCGACATCATTGGTATCAGCAGCCAAAGTGAACAGAATTGCAGGGTTCTAATACCTTAGTACCACCTAACGAGGAAACACAACATACCTTGCATCCACAGCCCAGGTGGTAACGATGATTGAGTCCTTTACGCTGGGACAGAGTCAACCGGTCCCACTTCTCATACCAATTGCACAGGCCAGTGTAAACCTTCCCTTCGTACACACGGCCTTGAAAACAGAGACATGGTCACAAGTTAGCACTTCACAGCTCAAGCGCTTTGCTCGTTTCCTGAGACCACTAATGCTCTCAATATGTTTGGCTTCAGTCGCTGTTCAACAACTGCTTTCTTTTTTATGAACTGGCTCAGGAATCGCTGGCCAGCAAGATTACAGCACTTCTGCACGTTAGGAGTGTTGTGTCAGCTGTAAGCACCAGCAGAAACATGCAGGTGAGTAATACTGTCAAGCTTGTCTCAAAAACAGAGCAAAACTAAGTGAATTGACACCTTCGCAAGAAGCAAGGCTTGGCAACTGCCATGTCCTTAGCAGCTGTATGTATAGAATGGAAGATGTTTTCATTATGAAGCACATTGTCTTTTACCTGTAATCAGATACTGGTACTTGTTGACCTCCAGCTTCACTCCACAAAGACTCTCAGAGGCTTCTGTGTAGATATACTGGACATGAGGCATTATTTGGAAGCCTCTGTACATCTAGAGAAAGAATAAAAATGCTTTAAGTTATCTTAAGATTAAAACTTTTCACGTCAGTTCTTTACAATCTATATTCCTAGACTATCATGGCAAGCAGTGAACTTTTAGTGCTTAGGATGAAGGACTGACAGCACTAGCTGGACTCGGGGATCTGCTGGATCCCTCAGGGGATCTGAGGGATCACTGGATCTGCTCCTAGGACAGAATACCCGCCTGTAACAAGACACTGCAACTCCACACAGCAACCACGCTACCACGCTTCCCACTCCCATTAGTTCCAGTGGCATGAAGTGAACAGTGCACTGACACTGCAAGCTCTGCCAACATCCTGAACATTTTTTTCCTTTACGTAGCTTCTAATCAGGGAGAAATTAGTTCAGGATTGGATTCTTTCTCCTTCATGTGATTCAAACTATTTCTTCTGAATTAAGGGATTTTTCTTTTAAACAATGACCCTATTTTCCAGTGTTGCTGCTATAAGAATTTCAAGCTTTTGGTGCGTGATCCAAGTCATCATCCCAGATGCCTCCTTCTCAAACATCTAGCATGTGCTACTCCTGCTGACCTCAGCAAGGATTTAATGTTTCACTAACTAAATGAAAGCAGAAACAAAATTCCACCCCACCTCCTAAAATTAGCCTGGTACTGATGGGTGCCATAAAGAAAATATCATGTATACATAATTCCACTATGCTTCTTCCCCTTTTTCATAGCCTTTAAGTGTAAGCCAAGATACAATTCAATTTAATTGAAATATGAACTCACAGATATACTGGCAGTTGAAATCAATCAAGAATTAGCATGTCTCTCTATCTGCATTGATTTTACTGCTGCAATTTATGGAAATTCGTACATGCTTTGAAGTCTGTGCACAACAAAGAAACAGCCATTGCATGTGTACATTGGACCCGATAAAACATATCCTGTTTTTGAAACACTGAGGATGATTTTCCTCCAAATCTCATCTTTCAAATTTGGTTATCATTTCAAATTATTTGGTCTCTTTTTCCCCACCAACTCTATGAAATACCGACTTCTCAAAGTGGAAAAAAAAAAAAAAAAGAAAAGACTATTTTAAGAAAAAAATAGGGGCTGAGAGAATCACTATTTCATATCATTTCCCAGCCTATCCTTCTCTCTGTCAGCTTTACTGATAAAGAACACGTTCATATTCATTTTAACTATTAATAAGGTGAGGCATGAAAGGAAAAAAAAATCCTAGAAAGTCCCAGAGCTATAGATTCTTGCTGCTGTGTCACGTAAGTGGTACTATTTCCCTCCATGATGTATTCTGTTCCTTGAAATCCCCTATTACCTTATTACCCCAAGGTATGCATCCCCACTTGCTCATCTTTCACTCTCCACCTCCACTCCCCCACCTAGAAAACAACAACCCTTTTTCTTCCACAGAATTCATCAGTGCTATTTTTTCTGGTGTTAGCAGCCTGCTTCCAACCTCTATGAATTCAGTGAACAGATGTCTGTTGATTTAATGGATTTTATACTAGACCCAGATACTGCATATAAAAACAAAACACTACTAATTTTTCTATGCACAGATGTCCAACCACCTTCTGGGCATCCAGGGAGTGCCTGTAAGTTTTTTTTTCCATCCTTAGTGACATTACCCTAATCAGCATGTTATGCAGTTATCACAGTTCAGTAACAGCGCTGCTGTGTACAGTAAAAGACATTCCAGAGGGTTTGTATTTTCCAGCCTTCCCTCTACGCCCTGCAAATATGCAAGGAAAGCATTTTTTAAAATTAATCACGATCTGTGAGCTTCTGTTGACATAGTATGTTTGGAATAAACCATCATGTCCTTAAGCGAGCAAAGTCTTACGCTGAATATGGAAGAAGTGAACCTTGCCTCATCTCTACATTATTCCTGCAATTTTGCTGGTATGGGATGACCTACTCAGATTTTCCAGTTACCCTCAAAACAGTTGAAGATCTAGATTCTGGCACAGGCATCCTACGTGTCCTTGGATGAGTTATTTAGCCTTCAGTGCACTTCCATTCCTCATCTGCAAAACAGCTCTGCCTTGCCTCACCAGGGTACTGTGAGGAAAGGCACACTGAATAAAGACCATGTGTTTAGACCCCACTCTAGCGGGTGTTACAGCAAGAAGCTATGATAGCAGTATCTAAGCAGATAAGAGTAGCTAAGATAACAGCTGGGGCTGCCCAGCCTCTCCAGCCAGGGCATTATCTACACTACAGAGGGCTGGATGCTGTGCATATGCAACACAAGCGATCAGTCATCCAGAGTGCTAATCTCCAGGTAGTGTAGGACTAATTAAACATCTGTGCTACAGGGTTTACACATGCACCAGCATGCTTTGAGCCCATGATCCCCCTTACAGAAAGGGCCTACAATCTAGATAAATCACTCCTCTGAGGAGCTGCTCGAGTCCTTTCCACAGGACCCTTGCATCTTTCTACGTAACTCCTTGCTTCTTCTGTCCATCAAGCTCTTAATGATTGCCTCTGAGGTAATGCTGAACTGGGATCTGTTTTTTTGACTCCAGCGTCTAATTTCTTGTTCACACTCCCATGGGTCAGCACTGGCATGGTTGCTGAAGGAAGCACGCTCAGCCCCTCAAAAAGCCCTTCAGGTCTATCCCAGTGACCCTCAGCAGTGCCAGCAGCTGAGGTGTTCATCGGCCCAGGGTTGGGGCCAGACAGGGCCCTCATCCTCTGATGACTCAAGAAAACTCACTACTACCTCAGTCCTCAGGAAGAAAATGGAAATTTGACAATCTTCTACAGATGCCTCCTTTCAAAACAAATAAACCATGTTTGGGGGACACACAACACATCCTGTAAGGGCTATTGGACCAGTAAGAAGAAGCCCAACCATAAAGCTAGCCTCTCTCCTAACTGCTACCCTCGGAGTCCTCCTGTGGCCACAAATGTGTATTTTTGGAAACATAATGACAGGGAACCAAGTATTAGCAAGAGTCACGTGCTGTTGCCTGCTAGTGCTGCTCTATTTCCAGCTGTGTCAGCATTCCCCTTCGTAGCCCCCCTGCTGCCTCAGAAACGCACGTGCAAATACTGTAGTGGTTCCTGCTGCATGAGTAACTTCTCCCCGTGACACGATGTTCCTCCCTCCATCCCTCCCATGCAAGGTCACAGCAGATGCCATGGCTTCCAGTCATCTTGCCTAACTTCAGCTCCTTAAAATTCATGTGTTTCATGTGAAGTAGACATCCCTCTCTTGTCAAATGCCAAGGAAAGGCAATTCCAAAACAACTCATCCCACCCTAAAAAAAAATTAAAAAATAGTCTACAACTCTTAGGCTGAATTATGCTTTGGTGGGTCCTGCCCGTCTCCGTTGACGATCAAGAGAGAAGGGAAGACTCAACACCTCATTTTAGTCTGTCTAAAATTAAACTTTAATCCCACCCTGCTTCTTTCCTCTTGTGCCTATCAGGTTTCACCCCTTTAAGGCTCACCCCTAAAGACTCCCTTCACAGACTAGCAACAAACCAAAGAAAGCCTTCTTGCTTTTGGCAGCCTGTGCTAAGCGTTGCCATGGTCAACCAGGGCTGTGCGTGCACATGGAGCAGAAACATCCTGCCTCCTTGTTTCTCTTGCAGTTGCCTGAAATAGCTTTGGGCCATGCTCAGAGTGCACTGCAGAACATGCATGGGTTAGAGCAGTCCTGTGCAGACCTCTGACACACGATCTTGAAATATTCTTAAATTATTTGAGATTTGAAATACTGTTAAGTTATTTGAGAAGGCAACAAGGGGAGTACTTGAAAAAGCACAAGGCCTTTTCAGGGCCGTGGGCTGACCTTATGCTCTTGCCTAGGCCCCGATCTATTTTAGTTACGAAATTCAGCAGTAAGTTCAGCAGTGTTAGCAAGAGCAAGAATCGGCCACAGCAAGCTCAAGGAGCCTCACGGAAGAAATACAAAGATAATTTGTTGCCTTTTAAGGCTCTCAATGCTCTTGAAAGGCAATTCAGTGCATGCTGCTAGACTAAAAGGTGTGTTTGTTTTTCATCTGCAGGTGCAGGCGGGTTTATAGGTGGCCAAAAAACACTGACATGTTAGTTTTATCTTCAGAGTGGTTCCCATGCAGCTGTGCAGAGCCATAGTTTTCTTTTCAGCAGGAGGACAGTCAGCTTTCACTGGGGTGAGCAAGGGAAAGATGTGCTGCGTCACTCTGAGCTCCCCCACTGCACGGAGCCGAATCTCTCTTTATGCTGAATCCCCTAAGCTCAGCAGAAAGGCAGCAGGGTTTCAGAGAAGGCACTTGGTTTGTTTGTTTATCAGGAACTATGTCCTTGGGACATTCCAGCTCCACCGAGCACTTCAACTGCTTCAGGTTCCTTCCTGCCAAAGGTCACAGTTAAATGTGCAGTGCAACTTCTCACCAACCCACCATTTACGTGGTAGGACACCACATGCCAGCAGAGGCAGCCTGACCAACACACAATCTCCCCTTTAAAATCACTCTTGCCTTTGCCGGAGGTGTAGCTTTCTGACAAAATATTGTAGGACAGCTCCTGAAAAAAGGCAATTGTTCTCTTGTGGTCTTGGCGTGAGGAATTTATGGATTACTGCAGTCTCTGCTGTAAACACTCTGGGCCTGTGCTGCAGAATAACTCAAGGAAAAGAGCCAGGACAGGTTCCTATGTCTTCTTTAAAGATTGACACCATGGTGTCTGGTGACAGGAGAGTGGCCGCTGCTCCATGCAGCGTGCTCACCTTGCCTGGGCTTGTGCTCTTCCCCTTGCCAATAGACACAGAGAAACCTTTTTTTAAAAAAAAACTCCATTACACAAAGACAGACCACCTTTCTTGTTCTGGCAGTGGAACATCAACCACTTGAGTTGAATTCTGAGGGAGCTGTAAGTTCTGCTAGTGCTAGACCAATATGTGATGACAGATTATGCATTTTTCTGGGAAATAAGCATTTGAAGTCATTCAGTTCCTGAGTCATATTTGGTTCCCTTCTCTCATTTGCATGCTTGGCTGTCTGATATCATGAATGTCATCTGACCTTCAGATAGCTGGAGAGTGTGGTGCTGACCTTATTCCTTAGACAAAAATAGAAGGAAAATCAGGGGTTCCTGCTGGGTCTGGAGGAAAAGCTATTTTGCTCACTCTCCTGCACCGCAAGTGCTTTACATCTGAAATCTCTGTGCTTAGGCAGAAGAGCAGTAATATAACACATAATTAACTTTGAGGAACACTGTCATTCTAGATCATCACTGCATCCTGTTCTTTAGCCCTGTGTTAGAAACAAAGCACCAAACCGAGCAGGAGAGAAAGGAGTGGTCATGGACAGATGGAGATGAAATCAAAAAAAGAATAATTGATGAAGCCATTGCAGCCTGTTGATGCTGAGTAGTATTGTGAAGTGAAGTACACCAGCTGAGCTGGATGGTGACAGAGCTGAACAAGAACAGCACAGAGTGCTGCAAGCCTGGTGAAGCCGGGGACTGCTGTCAAAAAAATGGAGTGGCAGCATTGTCTTGCTGCTAACGACATAACCCGTTGCTTTTCCTTTTTTTTACACAAACGCAAGTTAATGAAATCTACATTTCCTTTTGAATCTTAAAAAGATTTTTTTAAGATAAAGGAAATTAATAAGCCCGGCACGTCCCTTATGCAAAGTGGAAGCATTCCACTCTAGTGGGAGAGCCATGCCAGATTTGGCCACGTGTGCGGTTTTGCGATAGTTTATGAAACAGGCTTTGCCTCTCCTCCTCCCAGCTTTGTTGCTTAGCTATAAACTGCCTTATAAAGAGACTTACTGTTACGAGGCAAGCAACTGTTTTTTTTCTGAACCTTTACTTTGTCTAATATGTTTCAGATTTCTTCAGTGTCTGCCAAGCTTTTCCATTCCCTTTCCTTTTTTTTTTTTTTTTCCAAGACATAAACCAGTCTTATGACTGGAATCACATAGCCAAGAAAAACAACGTAGGGCTGATTTTTAGCATTACATAACAAGGGGGCAGCTTAAGAAAACGTCCAAAGCAGCAGGTTGAATGCAGTTTGTACACCAAAGAAATCAGGGCTCTGAAGAGAAGCACTTGAGAAACCAAGGAACTAGGGTAGGAGACATACCTCTTTTCACCTAAAGAGTCAATAGTTCATAGCTCTTCCAACCTGATGATATCTGAAAGCTACAGTGTTTGCTTTAGCTTTATACAAAAACCTCTGCTATATGAGTTTCCTTTGTTCTGTATATGGAAAAAATGCCATCATGCTAACTGGTGGTCACAAGGAGTGCAAGGCAAGAAGAGCTGAGAGAGCACTCTCCCAACGCTGGCAGATCCCCAGCACCACATCTTGAACTTAACAAAAGTGTTGCATGGAAAACCTTGCATTTCCATAGCTTAACACTGTCTATGTTGAACACAAACATGACTCCAGTATCTAGAGTGGCCCACCTGTCCTCCTCTACTACCAGAAACGTTAAAAGAGGAATTCAGGTATTCAGCATTGGATGTCAGGATGACCTCTTCCTGCTCCTTTCCACTCTCCAGACAAATTTCTACCAATTGTTGGTTACCTTCCATTCTGACTGACCAAGAGAACTGTTATTTTAAATACGTAATCTTTGTATGTTATCGCATGCTAACTAGAGTCATAATTATATCTGAAAATCTATGCGAAAAGTCTGCAAACATACCTTCATCTGCTTGACTGTGTATCGCATTGTTCCAAATGGTCCATCTTTCATGAGCTTCTTCCCCACAACTTTAGCTCGGATCACTGTCATGAGAGAGTAAAATACAACAAATTATAAATAACTTTACAGTGAGATACAAAAACCATCATAAGATTTAGGCTACACCCTCCAATTCAAAAAAGCCATTTAGGTAACTTACTCTGGAAAATAAAACTCCAGTCCAACCTTCCTCTCAATTTATTCTAAAAATCTCACACACAACAGAGGCATGTAAAATGGGGTGCCAAAGAAAGTAGTAATTTACAGGAAATCCAGTTGTTTGTGAATACTAAGAACAAGCATTATATGTGTTGAAACCCCACTGAAACCTGAAAAACAGACTATGGCTGGGACCAAGGCAAGGTAAAATCTTTGCACCAAGCCAGTGGGATGAAATTTGTATTGAATGCCTTAATTCTCAACATGAAGAATGATGTTCCACGAGGCACCACTTTTGACCTGCAATATCAGTGCCCCATGCAGCTTTTGTTTCCCAATAACCACAAGAGCACACTGGAGCCAGGCCAGTCAGAAGCCACCTGGAGGACGAACTAGAGCTGATCCATCAATCTATACACTGAATCCAGCCTGACACTGGTATCTGCACTGTGCTACAGATGCACCACAGCAACACCAATTGAGACTCAGCCATTACAGATAAGGACCTGGAGGTGATGATGAAGGCTTCATCAAGAGTTTTCCTGATCTTATATTTTTTCACATATTCTACAAAAATTACTGTTCTATATATCCTCTTCTCAAAAAAATAAATAAATAAATAAATCTACAATCACTTGCTTGTTTTGGTAGTAAAGCAAAGCTTAGTAACAGCACATAAATTATTCAGCTAAAGCCCACTACTCTAGAACAATCATATCACATTATAAAAGCACCAGAAGTGGCTTTTTACAAGGGCTTAAGAAAGTGAGATTTGTCAAGACCAGTCCTGAGAAGTATAAGGATCGCCGTTAGAAAACCCTATACCCCAAAAGCCACTTAAACAAACAAAAAAAGGAAGTCAAAATTCCACTAATCAAGAAAAATGAAGACAAACTCACTCTGCTCCAATTTGAATTCTGTGCCTCAGCCAGATTTCTCAAATAAACTTTAAACTTTGTAAGACAGTCCCCTTCTGGCTTTGATTCAAAGGTCCAACAAAACTTTTGTTTATTGAGTGTCAAACTTCTTTCTTAATTTTTTTTCAAATTTCTATTATCCAATGGCAGTAAAGCATATGAATTTGTACAATTTTATTGATTCCACTATTTAAGAACTTGCTCAGACTTCAATTTACTCCCTTCTTCAACATTTCATAGCGGCACTGAAGCATGTCCTTCAGGACAGTAAATATGTTTAAAATAAATAGATTCTTCTATTTGTTTCCTCCAGCCACCACCACTAGCAAAGCTACAGAAACCAGATTGCTTAAGTCAATTAAAAATAACACAATTTCTTTAAAGCTTTGTGAATTCCAGGGCACTTCACTAATAATGGAGTCCATAGCAAAGGGTGTCAAAGGTCTTATCTTCATCTGTTGTATAGGTGACATACTGAAATTGAAAAAACTGGTGTTTGCCTGGCACATCTGAAATCAACAATGGAATCTCGTAACTAATTGACAATGACAACAAATATACTAAAAAGCAATTTTGCAAAACAATAGGGTTTCCAAACCAGAACACGATTAGCATCAGAGATGACAATCACGTTCCCAGTCGCTGACAAAACACCTAAAAATCCATTTTCTTCATGTACTTAGCTGCTAGCTTGGCAGCCCATTAACTCCCTGGTTAAAGTAGTGCAGCCACTTCAGAAAGAAGACAGCTTCGATTTATGGACTAATCATCAGCTTCACTAAAGGACCAAAGATTCAGAATGTGCATCTTCACCTGCACATAACAGCATCCCAGTTTCAGCTAACACCACCCACCAGGGAGGTGAAAGGATCCGTGACTAGACAAAGAAATCCTTGTCTCTTTAGATTATTACTCCCCAGTAAGGTTAGTAAGTAGAACCTTAGTGTGGGCTATTGCTTCAAGCTTTTAAGTAAATGGGTCAAGCCCTCTATGTCTCAGAGCTGTTGCCTTTATCATCCAAATGATAAACTTTCTAAGTAGTTCCTTCCTCTGCCAAAAAGCCTGGAAGCAACAAGGAACCCACTCTGTATCATTTTTCCCATATTAAAGGAAAAGTCAGCCAAGGAGCAAAGGATGCTCCAGCTTAAGTCTACTTGCTGTATTTCGTGAGGCCGATTTCCTGCCCCTTATGGATCAGACACATCTGGGTAAATGGAGAGAAATGCTGGCCAGACAGGACTGCCCAGAGCTCCCAGCTGCAGATCTGCAGCCACGTGTCTCCCAGTTCTCATCTTTGCGCATTCAGACTGCTGTTCACCAGTTACACTGCTGAGCTACTCTTTGCACCTGGTCAAAGGACATTGCTCCTAACTCAGCAGGAGCCACGCATACTTGCCAAAGGACTTGTTCACTCTCTGCAAAGCACTGGAAACTCAAAGTATTTCTGCTGCAAGTTTAGTCCCTGTTACGCTAAAGAAATCAACTCCTTAGATCTGGGGACTCCTATTGTTTCAACAGAATAAGGCACAAGGTGCCATGACTGCTCCCCTGAATTTCTTCCTTCTCCCTGAAGCTCTATTACAGTCCTGCTGTTACTGATGGGAAACTTTATCCCACACAAGTGGTCACCAAAATAGCTGCATATTTTTAAACCACAATTCCTTTGATGTACTGCCTATAAAAATACTCCAAGATGAATGTTTCTCAGTACTTTGGGGTTTCAGGTCAGGTCACTTTGTGGGACTGGAGCAGTTGGCAAGGTCTCACGAGTGATTTGTAATTATTTATGAAAAGTTAAATTAGATGGGGATATAAATCTTGGTAAGATAAGCATGGCAGTCATACTGTGATTCAAAGAGGAGAAACCATACAGGCTGCTTCTCCAAAGTTGACACAATTAAAAAAATGAGGGGGAGAATGAACAGAGAGAAAGAAAACCGGATATTTAGATGATACTCCAAAAAACTGTCAGGAAAGTAACAACCTGCTGTGGTTGAGGATTCAAGGAACACATCTAACAATGTATCACCAATAGCCAATGTGTGCATCTTTTTTTCCCTCCTTTTAAATGTGAGCTGACTTAATACTTCAGAAAAACAGAGATGGCTCAGAATTGCCACAGGCCTAGCATAGTGCAAACAGCTCATAGTTTGTATTTCATTGGCATCTATATCATGGTTGAAGCTCTCTACATGTGCACATATACATGAACACACACAAAAATCATCTAAACACTTTTCCAAATGACACTGGGTAAGGCAAACAAATGAGAATGGGTACAGGATAAAAAGGCCCTACATGTGCTTTTACTTGTCCAAATGCATACCCATCCAAATCCACTCAAAGGCTCCTTAACTTTATCCCTTACTCTGTGGCCATTTTTTCAAAGATTCATAGGACGAGTAAGTCCAAAGGTAAGATATGGAGCAGGAGAGACACCAGCTTCACAGCTGAGATAGCGGAGAGTGGCCTTTTTCTGAAGAAAGTATTGGACAATAACCGGTGAGGGGAGTGGACCCATGCAAAATTAAGACAAGCATTTGCCAGGCTGAATAAACAATATGGTGAAAGGACTTGTATTTACAAAATCTTTTCATCTAGGCACCTACCAGCCACCACACATGTAGCAGCAGCAGCTTAGCGGCTCCTTTTCCCCTGTGCAAAAAGCAAAGGCACCAACTATCTTTCCATCCAAGCCTGTGTCCTTTATCGGGATCAGCCACTAGATGGTGACACTACCACAAATCTCACTTTCTGTCAACAAGAGGGCAGTGGTATGTGTGGAAGCTCACACCACGAATCCCAGTTGTACATCCAACCACACCAAGAGAACCAGATGCTTTCTCTCAAGCTGGCTGGTTGTCATCCATGAACAGCAGCTTTAAGTGCAGGCATGCAACCTTTAGAGACCAGGATTTGCTCCAAACCCATCTC
This sequence comes from Aythya fuligula, assembly GCF_009819795.1. Taxonomy (NCBI): domain Eukaryota; kingdom Metazoa; phylum Chordata; class Aves; order Anseriformes; family Anatidae; genus Aythya; species Aythya fuligula. The sequence continues at coordinate 56,612,748 of NC_045559.1, forward strand.
CCTTGTGACCAATTATCATGAAAAGCTCAGGAGAGAAACATCTGCTACAATCTCATTATTGTTTCATGGATTTCTTTTTCTGGTGTGCAATATGAGTATTTTTAAGTGAGAAGTTTGGCTGAGACGTACGTTCATTGCACTTAAGTAAATTAAGGATGTGGAGAATTCTTGCTGTTTACTAATGAAGACATAGGGGAGAAGTTATTCTCCCCGCCCGTTCTTCAACATCAGCTACAGCCTGAGGCCACTGGCTACAGCAGGAGCTGGACTGCCAAACCAACCCCAACAGAATGGGGCACTTGGAAATGCCACCTCAACACGCAGTGTGGGACATGCCAAGGAGGAAGACCGCCATTTTACCCATCCAAGGACCTGTGCCCACTCCCAAGAGCAAGTTACTGAGAACTTTTCCCCAAGCTTACTAGCAGCTCTCCCACTCGGCCTGTCTCACAAGAGCTCCTTACGGTGCTGTACATGCCATGGGGCTTCCATCACACAGGGCTATGGCCAGGGGTGTGTTTAAAACTTCCTAGCACCCCTAGCACCCTACTGAGGTATCAGTCAGCTGGCCAAGGCGGGATGCTCTCACACACAGATTTGCTAGCATTGTAGAAATGCTGATGGTGCTGCTTAAAGGATAGAATTGCTCTGTGCTTGTCTCGTGCTCTCCCTCTCTCACACAAGCTCGGTTCCTTTTCCCACACCCCGGCTGATCTGTTAGCAATCATTACCAACACTCTTGGCCTCCCTAATAACAGAGGGCCATAATTTCAAGTGGATTGTGTCCTTTGGACTGGAAGTCTGGCCCAGCTGTACGCAGCCTCTTGGGGACCTGTTAAATTGCCTGGTGGCTGCAGGCTTGCATGAGAAGCCAGCGGGTGGGGCTGTCTCTGGAAGAGGGACAGGAAAACACCCGCTCACCCGTTCCTCCACTTTTATGGCAAAGCAGAACAGAGGGGGAAATGCTGATGCCAGCAGGGGGTCACAAAAGGGCAAAAAACAGATGCAAGTCCCCAGTCCGTCTGATCATTTGTCTGTACTGAAAGACGCATCCTCCCATGTAACCAAAACAGAATTATTTTACAAACTGGAGTATTGAATTTGAAGGCTTCTTGCAAAGACTGAGAAGGCTGAAAAAATACAACAGAGGAGCTTTCTCTTGCCTTGTTCCACCGTGACCTCCAGCCAAAGCCACAAGAGCAATGAAAGCCTCTTTTGCTTTGTCTTGGAACACGCCAAGGGCAGCAGTGCTGCTGGAAAGCATCACTGGAGAAGCTCATCACAAAACCAAAAAAAAAGAGGTAGTGAAGTAAGCAGTTTGCTGCTGGCTGCCTTCCTCTCATACCCCTCACCAGCTAGCTCCCAATTAACTTACTCAACTGACAGCCCAAATCTTGACCTTTTGGCTTTTCATCACACTCTGAGGAACACCGATCAAGAAAGAGCACCCTCTTAACACCAACCGCTTCTACCAGTCAGTAACAACAAAAAATAGCACAGTGGAAAGAACTTGTACTTCCATCAGTAACTACTAAGCTTTCTGGAACATTTTGACTGACATAAGTCTAAATAAAAACAGGAAGGGAAGACACCCAGGTATCTGTCCCTCCAATTTCTGACCAGAACTATTGGCCTTCAAACCACTTTTGGCCTTCGTCCTACAGATCAGAAAACTGTCCCTAACTGTGGCACTGCAAGGCTATTTGAAGCCTGCCCCAGAAAGCAGAAGGCAATTAAATGGGATCATCCAGACCCAAGTTCTACTTGAACCAACTGATCATAAATGCAGTTGCTAAATAGTAAGCAGGTTTTTTATTCCTTTCTATTCTACAGCTTTTCCTAGGCACTGAGAGCCTGTTTGCAGGACACACTGAAATTGCCTCACTTCCAACACCACAAAACAGGCATGACACATTCTTTCACACATGATCAACTGCATCAGACCTCCCATCACTTCAAAAAAAAAGATATAAACTGTTCTAGAAGGGTTTTCCCTATGTGGGAGAAGGCTAATCCTCCCAACAAGACCACACATTAAATATGCAAGGTTGCATGAAACAAGCAGAATTTGGGTTGTGCTTGGCATTTCTCCTGTAGCTTATTAACTGAACACAAATTTTGAGGTGGCATCACTTTTGAGGTAGCAAGCATTTCACTCCCTCTCTATATTGTGCATCTCACCCTATGGAAGCCCAAGCAGTACTGCCTTGGAAATACATCGTGAACAGAAAGAAAAGAGAGTCTTAAACAAGAAACTGAAAATTCTCTTCTAGATATTTCATTCTGGTTCCTACACGCGATTTGGTTGATGCTCAGCTGCCCAGCACTGCCCCTGCATCTAACTCCTCCTGTCAGTTCCCTCACTTTCATACACAGGTAGACTGTTTGGAGGACAGAGAGAAGACTGACAGGAGGAGGAAGAGAAGAGGGATCTAAAATGTATTTTCACCCATTTACAAGAACAATCCTTAAAGTCTATGTGTAGATGGTACGTTTTGTGCCAAGCAAAACCAGCTTCAGGAAATACCTCTTACTAAAACACAAAGAAGCTGAAGTCAGAAAAAAAATAAATCTGTTGTTACTAGCTATTAGTACCTACTGAGTTCAGGAAAGCCAGGCGGGACCAAGAGATTATCTAGAACAGGCAGAGCATGACTAGTTGAGTCATAAGAGTTACATGCATCACTAAGTTAAACTCACAGCTTGCGTCAACAACACATTCTAGGTTTGCTACAGAAGTAAGCAAACAGAGCTGCTGCAGGCTGCAGAACAAGCGTGCCTACAGCTCTCAGGATCTTCTGACAAAATAAAGAGGAACAAAATCCACTCCTGTAAACTAGACATTTCTGTCTCCTTTTTGTCAGGCTTCTTTTTTTTTTTTTCCCCCAACTAAATATTTAACTAGTTGCTGACAGATGAATTCAGTCTAGAGGCAAAAAGCAGTAGTTGAGTATCAGAGTAAAGGAAGGATGAGCAACGCAAGTGGAAGAAGCAGGAGTGCCCCACAAACAGAGCGCAGCAGAGCAGCACCTTCTCTTCGCTCTAAGGGATGTTCTCAGAAGAGAGCACATTGCCTTGTTTTGTGTCACTGACAACTAGCAAAGAACGAACTGCTTTCAGTCAAGGTTGGCAGTATTGAAAGGAAACCAACAAAATGCACTTTCAGAGCCAACTTACAACAATGGATAGAAATAATATGCATGTGACTCAAAGCTGGTCAGGTAATGCCTCACTCAAACACCTTTTCCCTATTCCTTTTGGTCTACATAAGACTTCAAGAGTAACATTTAACTTAGTCCTAACTTCTGGATCAAGCATTGTAGACATAGTACATACAAGACAAGGGGAAGCCAGGCTGAGACAAGTAAGGCTCTGGTTTCTCACAGCTCTTTGGAAGCATTCGAAGGAGCCACAGCTCTTAGTGTTCCACTCGGAGAATATGGCAGGGCTGAGGTGAGACCAATTAGGGGCAAATGGAAACCACATGCGATTTTAATGAAACAAGGAGCTGGAGTGCATGGCTTACTGCTGCAGGAGCATTTACTGCCTGAAAGGAATGTGCATCTGGCATTGATCGTTTCCCAACCCATCAAGTGAGCTGTAACATAGAAAGCAAATTGGAGCATATGAAGAGAGATGAATTGCCTGAAGAAGTACCGTTAGGGGAACAGCCTTTGCAAGAAGAAAATGTGTCCTCTGGCTGTGATTTAGTGATATGATTGCAAGTGAGGCTGATCGGACATTTCCACAGATCACAATCAGAAGAATAAACTACAAGCACAAGTGTTAGAGTGACTAAAATGGATTGTGTGGTACTTTAAAGAACCTAGGATCACAAAAATCCTGTTCTGAGTTACATGGAGCAGACTCTTACTCCCTGAAGGTCATAGGCACCACTTAAAGAATAAAGTACTGCTGACCATAAGCAAGGGCAACATAGAGTCCTCAAATGCAATGGCTGTTTCTGAAGGTGAATGATGTTGTTCTTATGTGTACCTCAATCAGGTAGACAGTGAGGAGATTTGAAGCTGAAGAGACAGTGCAGATACACCCCTTTTCCCCATTTTTTTTCTTTTTTACTGCATTTTTTTTTTTTTTGAAGAAGTTTCAGTTCTGCTAGGAAAGAAAAGTCCTCGGTCTGCGAAGCTGTAGATAAGTTGCTCTACTGGGATATGGTTGTTCCTTTTGCAAGCTGTCGTGTTGCACTTTGATATCCAGTTCTCAGAACAAAACCGCTATCTCCACCAAGCAGTCAAGAGACTGCTCAACAGACATCAGAAGGCAGCAGAGGGGGGAAAAGGATGCCCTCATCCAGCACTCAACTGTATATACAGTGAATGTCCAAGGCTTGCACCTGGTAGATGCTACTTTGCTTTTCATTTAACAGTGAGACCTTTCTAAAGCCAGATACGTAGAACTGGCATGTCTTTGCTTCTTTAGCATTAAGTCTCCTTTCTTTGATATGTGAAGTTAACAAGCTTAATCACTGTATTTTTCAAGGAGGCAGTAGAAAATTCTTGAGTCAAATCTGCTATTTATTAGTCTTCCTTAACACACCATGCTATCCACAAATGCACTGGGAGCTCCCATCCAAATGGGGTAACAGGAGGAAGAGGAGGAAGGAGAGTCCTGCAAAGAAGACCTTCTGAAAGCAGTTTTCTTCTGTGCATGAGAAATGGAGCAGCTCTGACAGCGCACGTAAACCTTTCAAAACGGGGAGTATCAAAAGCCACAGGCCTGGACACTCCCAGCCTCAGTGACTTACTTCAGAGGAGTCCTTCCTTCAGCACCTCGCCCGGCCGGGACGGGTGCCAGGCCCTGCGAGGAGCCTGCATGCTGCTGATCACTCCATTTTGCACGTAGGAGCTGGGGAGGAAGAACTGTTTGGGAACACATATAGATTTCAAGGGTACTGGGTGGACCTGCCAATTCCTTCCTGCATTGGAAAACTTGCATTGAACTGATAGAGTCAGCAGCTGTCCATGTCAAAGAGGTATACATATTTAACCAGGTCTGACCTATATGTGCTGCTCTGCTGTTCCTATTTGCACCAGACCCTACAGGACCTAGTAATAAGCCTGCCTGACACTGGAATTAAACCTGCATTCAAGCAATTTCTGCTGTCAGCAGCCAGTACCTTTGCCCACTGTCATGCTGTAACTTGTTCAGAAGCTGACAGCCTCTGTGGAGTGTCCACTGGAGATGATGTCCACGACAATTCTGGTTTATCATGATGCTTAAGGAACGTATTAATCACCCATTTTATTAAAGTCCATTATCTAACCGCAGTCACTAATACTATGGATTAAATTTCTGAGTTCAGCTACATTAAAAATTCCACCCTGAAGTCTCAGCACCATTTAAAGACCTAGGGCATAGCTCTCAGGACACTGGCCGGGCAAACTTCACACTGGCCAGCTCACCCACCTGGCCAGCATCCCATCAAGTACCCCACCCTATCTGTGTGCTTAAACATCAGCCTTCAGTTTCAACCATCAGAGGGACATCGAGGGCCAGAGTTACTCAGTGATGATTTGTTTTGTGAATAAGATTAAAAAAAAATAAATAGGAGACTGATATGAGAGGCTTATGAAAAGAGGTAATTAGAAGAGCTGGAAGTCCAAGAACATCTGTAAGCAACAAGCATTTACATGAATAATTATTGCACATTGTACATCCTCTGGCTTTGAAGGGGCAGGATTTTCCCAGTGCACAGACACAGAGCACTGGCAGCAGAAAGGATAGGCAGACACTGGCCAGCAACTTTTGTTCTTCAAGTGGTTTCCTCAGAAAATCCCTGACTGTCCTACTGACAGACTAGCTAAAGTTGCTCCTTAGAAACGGTGACATAGAGAAATGGTAATTTAGTTCTTTTATTACCCAAACTTTCTTCATCAAAAGGAATTTTCTTCAAAAGTTCATGTTCATGGACAGCCCAAAGGGCTCAATGCAGAATAGATGTCCAGAAGTTATGTACTGCCTTACTACCCTGACACTTATGTTCATCCTGGTGTTCCCAGTAAAATATTAATGCGATACGGCTCTTGGCTAGACTTCCTTAAGCAGAGAACGCACTAAATAGTTAGTAGTGCCTGCCCTACCACCAATTGTTCACTGTGGGATCTTTATTTGTTTTTGCACAAATCCAAGACTAACCCGTAGTGGTCTGTTCCTGGTCAGTATTGCTGATTGGTGCTTTTTATGTGGAAATGTTCAAGTCTGACCATAAAAACCTGATGGTGGTTTAATTAATGTTAACCTACCAGTCAACTAGCTCACCTGTACTACTGGAGTTTGAGAGCTTCATAAAGTATTCTTACCAAAATCTTCCATTTAAGTTTTAACTTGGGCAAGTTAGGCCTGCATTCTGGTATCAGTTCTTACGTGTTCTTGTCACTTTATTTTTTTTATTTTTTTTTTTAAGAAAAGCAAAATGCTTTATACAAGACATGGATGGTTAGTCATTAGATTTCAGCAAAGCCATGAACATGAGCTAACCTCCCAGGAGCCTGCTTTGCAGAGCTCGGGTGAAGCTCACAACCAGAGCACAGGTGTAAGCAAGTTTAAACATCTTGACAGGAAGGGCACTAACACAAATGTAAGGGGAAATGCCTCATCTCAGTCCTCTGACAGCAAGCAGCACAGCCACAAGCTTGTTTGTTCATTAATGCAGCAAACCCACAGAGAACTGCCCATTGCCGAGGGCTAAAACAAGTGAGGGGTGGGTAGATGTGTACTAAAGAGAATCCTCAGCATCCAGAAAAAGATAACCACAAAGCCCAGAGGACTAATGACCCAGGATCCCTCCCAACTTGAGAGGTAGCGTGTAAACTGATCAAAATCACCATCTCCTGCAGGGGAGGTTGTTCCTGTTAAATCATCAGGGACAGGACTGGAAGAATTGTTTCTGGAATGCTTTTTCCTGTCAGGAAATGTGGTTTTACTTAAGTCACAAATTTCTAAGAAAAGCATCAACTTCAGCAAAAATATTTATTTTTCTCCTCAAAAAAAAATGAAACCTATTTTCATCCTGAGTCAGCGTTTCTCTTTAATTTCTCTTGAAGTCTAAATGTTAATGTGACACCTCTTAACCCTTCAAAACATTCGTTTCAGATGCATCAGAATAATCTTTTTTTTTCCTGAAAAATCCATTCAGAAGACTGTAATATTTTAATTTTCCCTCCCATTTCATTTTGAATGAATTTCCACCATTTCAAAACTCTCTGCGGAAGAGAAATCCCAACCCTCTCCAACACATGCCCAGATTCCTCTTTCGCTCTGTAAATCAGAGGTGACAACAACAAGCTCTAATGACAAAAGCAAGAGTAACTTTCATTTTCCACCCTTGTTTCTAAAAAGCACCAAGTGACAAATTCCTGCCAGTGAAAGCTGCAGGTGCCAGGAGGTGGCATCATTTCAAAAAGTAAACCTGTTCTTCCTTATCTCGAAGGGGATCTAAGCCAAAATGGGCACCCAACATGAAAGTCCTTTAATTCAGTGCGCCAATAAAAGCCTGTCAACACCATGGACCATAAACGAATGCAGACGTACTAGAGCTGTCTTTAAAAAACGACTTAGGACACCACAGACACGGTCATTTAACCTGCTCCTCGAGTAAAAGCACGGTGCTGCTGAGTGCTTGTTCTTTGAGACTGCAGGCAAGTCAGCTCTGACAAATGCCTTCCTCTTCTCTCTATGCTTTCTAGCCATTTCCAACATTTTGAAGCAGTATTGTTTGATTGCAGGCTGCTTCCTGAAGCTGCTTCCTTCAACTGCCTGCTGAACCCAGTGGGAATCCTGCCTCCAATTTCAGCCGGAGTGGGATCAGGCCCTACATAAGTAGCGGCGGAATCCCCAGACTTAGGAGCTGAACAGCTGCCTCTGCCCTTCCGAAAGAAAAGAGGAAAAGTTACTCCTGCAGCTGTTTTCCCCTAAGTGCCTTCACTCCGAACTGTAACAGGACTGGAGGGAGGGGGAGAAGGTGGAATTTTAATAACCCATTAAAAAGAAGTACGGGCCATTGCGCAGCAGCTCTTTCAGTTCGACTCAAGCAGGGTCACTGCTGCCAGGCTCAGACAGCCCTAAGGGCACGGGAAAAGTCGTCTTCTTGTTTTCACATCTCATTCACTGAGCGGGTAACGAGGGGGAGGGAGGAATCAGCTTTGGGGTTAATTAGCACCATGAACAGACAGCTGCATTGTCATTAGAAGTTCAAGAAGTCATCAGGGTCATCACTGAACCGCAAGATGTACACACACGCACACGAGGCACACGTCTAAGCCTGGAGTTTTAGAAGCCTTGCTTGGCTCTGATTTTCCACTACTCCAAGGGAAACTCTTTGAGTTAAGAACACTGAACTGTTGTGGTTCTGAGGAGAAGCCAGAAGCACAAAGGCACTCCCCTTCTGAATGGTAGCTGTTCATCCCCTTTGGAGCTGCTTAATTTCGCACTTAATATACCAACTAAGAATACTTACATGGCTTTTTTCCCCTGAGAAAAATCAGAGGTCTAGCTTACCAAAGAGTAGTTTCAACTCTGCTTCCAGTATTCTGTGGGAAAAGCAGACAAAACCAGGGTACCAATGCACACAATTTCCTTCCACTGCTTCCTTCCACAAGCAAGGAAACAGAGGAAGTGCAAGTGCATATTAGCAAAACCAGAAATGATCATGTATAAAGAAAAATGAAAAGACAAAACCTCCAAAATGACAAGTACTACTATTAATAAGGTTTGGAGCAGTGCTGGCCTCAGAAAGTCACAATTTGGCTTAAAAACAAAAACAACAAATTATCTAACTATGCAAAACAGCCACAGATTACTTTCTCACTGCAGTTCACAGGAATGTTTTCTGGTAAGGGACGTTAGTGAAAACGCATGAAGAAAAATAAAAGGATTCCCCTCCCACCTTCCAAAAGAGGTTAGGAAGTAAGTAATACTTCAGACCTTGAGTAGTGAAAACATTACTGCTTCTACAGAAAGCAGACTGGCATTGCCTGATCCTGTCAGCTGTCACTTTGCTGCCAATATATTCTAAAACCAAACTGGGGCTAAGACTAGTATCCCTAAAGTGAAACCTCACAAAAAATGTGGTTTTCCTTTTCTGGGTGAAAGGAACACAGATCCTGCTTGCTCGTGCTATTATATTGGCAGTCAAGTCTGATATATGTAGCTCATGAGTGTACAGTTCTATTTGGTGCTTGCTCTTTGCCAAGGGAAATTACTCCAGGAATATAGAAGCCAGATTGGATTTATTTATTTATTTATTAGCCATGATAGCTCTGTTGATTCCAGTGTATGCTGGTTGTTCACATTCCCAAATTTCAGTACGTTCAGGAACATACAGCCATTGAAGGACCTCAGGTAGAGATGTTCTCAGGAGGAAAATATATATTACATATATATATAAAATAAAAAGATATAGTCCAAAAATCACACTTCAGAGGAGAAATTACATTCATCAGCATTTCAGTTCTAATTTCCCACATTAGGGTGGCTATTGGAAGCTCTGATGGATTTCATCAATAAAGCAAACCCATCTGGGCTAAATAGCTCTCCTTTAGAAACTCCTTGGAGCTCTTCCACTCCTATCCACAACTCTGCATATTTTTTGGAACAAAAGCTGCCTTTTCTCTATTTGACTATGGTGTTAACCTGGCGGGGCTGCCTCATCGCACCACTGCAATAATCTTTCAATAACCACTGTGGTCAATCTTTCTTTGCTGGTCCACATGTCTGTTGGGGAATATATGCTGGAAGGAACCCTGCTGTGTATGGACTTTATGAGGGCTTGATGAGCAAATACGGAGCCTGCAGAGAAACGTGACCCCCATCAGGTGTGCCACTACAACTACCACCCTATGATCCTGTTCTGTCCACTCTCCTGTCCTTCCATCAAGGAGGCAGCCTAGTCAGAATACGTGCAGGCAATGTTGTCAAATTCAGAAGAGGGGAGCTTTGAACAGCACAAAGGACAAAGTTTACGTCAATGGTCCAAGCTACCATACTGCATAAAAGACAAACAGGAAAAGGTCTCAGTACAATTTCTGAGACTGGAGGAAAAGAAAGACCCAATGCTTTCCTTTATTCTACCTCTTCCAAAAGCTATTAGTTCTGGAGGAAATTGCTATGAGAGAAGGGCATTCAGAAACAAACATGAGATCTAGCATGGACAGGAAGGAACCTATTGGCTTGAAAACTTTCCGGTACTAGTGAAAGCTTTGTTTCCCATCCAGCCAAACACACAGGTGCTGCCTGCTTTTTTCAACCTACACCGTTTCTTCAACCAACTTAAACATAGCATGGGAAGAAAGGCCAGTAAGAACCTGCTTCCCAATTTGCTGTGCTGTTTTTCAAAGGAAGAGTCAATCTTTTGGAGAGGATGAGTGTCCTTGGGATCAAACACAATTTGGTCCAACACAGCCTTAGCTCAAATAAAGCCCTTCCCTGCTGCTGGACACCTCAAGGTAAGATAGTGTAAATGATAAAATGACCACATGACCTGCCTAAGAAAGTCTCAGCAGTTTCTCCATAACACTGTGAGCAGTTCTCATGATTTCACAGCTAGGGAGTAAATGTGGAAAGCAGATGAGAATGACAAAAAAACCATCAGAGACCACATTATTATCTGATGAGCCATTCATCTGCCAGAGCACAGGCAACCGTGCCCTGCGGAGCACAGAACCCCATGTCTTCAGGGCTCTGAATCATGCAGCTCTAGCTGCCAGTGCCACTCCTGCAGACTCCTGTTAAGTCACACAGCAGAGAGGTGCAGGGCTCTGCAAACACAAGGACCTATAGCTCTAGCCTTATAGCCCCATTATTATTTGGTAAGCATCAGGAGACATCTCAGAACAAAATATGAATAAATACATGATTCCCATCCTGCAGGCCAAAAAGAAAAAGAACAAACTAGAATATGCTGGGAAACTCACATGGAAAGTAGTTTTGACACTTATACTGATAACAAAATGCCTTCTCCAGGGTTAAACTATCAAATGCCTTTGAAGAGTTTTGGAAGGAACTTAAAACTGCAGGGTGTGAATCGATCACTAAATACAAGGAACTAGGATGACAGCCACAGAAGAGACTATGAGAAAATTGGGCTATCCCATATCAGGCTTCTGGGAGGGATATTGGTGTCAGCATCAGAAGTCCAGACTAGATGGATGGTGCATATGACCCTCGATCACAGGTGGTATCGCAGTATGCTTGTTCAAAAGCGAAGGTGCTAAAGGGAACCTACTGGTAAGGGTCACTGTGTGTTTGCCACCAGGTCTAGCCAAACTCCTCTTTGAATGGATAACATTCCATTAAAACCGTCCTGTCTTGTGCCACCTAGGAATTCTGTCTGATATTGTTGAATCCGCTATCTCTGGGCTGTTACACAGTGGGGGAAAAAGCAGGACAGCTGCTTAATTCTGTTGCAAATATAGTCTGTAGAGAAGATGGGAACAGACTTATTGAAGTCTCCTTTTTATCTTGATCCTCTGAGGAAATAACCAACTAAATCCTTAATCCCCTGACCCCTTGGGGGAAAAAAATAAGAAAAAAGGGACAGGGGCTGCTCTTCAAATTTAGAAAAGTAAAACAAAGGGCTCACGAACTCATCCTGCCCTAACCCCAGCAAAATCTTTGCAACACTGAGTCACCTGCATGTGAGCTGCAGCCCGTCTTCCTACACCTCTCTGGGGCTGGGGTTTTTGTCCTACTGGACACTAAGGGAGGGCCCTGTATTTTCTGGCTATTGAAGCACTTGCACGTGAGGGCTACTGAAGTGTCCCAGAGGAAACTTCATTGTTTTATTTCCTGTTGGACTGATCCTCTTCACCAGGGCACTTTAGGTACATGTTACTGCAACTGCTGTACTTTTCCATGTAGCGTGGTCCCTCAACCAGCGTCTCCTGTTCCTTCTCCAACCTCTCTTCCCCACCCTACCTTCTTCCCAAATACCAGAAACTGCTCAGTTTTTAGCTCTGGGCCATGTGCAGTTTATTATTTACTGGAGGAAACTGTTCACTTGGAAGCAGGGCTTTATATCCCAGCCCAGAGGTGACCACGATAAACAGGGAGGCCGCTTCAGTCCTGAAGGACTCCCTCCATTTTCCAACAGGAATCCAAAGCGGGGGACCCAGCAGCCCCACACTCAACAAGGGCTGGCCTACAGGCCGCTGCGTGCTGCCACCTCAAACCCCTTTAATCTGCAGCGTGTGTGTGCCTCCAGCCCGATGAAAGGCAGGCGGGATATTTATAGCGGTGTCAGACAAGGCAGGAAGTAGGAAACCGGGGCGGGTGTTTGGAAAGCGTATAAAGGGCTCGGAAAAGCACGGCCAGCCTGGAACACCTTCCCCAAGAGGACGCGGGGCTGAAGGAGAAGCGTCAGGGGAATAGCTGGTCTTGTTCAGACATCCTCCAGATCTCTCCTCCTCTACCTGTTGCCTCTCCAGCACCAGCTATTTCCTGTCTTTCAAAGTCAAGTGGAAGTTTTCCATTCTGAGGTTTTCCTGTCTTGGTACAAGCAAGCACTTTTTTCCCCTCCTCTAAGTATTTTAACTGTTTGGAGACCAAAAACCTGCTCGCTAGGGGAAGAGCTTCCTATTTACAGCTGACAACAGAAATTTGAGAGGGCTGATTAAGCCCCAGAGGAGCAAGATTTTTTGCTTGTTCATGTATTCACTGAGCATGAGGGACTGAACTTGTTGTCTGAGCAAATGCTCCAGTGCTCTTCTATAGAAAATTAAGAGACTAACATAATGCCAGCAGGCCTCCCTGGGGGCTGCACTGCAGCAACACCCGACATGGAGAGAAACACTGAGAAAGGGAAACAGATGTTGAAGTCCCAGTGCTGTAATTACAATATAGCACAAGGGAATTAAAATTCATGTCTTTCAGCCCAGGCCAGCAGGAGCTTGGGTCAGTTTGAACATGGCCCTGTGGAATAGAAGTACTCCTGTTTCCAATGTGCTGTTGTAGGATTATTTTATTTTTTTTTTAATGAATCACCAGGGAGCAAGAAATAATAATGTGTTACCTTCACACTGTTGCACCTGGTGCAGCTGTTGCTATCTGTGCAAGTGTTGTGCAAATGCAGTGCAATTTATATCCACTTTGCTGAAGTACCAGTGATCATGCAGGCCAGGAGAAACCCAGTCCTTTACATGTCAAAGTCAAGGAAGCAAGAAGCGAAAATTTTAACAGGGTCTTTTTTCATCCTTGGAATTTTTCATATACCTGTCTTTACCTCCCATATAAACCAGTTTCAAGTTCTTGAGAAACAGCAGGGCTACAATACCCATCTGTTACTGAAGTGGCTGCATAACTAAGGACAATGATTGTTTTTTGTGTGTATTTCTGTCAATAACCAATAGGTACTGCACAATGACAGCTCTGCCATTTGCATGCTCACCCAGCATCTCCTGTCTGCACAGAGTCAGGCTACTACTTCATGTATATGAAAAGTACTTTTAGACAACATATTGTGTTTGGCTTAATTTCATTTGCCTCTCCTGATGTGGAATCCACATCATTTTCAAGCTATACTGTATTTTCCTTATAAATTCCATGGGGGAATTAAAAAATAAATAAATAAATAAATAAATAAAGCAAAACTACTTCTTGCACACACAGCCCTGCAATGTGCACTTCTTGAAGGGCTATTTGCAGGAACTGTGCATTCCTCTAAATGGAGGCTTTTCAAAGCCTGAGCCCTGATCACCAGTCAAAAACAAACATGCTACAGGCTGTTAGAGAACAATCAGTAGAATACTGTTGTTGTTTTGTTTTTATTTTTTTATGAGTGTTGTACTGCCCATCTTTTTACTGAAGCCACAGTACCCATTTCACTTCCCTGGATGGCACAGATCCACCTTGGGCTTGCCCCAGTTTCAGGTAGGGTGGCCTATCACACATCCCAGCTAATGATTCTTCTTCACTTGACCAGCCTGTAACTAGTTCTTCAGCAACACTTCCATACAGCATCACTCCCTTCTCCAGTAACTCTTCTCTCATACTCCAGGACCATTCTTTGATGGGTCTTTGCAGCTTCTTTAGCTCCTAAATACCTTTCCCATTACAAGTTTCTGACTGAGCCTATTTGTGTCATCACCCTCTTCCCCACCCAGCAACAAAGCTGGACTTTCTCAGACCTGAGTCCACTGACGCAGACCACCAGTCCTCCACTAGTCCAATCCAAGACTTTCCCCCCAGGCTGAAAACAGCCTCCCCAAGAACTGCTCTCTGCTGGTTCCCAGTGGATTTCAGTCCCCAGGATACCCCACATCAATTCCTTCCTTTCTTCAGTAAAAAATGATATTCTACATCTCAAGCAAACTGCTGCTGATATTTGATGAGGTCTGATGAGGTCTGATGATGATTTTTGCTGATGCATCTCTCTGCTATTTATATTGTTTTATTGTCTGTATTCTGTTTCTAAGGGCTGAAATTGCCCTTTGGAAAGGTCTTGTATAAACATGAGCAGGAATTTGGACTATTCATAGTCAACATTTGTTTTACCAGCACGAAACTCAAGAGACTTCTATCTTGTTTCCAAAAGGCTCACAGAATCGTTTTTAGCTGGCAGAAATGTTGAATAAATAGAATAATCAGGGTTGTGTAAAACAACATGCATTTTTATGTTATTAGACATTGTCAGCTAATCTACTAAATCTTCACTCTGGTCACTCAAGGGAACTACTTCACATTACAGTAGAAGGTTAACTGCTTTTTTTAAATACAGTTTCAAGCACTTTGGTGTTTGTAGCATTCCTCTTGGAAACTTGAAACTGTCAACTCAACTCTGATAAAAGCCACTGAAATGCCGCTGAGACCAGTGGCACTACACCTGCTTTACTTAAATTATGATGCTGGTCCAGTGTTCTCTTTCCATATTGATAACTGAGCCAGATTTAGATCTGGTGTAAGAGGGTGTAAAACTATTTAACTCACCTTGGTCTCTTCTACCTCAGACCCAGTACCAGCCTAATGCTTTCAGACAGCAGAAATTTGAAATTCATATGCCTCATGTTTATTCACTCTCCCAGTAGACAAGCACAGGAATCAGGACATCGGTTAACACTTTTTCTAAGATATTCCAAAGCAAGTCCAGTTTAACTCGGGCTTTAAAGAAGCACTTACCCCGCTAAGGTGAAATAACACTGGTAGCAGTCACCAGTGGGCAGCACACAGACAACTTCAGTATGCTCCTTCTGGTACCACTTTACAGGAAGACTTCTGGGTTTTAATAAAGCCCCAGCAGCATGTCTCCCTCCTCTGGGACTCAGGTACGCAGGCACTTGAAGTACTTTCAAGTACATGAAAGAGGAGAGCCATACCCTGAAAGTCTAGAGTAATATGCAGCACATCCGAGCAAAAGCCTCCTCATCTTGAACAACAACAAAAACCTCATCACTAAAATGAAACTCAAGCACATGCATCCCAGACATTATTAGGACTGAAATGAGGCCCTCAGCTTGGTTTGGCTCAGAGCTGACAAGCACAGCATGCCTGGCCCTGCCTGCTAACTCACATCAAGCTGCCCTCTCAGGTTTACTAGCTTTCATGAACTTCCATCCGGAGCATACAGTGGGAGCTTCATTTAATGAGAAGACCTCCTGCACAGACCAAACGGGCTCCTTTTCTCAGTGATGCATGCTTGGTTGGGCTACATAAGAGCACCACATGGTACTGGAGCTGTGAGGAAAAAGAAATACAACCTCAGACAATACTGCTACAGGAAAAAAATAAGTTTTCATCTTAGCTTTAACATCCAATTAAGGCAAAGGTGACTCACCAAGTGCTCCTACTAAAGACCCTTGGTCCCACCATGACTGTTAGCAGGATTTCACTTGAGTGCAAAGACCCATTTCATCAGATACCAGTCCAGTTGTTATATCTAAGAGACCCTGTAAGGCGAGGTCTTGGAAAATGTGAAGTCCACAGACAAAGCTGAGAATGAACCTGCTACCTTGTGCCTCTTCTATGGTCAAGTCCAAACATCCTGAATAACCAAAGCAGACCTTTCCCCATCCCAGGTGAAAACCTTTGCTAAGCTAAAAAATGCTAGCACTGCATGTAGCTGTACGTAATTTCATTCCCACCAGCCTGCTTCTTCCCAGGAACGTTAAAGGAGCATTACCAGGTAGGGAGCTCTCCAAAACAGGTGGGAAAACAGAGAAAATAAGAAATAAAAAAGCATCTTCATAAAGCAAGGAGCTCTAAGACCCAAGGTTAGAACATCTGGCTCTCTGCTGGCTCAGAGGTCTTGGTGGAGTTACTTCCTGCAGGAAATCTGGAGTAAGCACATGCAATGGTAACAAGACACCGAAGGAGCCTTATATAACATTCTGCACTACATCTTCCAAACAGTAATTCTCACCACATTTTTTTTTTCAATAAATACATTTGGAGAAGTGACAAACTCCAGATCCCATAAGGTGATCTCTTTACTCTGAGAAAGCAGAGCAGGATTTGGCTCTACTTTAATTGTAAATATCCAATAAAATAACAAATAGCAACTTCTATTTCTACTTCATAGCACAATTCGGTTCAGAATGGTGATCGTTCTGTCAGAAGGCATGACCAGGCACAAGGAATGCCATTTCTCACCATGGACATGGGAATTTCATAAAAGTTAAACCAATCTCCTCAACTTCTTCCCATTTATAATGGAATTTACTTTATAAAAAAAAAGTTTACAGAGGGACTTCTCAGATCTCATGTTTCTAAAATGCCTTCAAGGGAAGTCCAGTCTAAAAATGAAACCACACCATTATTTCCCCAACAAAAGTACAATTTTTAAGTTGATATAGCACTCTTGCAACCATTATCGTGGCATGTAATCCATAAATTTGTTTGAAATTCATCTCAACTCGAAGGATTTGTATTAAAATTAATTGAAGTAGCTTTCTTTCAACCTTTAATTTAAACTCCTAAGTGGTAAATCCAAAACCTTACTGTCTGCCTTAATGGATAAGGCAGCACATGTGACCTTACCAGAGTCCATACACATGCGCATCAAGGGAAAGACTGCATCTTTAAGATCTCACATCTGATCAAATTGTTCTGCATATCCCTTCTAGTCTTCTATTAAAAAGGTGGAATGGTGAAGTCAAAAAAAAGCCATGAAAGAAAAAGGGCTGGTTTTCAATTAGGACCTTAGACTTTGGGCTACACAAACTTCTGATCTTCCTCCTCTCCTGACTCGTGCTTTTCTCCTATCACACCCCCAGTTGAAAGGAGGCTAGCCACTGCAGATGTTTGTAACTCAGCTCATGGCATGTCAGGATGGAGGGATGGATGGCTCCCCTCACACCAAGGGACTCTAAGAGGTTGTCTCCATCTCCCCAAAGCTTGCCAACTCCAACTTAACCAAGAGTAAGGAGAGGGGAGCCTCTTACAGGTACCCTTGCTGAAATAGACATTTCTTCCCCCAACCCAACCTATAGAAAAGAATGTTATTTCAGGCTCCTTTGAACTTAGGTAAGAGACAGCTCATAGTGCCACGGCTCTTTTCTGAAGTATATGCGCAAGATGAAAGGGAAATAGGTGTGGAGTGGACAAAGTACTTTCTTTATCGTTTGCAGATTGGTTTGTCAAAATCCAACCAGTGATTTCACATACTTTGCTTTTCCTTTTTTTTTGAAGGAGAGGTAGGGGGGAAATCCAGGCAGGAGGTGTTTTTCCAGACCTGTGAATGCAACACTCAGCAGCCAAGCTTAAAAGTTCCTGCTGCTCCTGCAAAAAAGGGACAAACAAGCCCTTTTCATGTCAGCTATGTCCAGCTGGAAATGTCACAGCTTTGTCACAATGGAACAAAGCATGCCTGGTGTCTGTTCTTTCAAAAGGTCTCTTAATTCAAACAAAAGAAAAATATTCACATCTGGAAGGGGTCGTAGGCAGGGGGTGGGAGGGGAGGAAGCAAAGTTCAGATGGCATGTCATAGCAGTTGCTGTTTGTCTAATTATTGTACTGCCTGTTCTGGCACTTATTGATCCAGTTAAAGAAAGAAAGCCAAGAGTTAAAAAAGCAAATTTTATTATTGACTGACCTCAAAGGGCCAGAGGAGACACACCTCTTCACTTTTGCTCGACTCATGGTGCGGAACACTCAAGCTGGGTGAAAAGACCCTTGTGACCAGTCTAGCAGGAGAGTCTCCTTTTTGATTTTTTAAAGGAAGAAAACAAAACTGTGGTGTATGTCCTCCAGGCTCGCTTTACAAAGCCACAACCTTCACATCCACAGGACGTACATCTCGCATGTGTTTTCCAATAGGTTTATTCGAGCATCTGTTTCTGCAAAGATTAAAACCTTCTAATGACTGCCGAGCTGGGAGGCTGCATCAGAACTGAGCTGGAGGATGATCAAAAATTAAATGTGTGGTGACGTGAGATTAAAGGGGAAGGGAATAAACTTGAGAGCAGGACTTCACTGGCTAGGCACGAAAGACCAACAGCGAGAGTTTACATTAGTGCTATATTAAAATCCTTCTCCTTCAGCATTCAGCGCTTCTGGACGATGAAAAGCCTCTCCTAGGCTGCCACCTAGCTAGTTAATTTCTCATATTGTTTAGGAGCTATTTTAAAAAGCTCTTCTGCTCCAGCCCTTACTGCACTGACTCCTCCCCTCGGAGCTGGTATTTTGTCAGGAGTTTCAAGAGCGGTAAAAACTCGCTGCCAAGTCCCTTTCTTCCCCTCGTCGTGTTTTATAACGCAGCGCGCGGTTTCGTCTGTCCCACGGCCACACCAGCACCCTGCCCTCAATTCCCATGGAGATGGTGAACTCCGCCACAGCCAGAAAGCCTTAGCGTGTTTTTTGCCATTAAAAAAAAAAAACAAAAAAAAAACAACTTGACAGTGTTTGCTAAAAATCAGCCTGCAGGAGCATCACATTTTCCAGACAGTTCTAGCAAATTTAGCGCGTTCCAGCACAGGATTTTGCTTCAGTCTTTCATACAGAACCACGGTCTTAACCCAACGTGCATGTAAGTCACCTTCCAGCTCAAGCTGCTCTTTCCCTGCGTGCTTCTCTGCATTAGCAGGATGCCTGAAGGCACGACTACCCCCCTGGCATCAGCCTGAGAGCTGCCACATCCCCAAGCAAAGCCGAGGTATGAGATACAAGGAAGACTGCAGGGCAGAGAGCGGGGAGGTGATGGACATGACTTTGAACTCCATCAGAGGCAGAGTAATAAACAGGAAAACTTCACGCCCTGAAGTTTAGGAGCGCTGCCATGTGAAACTTTGCAGTTTGCTCTACTCTTAGCCATTTACCCATCTGGCAGAAATACATTGGCATCAGGGTCTGTTCACAACAGAAACTTACTTAACACCAGCTTTCTTAAAACTGAACTGAAAACAGCCCCCAAGCTGCTCCAACATGACCTGAGCAGAGCAGGAAAGCAGACCTGCTCCTCAAACGCAGCAAATGAAGGCCACACGCTGTGTGCAGCTTCAGCTGTGCAAAAATGGTTTCCCAGCCTTACTTTCACAGCAAGGACAAGCTCCTGGCAGCAGCACGTCGGTGGCACGCTTGTTGATCCAGGCTAGAGAAGAGGCGGTAACAAGCAGAGCTTTGAACTGCTGAGTTTCCTGGAAGGATTCCCCAGTTTAAAGCTGTTTTATAAATATTTTCCAGGCTCCCATCAGCGAGGGAAGCTGAACCTGCAGTGGCTTTTTCTGGCACTCGGGAGCAGCCGCTCCCTAGAGACCAGACACGGATAACCACACACAGCCGCCGTTTTGGTACAGAGGAGTTAAAGGCAGGAGGGAGAATGATTTTCCTAGCAAGTTTGGACAACTTTAAAGCCACTGGCAGGGCTTGTGATAACGGGTACCCTGCCACAGTGAGCACCGATGTCCTGTCGGACTCCCGTAGCGCCTACCGGGGGGGTTTCTTTGCAGACTCTGGCATCAGCGAGGTGTGGGTACCAGCACTGCGCAGCCCCCCAGCACCCTTCACACCACTCAAACCACCTGTGGAGGTGCCAGAAACCCTCACCCATGCACCCTGCTCGCCGGGTGCCCTGGGGACACCACCAATTCCTCTCGCATGCAGCCCCCAGGGCTCACCCCAACAGCTCCCCCCCGCCCCATTTCGAGCCCACCGCCCCATTTCGGGCCAGGGACTGAGCCCCGGGGCCTCGCCTCTCCCCCCAAAAACCCGAGGAGGCTCCGTCGGCGGCACTCACCGATGTCGGAGTTGCAGAAAGCATCCTGCGGGTGGATGGGGACGCAAGTGCAAGCCTCCACCACGGCGTCCTGCAGGCTCCAGCTGCAGAGAGCCAGGGCGAGGAAGCCGAGCCACGCCGTCATGATGCCCTCCGGGGCTCACCCCTTCGCTTGTGCGGAGCGAGAGGGCAGGAGCCTCCTTTTTGCTAGCAGCCTCCCTTTGCACGGTGCCCTTTTGCTCGCTGGGACGGTGCAAGCCCGAGAGCGCGGTGCAAGGCAAGGCGATGCACGGGTGCAAGGCGATGCACGGGTGCAAGGCGATGCACGGGTGCAAGGCGATGCACGGGTGCTGCACGCTGCTGCTTGCTGCTGCACACTCGCTGCTGCTGCTGCTGCTGCTGCTCGGTGCACGGTGCACGACGCGGCGCGGTGCAGCGCGGCGCCGAGTTATAGCCCCTGCGCCGCCGGCCAATGGGAGCCCCCGCATTACCTCATCGGCGGGAGCGGCCGGCGGGACGGGGAGGGGCCGAGGGGCCGCCGCTTCAGCGCCTTATAGGGAATAGTGCGGGGCCGTTGGGGCGGGCGGTTACCTGCGCCGCTGGCCGCCCTGAGGGGAAGCCCGCCAAGTCGTCCCCGTCCCACAGAAACTTCGTTGTGCCCCATCCCTGGGTTTACTGAGAGACCCCGGCAGTGCCAACACAGCTCTGGTCCCCTCTGCCCGGTTCTGGTCGCCTCCACCCGGCTCTGGTCCCCCCGACCCCTCTGGGGATTTGCCTCCCCTCAGGGTGGTAGCTCGGAGGGCGGGCAGAGGCGCCCCCGAAGCCCTCCGGGGTTTGCTTATAAAACTCGGGCTGTTGCCTCCCCTCGGCTGGTTATAAAGCGATTTTTTGGGTGAAAGGGGGTAGTACCCTAAAGGGCTACTCCCCGAAAACGCAAGGGGAGCACTGCGTGTTGCTGCTTTTCCCCTCTCAGCAGGTAGCGGGTGGAGGAGAAGGACGAGACCTTAGCCAGAATTTCATCTTCGTATTTTCATCCAATGCTCAAAAAAAAAAAAAAAAATCTCAAATGCTCCTTCTCTTGCCACCACCCACTCCCCTTCTCTTCCCCTCCTCAGGACTTTAAGTCAGTGACTTTCCAGTCGCCGGTCACATCTACCCAACATTTCATCTCAACGTGTATTTTAGCAGAGCGGCTTTAGCAGAATTTACAGAAAAGTCCCATTTGTTTTGTTTTTCCTTATCCCCTTTCGGAACAGTAAATTTCTATCAGCTGTAGAAATGTAAATGTTATAGTAGAGCCGGGGCTGCAACGAAGGAGATTGCCAGCTGCAGGATACAGACATCCTCATTATCCTGCAGAGGGGACCGAGGGGCGATTAATCACGGTATCAAACCAGTATATATAATGTCAGAGTACTTTCCATGGGGTTTACAAGACTTAAGCATGTCTAGTTATAAATTATGCTGGTATTAAAGGCCGGGGACCAGCTGTCCTAAATTTCTAAATAGTCAGCTAAGTCTAGATTTACAATTCTTCTCCATCTGGGTGAAGCACAGCCTGCCTACACCTCTTCTTGAATCATGCCATCCCTATAAATTTAAAACCTCCAGTCTTATGGAAACACAGGTCTTTATTTGGAGCATAGGTGTACAAAAGCGTCAAGATGGGTGTTGCTAGCAGTGATCAAGGTTGCAAAGCAATTGGAGGAAAATGCAGGTTCCTCTCCTCGCTGTGACACAGCTAACCTGTGTGGCAGCTTCATCTCGCCGTGCTTCAAATCCCAATCCGTGTAATGGGGATAATGGTGATGGAGCTTCGCAGGAATGTCTGTTAGTGAGCATTGAAAAAAAATCAGGTGGTGCGGAGGTCATAATGGGTCATATAAGTATGTATGAGGCAGGACATGAAACAAGGCTTTAGATTTAGGTACGTCACTGTCAGAATCATTTGGCTTCAAACTGCAATATGAGAACCCCTCTGCAAAAAACTCCTTAGATATTTGGGCTGTCTGCTGGAGGTACTGCAGCTGAAGCCGAATCTGTCAGATTGGACTGTCATTTCCATTTTACTGGGTGTAAACAAGGAACAACCCCACTGACCTCAGTGGAGTAACAACGGGAGAAAAATGAGGTGTGTCCGGTACTTTCATTTTTTCTTTGTTGTTCTAAAAAGGTTTGATATCGCCACCATCATGATACACCTGATCTATCAACATCTCAGATCAGTATCTGAGAGCAGCTCAGTTATTCCATAACCTGACACTGTGTAAATAAGGGAGACTTTGGCCCTCACACAATGAGATTATAATCGCAACCCCAGCAGCACCTGGCCCAGTTGCTTCTCTGAGAAAGTTTCTTCATTTCTATAATAACAGCTTTCCTGTGTGTTCCGAGGGCTAACGAGCTGAATACTTTGTACCAAGCTTTGAAGACGATGGGTGTTGTGTAAATGCCAAGAGTGGCTATAATACAAGACACAGGACATGTTCAGAGGAGACTGAAGAACAAACCCTTCAGTCGCCTTCATTTCTGAGAAGGGAAAAGGAAAGGGGCTGGAAGTTACACAGGGCCCTTCAGGCATGGATGTAGCTTGTTTACAGCGAGACCGACCGAGCTTGTTCAAGTAACACCGAGTTTGTGCTGACGACAGGAACTGGTTCACTTTTCAGATATAACCCAGAGAAGTAATCTGCAATTACTTGCCGGGCTGAAAAGGAGTGCTGCAGTCTGACCCAGCAGCAGGGCACATCTGCTTGGAAGGGATGATGTGCAGGCTGGCTGTGTGTCTTCTCTGCCACAGTTTGAGATGTGACCCAGAAAATTCGAAATGCATTGTAGCAGCAGTACCTGCATGGCAGGAGTAGTAGTACCTGTGTTCAGTCAGTAAGGATTTGGCAGATTTGGCTGCTTTTCTGACACCTAGATATTCTATTTCAAAGAGATTGACTTCTCTGTAGTAGCTGGGATGCAGGATTGCGATAATAACAGTTCAGTAGCACTGTATACCATGCAATAATAACAGCAGTTATTTGCCACTTAGAGGGTACACTTCATCCACAGACACCAGACTGCTTTGTTTTTGTAAATCACAAATAGTACTCAGGAAAACTCAGTCTGGCCTGTCGCCTGCTGTGAGGCCTGTTAAATCATTTTACCTGCCTGCACATTCATTTTATCATCTGTAAATAGAGGTATTACGTATCATCCTCTGACAATATCTATTAGACGTTCAATATTAGCCTCTCCACTTTGAGACCCACCAGTGAAATGCACTCTGGAAGAGGCAGGAAGGAGTTCTGATTGTTTATTTATATTTTGAAAAATTGATATAGGGTCAAAGTAACATAAAACGTCATGAAGGAACTGAAAGGAGAGCTCCATCTGAATCCCTGTTCTCTGCGTGGGAGAAACTGCAAAGGGAAAAAAATAAAATAAAATAAACTAGCATTCAGCTCCTTTGGCTAGATGAAACTTTAAGCCTTATATGGCCATAAAAAACGTAACAGAGAAAGAAAGAGAAAATAAAAACCTTGATCTTCATATGAGAAAATTAGAGTTCACATTTGATTTATGTCACCAAATAAAGAAATCCACGTTATTTCAGTCCACCCCCAAGAGCACACTGTTGAACACAATTAAGGATCTCTCTGCTTTACTGGGCAGCCACACCACGTCACGCTGTGATCTTGTCGGATCCCACAGGCTAAGCCTGACTGGGCTGGGTCAATAGCTGGTGTGAAAATTCCCAGGGAAAGCCGTGTCCTGCAGGTGTTGTTGGCTGAGCAAAGTGGCCTTCTTCCCTCAGTCCTGCACGAATGTGTAGAGGCAGTGCTAGGGGGCACTGCGCTGCAAGAGATGTTCGCATTTCGTCGGGATGGAGCCAGGTTCCTCGCAGTATCTGAAGAACCCTGTCTTTGCAAAAGGAGCGGTGTTAAGCTGGGTGTCTTGGTTATGTTTCGGGAGAGACAGCTACTTTCTGCTTCCACAGATACTGCAGTTTACACCAGGAGCATAACTTACACCGTTTCCCTTCCACAAGTCCTGTTTGTGGCTGGAAAGGACCATCCCAGAGCTAGCTACAATGATTGAGTCCTTCAAGAGGCACGAGGTGCTGCTGTAAATGAACTAAAGGCAGATCCTCTTCCCTTCTGATCACCTTTCACAACGAAACGTGAGGGGTGCCAGACACTGGCAGAAAGCTGCTTCTGAACTGACAAAAGCATCTGAATCTAATTTGTACAGAAGGGCTTAATCAAACTACAGGAACCGCTGGCCAAAAAAAAAAAAAAAAAAAAAAAAAAAAAAAAAAGGAACAAACAAAAGAAGGACCCACACACACACTACTACCACCACTGAACCACCAAAGGAAAAAACCCGGACACATGTAGCGGCTGAAAACACCCCAGCTCATCACAGACCTCAGCTGGCTTAAACTGAGCAAGCTCAGTTCATGAATGAAGGCAGGAGGCTTCGGCCCGTAGTCCCAACAGTCCTGCCACCTTGATGAACAAATACATTAATTTTAAATGCTTCTGAAGTATGGGCATTTTTCCATTTTAACTTTTGCGCAGCAACTTGACTTGATTCATGAGCATGGAGCCCTGCCACCAGCATTTCAGTGTGCAGCTGCCAAGTCACTCCAAAGTCTTGTCTTATCCTAAAACCTTTTCTTGAAGTTGACGATCCTCATATCTTTTCCATCAGTTCAGCCTCACACCCTCTAGGGGATGTCCTTGTTTTTCTGCTTTTGTCTAGCGGGTTGGAAAGGACTGGTGCTTTTCGGAGCCACCTGATGACCTCTTTGACAGCACACCCACACCATGTCACAGGCAACTCTACTGAGGCGGTTGTGCATTGCATTAACAAAATGTTCTCTTATTTCCCGATTATCTGTTTCTATCTCAGAAAGCTTTTTTTTTTTTTTTCTTTTTTCTTTTTTTTCTGACACTTTTCTTTGAGAAGGCTGTTTTATTTAAAATTTTCCTGTTTGCTATGATTTATGACTATAAAAAAGGTTGGGGGAAAAAAAAATCTATTAACTCCTCTATTGTATCAATGGACTTCATCTGCTGCTTAAAACAAGAAGGCTTTTTCTTCAGAAATGTCTTTGATTCTATATATACATACGAAAATGTTTTATTTGATCTCTTTCTCAGTGGCTGCAAAGAATTATGTCACCTTCCTGTCTGGAAGCCAGACACAGGTAACGCTCCATCCCACTCCCAAGCTTTCAGTTCGAGATACACCATTAACCTTCCCCAGCTCTAACAGTTCTACACCGAAGATGCTCCACTGAAGTCAACACGACCATTTACATGCGCAAAGTTAAAATATAAGCTTAAGTGCATTTCTGGAGCAGGGCCAAAGGGTTCAAGCCAGGAAGCTGTGATTAGATGGTCTGACAGAGTCAGGGGACGGGACGTGATTTGCTTGGCTTCACCTGCCTGTGCCTCATTCCAAGCAATTAATTTTCTCTCGTTTTTGTTTATAATAAGTTGTGTGTGGTTTTTTTTTTTTTTTTACTTTCCATTTCTCTTGCTTTGCTTTCATGGCTGCTGTAGCCATTTCCAAATTGAAGTTTTGTTTTTCTTTTTAAACCCTTCTAAACTGCATCAATAGCTTTAAGTGACTGAACAAAGAGATTGCAAATAGATGGAGTGCTTCAAATGGTAATAAGAGCTGGTGTTCCCAGAGCTTTGGAGGCTGGCACTAAGTAGAGAGGAGAGCCAAAGTGACCGAAAATCACTTTTCTGTTGTTCCTTTGTATGAACTGTTTTCTGGCTTATGCAATGCACAGTAATTAAAATGACTGGAATGCCTCACATTTTTAAGAGAGCTTTAAGGCAGCTCTGTGGCACTGTGGCCAGCAGAGTTCATGAGCTGTAGATTCATGGCTGTAAGCAAGGTCTGACGTTTCTCCCAGCGTAACTTGAACGAGACAGTCTCTCTGTGGAGGCCTGGGAGGTGAGCTTGAGGAAGAAGGACTTTCCATGGGAGAGGGTTTGCATCCGAGTACTGGCCACTGCAGTTGCTCGATGTATTTGTGGAGGTCCAAATAACTCCCCAATATTTAGCAGGCAGACAGCCTGGCAGACTGGCAAGTCTCTCACTCACGATCCCATCCCTCTGCTGGGGTTTGCTCTGCGTGGTGGGGATACGGGAGTACCTTGTAGCTTTTCACCCTCCTGGTACAGTCCAGAATTTCATTTTCCTGTTTTTCCATTTTTGCCATTGACGGCGACCGGGGAGTGGTGTGGGGGAAGCCACTGCAGCCCTCACCTCTAGAGGGTTGGCCTGGCTTCTCCAAGGATGATCAGCCATGGAGGAACAGGGGAGCTGAATCCAGTCCTAATGGCATGGGAGGTGACTGGACTGAAGCACAGGACCTTTTTGGCAGGCTGTGCAAACAGATCCTTCTCTCCTCACCTCTCTGCCTCTCAACAGCCTCCGGAGGCCCAGTAGGCCTGCCAGTCCTCAGGATGTGCCGCTGGTTTTATAGAGCATGTTCAAATCCTCTGAAAACATCATACTTGTGAAAGGCAGGAAGAGGAGCACAAGGGAGCTGGCATCCCTCTTTTTATGACACTGATGAGCCTGGAGACACCGTCACGTCTGAAGGAAGGGCCTTCTCTCCACCCGCACAACAGGTGCAGCTGCAGGAAAAGTTTACGGTCTCTTGCCTCTCCTGCATAACCTGCAAAAACCTCCTGCAAAAATAAGCCAGTTACTTGATCCCCACAGTCCAGCTGTTCCCAGCTTCTCACCTGAAACTGCAAACAAAGGTGTTCATTGCAGGAATGGTCTCTAATACGAGGGCAGTGTCCCAGCAGGGAACAAACTCGGCAATTCCTGCCCTGCATGTCACCAGGCGGGTGTCAAAAGTGAGAAGCAGTTCCTCTGTGTGGAGATCCCAGCAGAGATGGCTGCCTCAGCACAGGATTTATTTATTTTTTTTAAATCCAAATCCACTTTTTCAATGCTTTTGTTTCTGTACTCCCAAATTTCTGCTGTGTTGTAACAGCAAGCGGCTGCCTCAGTTAGAGCAGGGCCCAAGCTCCCGGCCTAGAAGGCACTAGAAGCTGGAGGATTTCTGACCTCAAGGACAGATTTCTATCTTCTCTGGAGCAAAAGGCAGCACTTGTGTTTCCTCACTCTTCTGGAATTTTTCTCCATAAATCTCAGCTTACAGTGGGAGACAAAAGGTGAGGCGATGGTAGGTCTGCAGTCGGGAGCGAGGAGGGTCCTGTCATTTGTTCATTGTCTCGCTCTTCCTGAGTGAGGAGGAACGCCTGCATCAAAGGACCCTTTCATGGCTGCAGGGCGAGTTCCACACCTCGTGGATTAACGTCAGCAGTGAGCAGATCAGTGGCTGATTCAGCACAGATGTGTGAAAGTTGTATTCTTTCTCCACTGAAGATAAAGGGGGAAATGTACAGTCCCTCTTCCCTTTTCCTTTAATCTGAATGGACTTGAGCTACCCCTCAGTCGTGCCTTTCTCTGCCCATTCAGCCAAGTGCCCTGGTTTCCATTCCGTTCTGATTGGTAATTGGGTATTGTGGAGGACGAGTTAATCTGTAACCAGACGCAGCACAACTGGAGGTGACGCCAAAGGAAGAGGAACAGAGCAAACTTCCTCCGTTTTTCCTTCACACTGAATGAAAGAACCTTTACCAGGGAGCATGGGGATACAGCTATGATCTCACACGTCACTAGCAGAAGCTCCAAAAAAAAAAAAAAAAAAAAAAAAAAAAGGCATCCTATACTGGCATAGTTCAACTGATTTTAACTCAGTTTGTAGCAAGAGCAATAGGTAGCACACGGGGCGGGTCAGTGCTCTTCTGAAGGGGAGGCATGCGATATGGATGAATGTCCTTGCACCCCACTGAGACTGCCCAGAAAGAAGGACTTCAAACGCATATCAGAGGCAGCAATGACAGCCATGCAGAGTGGGCAGGAAGCAGGAAAGTGTTGAATGAACAGATGTGAATCCATATTATACGTACGGCTCATGTACTCTGCATGAACACGTGCCCTGAGCAAGACCTGTGGCAGACGGGTGGCTGAGGGACTGCCCCACATTCTTCCCATCTCCCAGTATCTGCAGCAGTGATTGTAAGCAATGCTTAAAGCCGGCTGAAAGAGGAAAATGAGCTCGCACCGCACCAGCCAGGGAGGAAGAGCTCTCCCTAGACACCTAGCTGAGGACTGGGAGGAACATGCTGAGTGTAAAGGTTCTGCAGTGCACAGAAAGGCTCTCAGTTCAAGTTCACTTGCCATCTGAGTGAGTGTAAAGGGGAAGGAGGGATGGAGACCTGCTCAGTGTAGATAAATCCTTAAGTATGGGTATAACAGAAGACACTAATCTGGTCTCATATCTCACTGCATAGCAGTGGAAGGTGCACCTTCCACAGCAGTGTAATTCTCTCTCCCACTGCTCAAACAAAATGATCTACTGCTGGGAAAAAAATAAAAAAAAAAATCCATATGATCCATAGTCACTTTTGTTTCAAGGAATTTATTTTGCCAAAGCAGCAGCAGCACAAAGAGCACAGACCTGCCTCACGTAACAGGAAGGAGCACGCTAGAAAGGGGAATTTTTACTTCATCTGAAATTGCGTTCCCCATCCGGAATAAATCTTCACCAATGAATATCATATATAATGTCAATAGTGACTTAGCCTAGGGGGGTAGTATAGCGTTAGCTGTGCATGGCTGTAAGCAAATAGCACCACAGAGAGTTGGCTGGAGGAAGCAAAATCTTATTCCCAGTGAACACGAGAGCATTTCCTTCTCCTCCCTGCAGAGACAGAACCCAGCTCCTCAACTTCGACAATGCCTCCTACTCCCCCAATGTGTTTCCACTAGTATCACCGTGATTACACTTTTTTTTTCTTTGAAAACATAGTCTGAAGGCAGATAGAGCCACTCAGTTCTATCCTGAGACAAGTCTTCAGAGGAGGAGGGAGATGCTAGTGCCAGAAAATAAAATATTCCGTCAGGCATTAGTGAAAAGGAGGAGGGAGGGCAGCTTGTAAAGCCATGCCTATGGCTGCGTGGAAGGGATCATTCTCAAAGGACTCCTTTAATCAGATTCCGCAGAAGATAGGCTCTCTCTCTGTAATTCACTCCATACCATATTCGAGGGCCATATGCGCTGGCCATGTGGAGATTTACAGTCTCAAATTTACTGGCCTCGGAGACTCTCAAAGAATTGTGCAAGAAATCAAGTTCTATGATAACCGAGGCCTCACGCTGCCGTGCTTTCTACAGACTGCTTCAAGCTCAAGATAGGACCCCTCTAGGGCTTTGTAAGCCCTTTTGGGAAAGAGGGAAGGAGAGAAAAGGGGGAGCTGCTGATCATTGCCATATGTGAGAAGCATCCCTGTCTGCACGTGGGTGTGATGTCCGTGTTATCAGCGAGTCCGAGCTCCAAATAGGCCCCGTTTCCTGTTTGTAGTCAGCAGCTTGCTGCTGGAGCAGCAATCCCATGTCACACTGGACTGGAGTTACAAAAGAGCAGAACGGGTGGGGGAAATCCTCTAGAATAGCAGGGATGTGAGCCAGCAGTCCTCAGAGGCAGCAGAGCAAGCGGGAGTTTAGCAAACAACCATCTTCTGTCTCTTTTCCTCAGAGACCTCAGCAAATCCAGTTCTCAGAGCTAATTTTAGCTGTTTGTGGCTGGCCTGTTCCTAATGTCCCTTTCCTATCTCTCACACACACTGAACCTTGGGATACTCTCTGTGGGCTGACAGATGACGTGAAAACCTCTAATCTGCAGGTCAAATATCAAAAATGAAGTGGGATCAGGAAACTGGTAGCACGATTTGTTTTTTTTTCCAAATAAGGGAGATACGTTCATATTGCGAGTTCTTAGCATACCAGGTCTGTGTGTGTTTTTTAAGAACCATATGAGAGGAATGACTTATTTTTGAAAACTTTATGGTAACCACCGAAGATATTATCATCCCATGGACACTGCCTTTCCTATGCAGACTATGACAGACGTGCTTTCATTCCTTACTAGCACTGCTCTCCTGGAGGAAAACCAAAACCACATTGTCCCAAGCACTGTGCTCATGAGTAACAGGCAGAGTGCGTCCCTGCCAAAGGGCACAGAGTACACATTAGAGAGGGTTCAAAACGAACACAGCAGCAATAAAGCTGCGATGCCAGGAGTGAATGAGCTTGCTGTGTGCGGTGTTCATACCGTAGGCGTGATGTTCACAGAAGTCTGAGTCTTACCTGCTTGGCGCTCCTGCGCTGATGTGCTGCCAATGTTCTCCCACCCATAACATTTGCCCTACAGTCTGTGATGAATCTGATGTCCGGAGGCACTACAGGACACGGAAAGAAGGTAAAAGGTTTGGGATGATTCATCTCAACCAAATTTAGCCATAAACTTGAAGCAACAGGTGGGTCTGTGCCTTCCCCTAAATCTCTTGTGGGTTCACTCCCTGATCTCCCCTCCTCTTACCCATACAAATCTGCAGAGGATTCTCTGCGGGTTCAAAGCATTTGCTCAGAGTGATGTATCTGTGGGACTGGGGACAGTAAAAGGGCCTGTGGACCCCTAAGAGATCTGGAAGAGAAGCTGCCTGTATAAGAAAACTAAGTCCAGGGCCTGGATATCAGCTCGGGACCCTTATTTTCACTTGACAGATTTAAGAAAGCTTTGAGTCAGGTGAGGAATCCTTAAAAGACCTCGGTCCTGGGAAGCTGACTGGTAGCAGAAGGCAGTTATTATTGCCCTCAAGGACTGGAGAGCACTAGTCCTTGAGCTGACAGGGGGCAGATTCCTGTTATTAGTTGGGCAGGTTGCCCTGGTTTGGCGTTGGACTGGAAACAAGAGGCTGACGAGGACTTTTTGGACGAGACTGCCTGGAGCTGGCAGGAAGCAGCAGTCTGTCTGCATGAAAACCAGACCTAGGGAGCTGGCTGCCCACGGCTCTTCTCCATGCCCCGCTGGTTTTTCCCAGGTGTGGTTGTGCTGCACAAGGAGCTGTTTTCCACTCTACAGAGACCCAGCCACTGGCAATCGTAGCAAGCATCACTGGTAGCAGAGGTGTAGCACAGCCAGGCTGCTCGGAGAAGCCCGGCAGCGAGCAGAGCACGTGTAGGGGCGCAGGGGGCATCTCAGGTTGGCTCCGGCTTCCCACAGACTCCCTGCGAGCTCTCCAGATGCCTGAAGATCCTCTCCATTTTGAAGAGCAAAGTGGGCAGCTTGTTTCACTTTCAGAACGTGATGAATCCTGTCCAAGCCAAAGGAATGAAGGGGGGGAAGCCTCCCTCCCACGCACAACCTACAGGTTTTCCTAATAATCCCTGGACGGATGGACCCGGTCATGTGAGTCCTTGAAACTCTAGCCACTTTGGAGGAGCCACGGGTGTGGTGCCGTGGATGTGGCCAGCTATATGCGTTGCCCTTTACAGACAAGCTCACTGTCCTCCAAAGTCTGAGTATCAACAAAACCCTTCCTGTGGGGATTTCTAGCTTTGCCTGAGCCAGCTGCAAATTCCTTTGAGGCTAAAGACTAAGAAAACTGGAATCATGGGAGGACCTTGGTACAGTCCCAAAACCATTTCCACTGATCCTTCCCAAAAATACGGTTTCTCTGACCCAGGAATGCTAGCTCTGTAACAATGGCAAAGCTGAAGTCCTAGACCATTGGCATTAACTAGTATTAGCTCATTATTTCTGTGCACTCTGTCTGTCTCGTCTAATATGAAAATCATTCATGTGATTTTGAGAGATGTCTCCCTCTGGGAAAGGGCCTTTTTGTTCTTTCTTGTGTAGCACCTGGCAGAAAGGGGATGCTAGCGTTTGAGCGGGGTGCTACCTCCATATAAACAAATGGGGTTAGTGGGACTCCTAGCTTCTGTTTACCACTTCATTTTTGAGTTAATTATTTTGGAGTGAATAGTCATAAAGCAGCTGAGTTATCACAGCAAAGCTAGAAGCTGTTTCAGCCAGGAAATGGTGAGAAGGGGGGAAAGCAGAGGTTGGTGAATAAATTATCATAGCGCAGCGGAACAGAAGCCAGGAGCTGGTATGAAGCGGCTGAAGCAGGAGGTGGCAGGAAGGTAACTACATAAACAGAGAGCTCCTCATTCGGTGCCAGCAGAGCTGGAGGAAAACGGTGTTTGCTCCAAGGCAGGTGAAGGCACAATCCTTCAAAGCCAGGCCAGCCAGCCGCCCTGACCACAGGACCAGCTGCTGCCTTGCTTGCCAGACCTCCTGTTTTTGTGCTCTGTCCCCTCCGATCTGTCTGTGTATGGAAGTGGTGCCCACCAGTTATCACCCTCTGCATGAACCAGCTGAAAAGTTTGGCTCCCCTACTTTGACAGGTTTCCTGCACAATATTTGTCCTTCCTCGCACAACGTGCTTTCTTTTGTCAACACTCGCAGACTTCCCCTTTTAAACGGGGAGGTTCTGCGGGGACGTACCACCTCTTAGAGTGAAGGCATTCCCCAAAAGCCTTCCCCGTGATGTTGTGTCCCCAGCTGTCAACACTCTTCTCTCCAAGGAAGGAGAACACATACCAGGCCTCCCTCCCCTGCCTGCGGTGTCTCCAAAGCATTAAAGGCTCCAGCAAGCAGCCAGCCAAAATAGCCACCAGCATTCAGGGAAGGGCATGTCAAGGGTGGGAAGGATGAGTGGCTACGCCGCATTGTGTTCCAGCCACATTTGGCGGATGGTCCGCAGGGGACTATTAGGTGCTGGTGTGTGTTTGGGCAGCTTCTGGGCGACTTGCACTCACACTGCTGATGGAGGGAAGGCAAAATGATGCGGCTGCTCCTACAGGCTCTCCTCCTTCCCACTGTTTTGTCAGCAAACCCTGGGCAGAGCAGAGCACCTAGTCCTGTATCACACCACTTAGACACCCAGACTTCTCTTTCCTCTTCCTACCTGCCACAGCAGGTGTTTCAGAGAAGTCTTCCCTCCAGGGCAAGAAAAAAAAAAAAAAAAAAAGGCAGATAAAGAGCAGCCACTGGACTCATGCTCTTCCCCGTGTCCTAGGCCAGACCCCACAGACCCACAGACCCCACAGACCCATCATGATTGTGCTCGCGTGAAGCTCACACAGGCATGAAGGGGGGAAGGCTGTCGGCCCTGTTCCCAGCGCCGGGGCAGCCCTTTGACAGGACTAGACTTTTTTTTTTTTCTCCCCTCCAAGAGAGAGGGTGGTCAACACCACCCCTAAACTCACCTCCACCCCCAAACAGCTGCTTTGCCAAAGGGTGGAGAAGCAGAGCTCCTGATTGAGGGTGGAGCAGCTTGAAGGGGAGGAAAGCAGTGACTTCACTTACATTAAGTAACAGCAGAGCAGGGTGTGCGTCACTCTGAAAAACAAGATTTTGGGTGGAGGCAGGAGCTCTCTGCAGCATCTCGCACAAGGAGCCTTCCCCTCTGTGGGAAAGCAGCAGGGCACGCCATTCTGA
This sequence comes from Aythya fuligula, assembly GCF_009819795.1. NCBI lineage: Eukaryota > Metazoa > Chordata > Aves > Anseriformes > Anatidae > Aythya > Aythya fuligula. The sequence goes on from NC_045559.1 coordinate 56,646,347, forward strand.
AGGGGCAACTCGCAAAGTCAAAGACACCTTAATAACCTCGCTTAAGGAGATCCAGCAAGAAAAGTGAGGCAAAAGGGGCCTTGAGATTTTCTTCCAGCAGGGATAGAGGAGTGTGGCACTAGATCAAGTCCGTGTGAATGGAACAGCATGGGGATAAATTGAAGTCCGTGTGTATAAGGTGAGGGTGAAGGAGGGGGCCGGAGGCAGCATTGTGGCAGGCCCTTAGTCAGGGCGAGGCCGGGCAGGGCAGCAGCAGGGCAGGGATGGCCGCCTGCTCGGCCTGGAAGCTGGGCGGCCTTGGCTGGGGCACGGCACCGCCACAGCCCCAAACACCCCATGGCCCTCTCTGAGTCAGGTCGCTGGGCCAGGCTCTGTAAGGGATCTCGTCCCTTAACGCTGGTTATTGTGTGAGTGGGGCAGTGCTGGCAGTTTTGAGACCAGTGAGGCCTCCTGCCCTGGCTGGGGACTCTGTGTGGACAGGGCTGAGCTCCTCCAGCACTTATGGCCTGTACCAAAGACCAGGTTGCAGTGCTTAGACTTGTGCTGGAACTCACGTGAGTTATTTTCTGTCTGGCTCCTACACACCTTCACATACCGCAACCCACACGTGGTGAGATGCAGGCAAGAATTCAGGCTCCGCTTAGCAGTAAAAAAATTGCTAGGCTGTCAGACCTGCAGTCTCTTTATCTATCTTTATCATGAAAATATAAATCGAAGCCCCAGTTTCGTGGTACCAAGCTCCCCTCATGCAGACTTTCCCTAGAGACTTGCCAAATCTGCAAAGAACTCAGACAAAACAATAAGCCAGTTTCCTCACTCCTGCATCAAGTGTATAAGAGAGGGGAAAGAGAAAAAATGAAGGAAGCAAAAAGCTTACCTTTTCAGCCAGACCTTGACTGGCAGCAGCAAAGGCAGAGTTCAATTTCTAAAGGTCACCAATAAACATAATTTTGTGTTCCCACTCCCCACCTGAGAAAATTAAACTGAGTATTCATAGAGCTCTACTTTCTTGCTTCCAAATAATAAATAGCTTAGCAGAACAGCGCTGTTTTGGAGAAAAAGAACAAAGGAACATAAAATAACAGGCATCCACCAGGATCCCTTTCCTAAGAGGTACTTAGCAAAGCTCGCTCTCAGTGCTTGCTGAAGCACCGCTACAGCAGACCATTGCTTCTCCCTGCTCTAGAAACAGTCAGCACAGCCAATGGTTTGGGGCTACCACCAAAATTCATATTATCCTCATTTCTATGATGACATTATTTTTGTATCTTACACAAATCCTCCCACGTGTGATAACAGGTGAAAATTAAATCTGTGGGTATTAGAGCTACCTCTAGGCTTTTTTAGCTCCTTTTCTCTCCAACAGAGGCCAACAGAGCAGTTCTTCCTTTCTAGCACTTAACCCTTCTAGGTCTCCTTGCGGGCAGGTTAAAAAGGAAAGACAGGAAAAATCGTATTCAATTTTTTTGTGTCTTGTGGTCAGCCTCGGCATCTCACCAAAAGGATAAGGATATTCTGTATATCCTTACATATCCTATATATGCCTCAAGACAATCCCGTTTATAACAATTTAAGATCCTAGTGTTGTATCCGTGCTGCAGGTGAATGAACTCAGTCTAAGAGATGCCAACGAGCTTCTGACCCATTCCCAAGCTTTACTGCCCTCTCTGTTTTCTTAGGGCAGGCGAAATTCCCTCCGCAGACCGGGGCATTAGTAACACTAATGACGGGATGTATCATCTCTGCCTGCTGAGCGTGATTCACAGAGTCAACATGGCCCCAGCAGCTGAGAGGAACAATGCGGCGTGTTCTCAGTTACTCTTTTTTGGCTACGCCATCGCTGGAGCCCAGAGCAAGGGCAGTGATGTCATGGCCATAGGCTTAATGTGTGAGTAACGCGTCCAGCACTACAAGCTCCCTGTGATCTCTTACTTCCACATTAATATAACTTAGGGCATATACACACAATTAGTTGCCAGAGCCAAGAATAAGTCATTTGGAAGAGATTATTTTATTTTAGGCTTTTAACAAGAATGCTTCTCGGTCCCAACAGGCTCGTTCTGGAGAGGTAGTACCTAGCTAAATGTCGAGCTATATAATTTAGTCAAGACCTCGGCTTTAAAGACAAAAGTTTGGAATGTAGAAATGGGCAGACTAGAATCCCACTAAGAAATAGCTTACATTTTTTCTGACAATTAGACATTGTTGTAAGTATTTACATAAAAAAAAAAAAAAAAAAAAAAAAGTAAGGAAAAGCAGCTCTGAGGCAAAGAAAGAAATTATTCCCAGCCATTTTCAAGAAAATTACTTTGAAGCCTTTCGTGCACTTGTGTTTGAACAAAGCTTTTCTCCATTTAGCTTCTGAGTGGAGAAGGGAGGGGGTTATTCCTTCCTCTCAAAAATGTGTTATGTGTATTTAGTGGCCTGTCAAAAGAACCAGCGCAGGAGGGGGCGTAGGGGCTAAGCATATAGCGACATTGTAATCGGAGGCCAGTCAGCAGGTCACGCAGGCAAGCTCATACTAGCTCTAAGCTATCTCATGCGTGTGCTGATAACCGTAGGCATGGAGTTCAGGGTGAGCCATTAGCCAGCACGCTGCCCCAGGGACCAGGCAGGTTTTATAGCCTGAGCTCAGAGCTGCCACAGCTACGCTGCCAGTAGCACCCAGCTCAGGTAGCCCCAAGTCAGCATGGATGGGGCCGCATAAGCTGCTGTCAGCTCTCTTGGTGCAGCAGGGTGACTGGTCCCTGCTTTATAAAGCTCTTCCCTGATGCACTGCCAGGTGGTTGCAGGTATCTCAGGTGGCAAGGCTCGGAGTTGTCCTCTGTTTCGGGCACAGGATTACGCCAGGATTCCTTTGCCCAGCAAAACAGGGGAAGCCCTGGGAATTCATAACATGAAATCTTATCTCAAGAGAAAAACAAAGCAGAGGCTTCTGTGTAGAGGCTTGTTGAACTACGCATTCCTCTAATAGTTTCCCAACGCTTTGCTGCGTGTTCCCAACAGGCTGGAGGCTTTATCTCCTGGGCAGGCTGGGGCTGGAGCACTGCCAGCCTCCCTGGGGACCGGCTTTGGCCCTGTAGATGCCTGTGCCTCTGCAGTGGGCTGTGGATTGGCGGAAGCTGGTGCAAAGCTGCCTGTCCGATTAAATTTGTTGTTCTGCAAAAGGATTTAGCTTTGTTTGCTGGTTATTACTGAAGAAAAAATCCTAAGCTGCTGCTTTAACCTGTGTTAAACCTTTCAGGGGGTGAAAGAATCTGGCTCCTTTCCTTCCAAGATGTAAACATGGAGGAGAAACCTAAGAGAAGGCCCAAAAAAAAAAAAAATTATAATAAAAAAAAAGTTTTAAAATACTGTTTTGATTACAGCCTTTTTACCTTACAATAAAAATAGAATAGTTATTTTTAAATTTCCTGGGCTAAAAGGCTGCTACATCAGAAGCAGTACTGAAGCTAGCTTCCGAAATAAATCTGATGGGTCATTAGCCACCATCGCAAACACACTCCAGCTCCCACACATACCTGCTGTCTCCTCGGGGATGTGCTAGTAAGCCCATCAAGAAGAGTCTGTAGAATATAAAGTTGAGGGGAGATGTTTGAGACTTTCGTATTTCATAATTCAATCCTGTACAAACACAGCAAAGGCAGCCAAATCAAATAAACAACTTATTCCAAAACAAGATATCTGTACACAAGATTTGCTCTGGTTTAATTGAGTTTATGGCTGACTATTAGTTAAAACAATAAAATGTTATCTGTAGAGAAAATTTCAGGTCAGATGGGACTCGTAGGCTACAAAAGATGACTGTGAACGTATAGCGTGAGCACAAGAACTGCTGAACTACTGCTACAATTGCAGGAAGGGCCCTTACAAAGGCTGCCTCTAAAGTTTTGATTTCCCTTGTGTGAGACCTGCAAGGTAGATCGTTTCTCTCACAGGATTCCTGCCTCCTTTCTTCAATTAGCAAATTAGCATCTCATACTTTGTTTTATCCTTCTGCTCAGTAGATAGACCTGGATCGTCTTTAGTACACAGGATTTAAACCACGCTCCGAGAGCAGAATTACTAAAACCCACTTTGAGTTCAAGGCTCTCAGTGAGATACCATATCTAGCTGCTTCAGAAACATCAGCAAATTTGTTTTCACAGCACTGCCGTGGGTATCGTGTATCTTGTAGACAAGAGGCTGCCTACTGAAAACAGTAGAGGCAAAAGATTTGGAGTACCTGATACAGAATGACAAGGACTTGGGTTTTCACAGTTCCTAGCATGCTGCAGCACTTTATATTCCAAGCACAAAACCCAGATGCAGTTGTGAGCTCTCAGTCCCTTTGCAAGCCGGCTGTGGTTCAACCTTTTGGGGCTCCAGCTGTAGCATTGCTCCAAAGACTTGCACCCTGCCACCAGAGCCCACGCCTTCCTACCCTTGCCCTGCATCACATCACACACTGTTTTGCAGGGCTGTTCTGCAAACAGGATTGGGAAAATGATTAATATTAAAAATAACCCTTCTGTACTACCTGCTTTCCTTAACGCATGAGGCAGGGGCTAATGCAGAGAACTGTTTTGATGCTTTCACAGCCTCAGAGTGGTTCCCTCCTGCCCGCGGAGCCAGGGAGCACCCTGAGGAAACAGTCTGTGCACTTGGAAATGAAGGCTGCATCATAACCCATCTGCACAAACGTTGCCTGGGTAACTTTAATCCCGGATTTCCTAACTTTTTGAGCACTTGAGTCCATAGCCATTGCAGTTTTTATGCAGGCTTTTTGTGTGTGATACGTGTTCTCGTTTAAAGTAAGCTGGAGCATAAGAAGAATGAGTAAGGGAGGAGATAGCTATATGGGCAATGCCAAGGTGTGGAAAAAATGCTTGTTCCTTCATCTTTATGCAAGAGTATTTGGAGATAGAATTTGGAATAATTGCCAGCAAAGGTTCCCCACTCACAGAAGCTTCTTGTTGTTAACAGCAGAGTTGAACTGGGTGTTGGTTACTCACAGAAAACCTTCCCCATGCAAAGTGCTCTCTTCTATTGAGAGTGAGATGGTTGCTGTGATGTTCAGCTCAGTGTTCTTCCTATCCCATGACCACTGCAAAAGGGGAAATCAGTAACTTTGTTGGATGTACACAAGCATGCATGGTGGGCTTTGCTGCCTAGCACTGCCTAGCAAATTCCTTTGCTCTTGTAAGCAGAAATACGTAAAGGAGGTTCCTCTTCAAGTATTGCCATCAGTAGCTCAATCACTGAGCTTCACCTGCTCATTATTTCACCTTTAGTGCAGATTTGCATGACTGGAGCAGCACAGAGACAACTGTTAGAGGGGCCAAAACTTGGCACAAAAAGATTAGCTATTGTGAAGTACACTAAAATAATAGGCTCATACTCCATCTGGGTCATCCTTAAAATTGTCTTTTCTGGCTTCCTTTCTTTTGCCAAGCAGATCTAAGCTCTTTGATTTCAGCTTTTCTGTTCAGAATGTGTCTTTCTATTCCCACTACTACCCCAGTCTACCTTTGGCTTGTTTGTTTGATTACAAATTCCCTCTCTGGTTTACACTTTTCTTTGTGCTGCTTCCCCATTTCCAGAATCCATGGGACAGACTCAGCCATGGCCTAATAAGGGTCCCATACAGCAGAAAGTCATTGTGGGGCATGGAGTATTGAGGCAACATGAGAGCAAACCGTATTCTGGAAGATTATCTGCCATTAGCAGAGGTGATGAACGTCCATGCTAATCCAGCAGCATACCAGTCCTACCTGTTCTGAGCCCTGACACTTCTTGTGGAGTACCAACAGCAATTTTGGGGAGGCACAACCAACGGTCCTTTCCTCAGACAAATTCCTACTGGGTGGTAGCCACATCACCAAAAAGGAATCGTCACACACAGAGTTTTCATGCTTTTTCTACCTGGAACAGGTAGCTCTTATTTCCCACACAATAAACAGCATTCTCATTCCCTTAAAAGCCTTGACCAAGTTTTCCACACCACTTACAGCATGGATTTTCTCATTACCATATCTGTTCTTACAGTCTGCAAGATACCGAAAGACAAGCTTGATACTTAGGTTTCCTCTAATAACCTCTTCTCCACAGGTATTTTGGTGTTAGTGATAGTAATGACCATAAATATAATAATGATAATATAAGGAGTAATGATTACTATAAGGTGAGTGGTAGAATTACTCTTGAAATCAGGCTTAAATTTGAACAAAATGCAGTAATATCCCTTCTGGAGAAGCCAGAAGCACTCTCCTCTTGCAGGATGAAAGGAGCTGAGGAATGTGCTGGCTGGCACTGAATCCCTGTCCTCTTGGGCCTTTAATGGGTTTCCTGCTCCTGTAGGTTCAAAGAGCAATTACAGTCTCCGGCAAAAGTACAGCAAATGGAAAACAGATTCTTTGGCTCCCCCTAAAATGCCAAGAGAATAAGTAACCGAAAGATGCAGGACTTGAAGTCACTTTATTGCAGTAGTTTATTGAGCTGAAGGGAAATTTCCCTCCCTGGATCCCCGAGGCCGGAGGAAGTCCCAAACACAGGAGCTGGGTGGTAGGAACCCAGTGGCAAACCCATGTTCACACCCATCTCCTTGGAGGGGCTCATGGGGGGGCCAAGAGATAATCCTGGACTGCTGCAGACTGCACAGCAAGCTGCCTCTGGGGTCCAGCTCCTTCACCTCTCTGCTGGGGGGCTGTTTAGTGCCTTTGAATTGTCTGTCAGAGAGGAACAAAAGCAAGGCCTGGGGAAAAGGGGAGGACAGCAAGGGCAGGGCAGCTTCCTTCTTGACAGGAAGTCATTATGAGGGTATATGGAAGTATATTTCCAGCACAATGCAGCTGGATAAGCAGATGGAGGCTGAGGAACCAGCCTTAGATATCAGGAGCCTGACAGTAGCAACGCTTGCTACCTCACCGAGGGATAACAGCCTGTGCAGAGCAGGAAAGCCATAAAAACAAACAATGGGATATGGAAGAAAAAGGGAAGGGCCCAGGTCATTCAGACCCAGGATAATCCGTTCAGAGAGCTGCTGGATGTATGCACCACAGCGGGTTAATACTCTGGTATTTCATCAAGAGAAAGTAGTGGGCATGAGCGCTGTGAGCCGCATACTAATCTCTTGTGAGGGCCTGCGTAGGCCACACAAGATGGCCTCCAACAGGGCAACGCGGCCCAAGTGCTTCTGCAGGGGTCTGCGCAATCAAGCACTGAAGGCTAAAAGCAAAATCCACGGGTAAAGCAGGACTGGATTTAGGACTGGAGCAGCACATTTCTTTTTTTTTTTTTTTTTTTTTTTTTAATTTCTTTGATAAAATAAAAGTATAGTCCAGGGTTAATGAACAGGAGGTAGTAAGCATACATTGTGTCTATAAAAGGCAGTTCCTATCTCTTACACCTGGCTCTGAAAATGCTTTCCCATGATCAGCAGCACCTGCAGCATTAACGCACCACAGCACTGGCATGTTGTGAGTGAGGCTTCTCTTCCATCCCTGAAAAGAGCTGGGGCTGAACCAGTAGGTTTCTGATTTAGTATTCAGTAAACTACGCTGTCCAGGAGAAACTAAATAAGCCTGCCTAAAGTAAAAAGCCCTGCAGGTTGCTTTGCATCATGTTTCATTACTACCTCAGATTACTTGAGATTAAATCGTATCACTGATGGCAGAGAGAAATAGCTAGTAAGGCAGCACATCAGCAATAATCCCAATTTTGTGCTTGAACAAGGATGCCCAGTATCCAGTGACGGTACAAGTAGGTCACCCAGCTGGCTTCACAACCAGAGAAACTTCTGCATTCAAACTCAGCTTCAGGCACCATTCTGTTGTATGGCACAAGGATGGGATGTAGCTCAACTCTGCAGTTTCTCAGGTGTACAGGGGAAACTGTACACTCATAATTACACAACTGTGATGCAATAATTGCTGAGGATTTCCTTGGTCATCTTGTATTACAAATTGATGCTTCCTCTAGTTTTCCTTACTGTCTACAGAGGAAGAAGGGATCCATTCTCTCCTTACCATATGTATGTGTAATTCCCCTTAAGCTAACAGGAACCAACAAGAAATTGGACCCTAAAGAGGAGGGGTGAGGAAGAGATGAATGAATAAAAGACCCCTTCATAAGAGCTCTGACCTAGATGTGTGGGGTGTTTTTTGTCTCTGACCTCCTGCTGACAGACATGGACTACAGGCATAGAGTTTGGATATAAAATCTCTGAATCCAGAGCCATGCACATTTGGAGAGGGAGCATTTTTGGTTTGGCCCCCTCTTCACACCATGAAGGATTTGCAGCCAAAGCAAATCTAAAGACAAATTGATATAATTTGTTCACCTTTTGAAACTATTCCAATCTATCTGGGGTGGCAGGGAGAAGGCTGTTGTAATTAATGTTACGAAGTAATGCCAAATATTTCTCCTAGAAGGGGATCTTTTGAGTCAACGGGTTTGGACAAAACAAGGTGAAAGTGACCTTTTCCTGCTACAATTTGATCGGGTCTCTAGACACAAAAGCATTATGGGACAGAAAAAACAACAGCTTTGGAGCTTCCAGTACAAGAAAGCCACTTCGTCCTCCATGAATGCTTAGTTCTAGTTTGAACATGGTCTTTCCTTTATCATCTCCATACTGCCACACGCAGTCTTTCTGATGAATCAATATGAATGGATTCCAGAAAATTCCTCCAGTGCTGCTTTAGAAAAGTCTAGTAATGGTAAAGCTTTATTACTTTCTGGACTCTTCACTGCCAAGTCTGAAACAAAGGACTTCTAGGTTGGCTGAAAATCAGCTGGACCACCAGACTGAAAGGGTAACGATGATCAAAGACTTGGCTTTGCTCACAGCAGTAATAAGTTATGTACTCCAGAGGTTGATCCTGTGGTCCCTGCGGTTCAATCATCATGAACAACCTGTATAACATGGAAGCACACCCTTAGCCTGTCTGTGGAAGATGCAAACTTTACAACAGCTGGCTGATATAAATATATACGCATAACATTATCTTCAGCTGAGAGGGACCTCATACACCTAAGGACTGGGCCAACAGAAACCTCATTAAGTCCAGTAAAGAGAAATACAAAGCTGTGCACCTGAGGTGGAATAATTCCCTCCATCCCTACAAGCTGGGAGCCAACAGACCAACAGCCCTGCAAAGGAGCAGGAGGTTACAGTGGCTACCAGCCTGAATGAGCTGGCAGGGCATTGTCACTGTAAGGCAACTGTGTACTGTGCTACAGGAGAAGGAGCATGGCTGACAGATTTGGAAGTTATTTTCCCTGTTGTCTGGCACTGGTTGAGTATGCATTTGACACACTGTCCAGCCTGAAGCCTCTCCACTGCAGAGGGATGTGAAAACTGGAGGATGTCCAGATGAAGTCTACCACAATGGTCAGAGGTCTGGAACACATCAGCAATGGTATGTTGAGGGATCTTGGCTTGTGTAGGCAGGTGAAAGGAAGGCTCATCTAATAGCCTACAACTACCTGAAGGGTAATTATACAAACATAACAGATCCACATTCTCTTCAGTGTGATCAGATGATACTGCACAAAAGAATGGCTGCAAATTGCAGCCTGGGACATTAAACTAGACATTAATAAAAACATTTCCTATGAGGGTAGTGCAACATGAACACAGTGGTCACATAATATTCAGTTTTGGAGGTATTCAAGACAGGTATTCAAAGTTAGAGCTCACCCGATCATGTGGCACTAGTACTTTGGTGAACAGGTGCTCATTGGAAGTAATATTGGGATCAGCCACACAATCAACATGTCTCTAACTGGTCTTGGTCAGAGACAGCCTCACCAGGCAGTAAGGAGGGATTTTAACCACTTACACTTAACAAGCCAAGTTTTATTGGCAAGCTCAGATACATTCCTTATGAGCAGAGGAACATTTTACATTTTATTATTGGTCCTGACAATCTATAGAGACATTTCCAGAGGTAGCCAGCCAGCCAGAATGAAAAGTTGCTGCCCCAAAGATCCCAAAGCAAAAGGCCAATTGGCTTCAAATGTTTTGCCATCTAAAACATCTTGAGACCCATGCCTATTTCCCATACTAATGCAATAAAGTTCACTTATTCAGGTGTCAGGAACAGAAGAATCATTCCTTCACTCTGACAGCTAAAATGCTAAAGCTATGCTGTCTTTTTACCAGCCCATTTTCTTTATCACAGACTATCCTGTGAGAATCCCAGCTACATACAAAGAACAATGACAGCCAACTATCTCCACTCTGGCAACAGTCAGCTCACAGCCCACATTTGAGTCAATGACCTCTTAACTGAAGAGAGAGACGAGCAGTATCAAAGGAAAACCCAAACCCAAAGTGTTACATCCTCACAAAGAATGCGATGATTTTACTCCACTGTTCATGACTAATAAATCACAAGGATTCAGTGAACCACCAGTTAATTTGTAATAATATTTGTGAAACAGAAGAGGGACAGTCTTGTGGTTAAGGCTGGACTGACACTCAGGATGTCTGGGTCCAATTCCTAGCGCAGATTTTCCTTTGTAAGCACTGTCAGGCCGCTTCAGCTCTCATCCTCAGTTTCTTGCCTATAAAGTTTTCCCTTTCTTTGACTTTTTGTCTGTCTGATCTGTTTTAGTTCTGAAATATTTCTGTAGTTTCTGACATCCAGGAAAGTAGAAAATATAACACACATGATGTAATGAACTGTGCTGTGAGCTGCAAATAGCTCTAAAATAGCCCCCAGGCTGTACGTATTCACTTCAGCCAGCTGACAAACATATATTTGAAGAAACCAGCCTGGACAAGTGAATGGTTAGCAAATGGAGACTACATTCAAAAGTAATTGTTCATAATGAATTCTGCTAAATGCCTGCTGCTACTGTTACCATTGAAATCAGTACCAGCACAGATATCTTTACTCACATTTCATGTAAACTCAACTTAAGTGATGGCACAGTGTTTATATCACCTTACAACAACAAAGTTGTTTTTTTCAGACCACCAAACATGAAACAGGAATTTTATGTTTGACATTTTTGTTTGTGTTTTTTTTTTTTTTTTTTTTTTATAAATTGCAACATTCAGATGCTTATCAGTAATGTCTCCCAGGGCTGATACCTCCAACTTTCAACATGAAATAGTTTTAAAATTGAACCTAGCACTGATTAGGTTGATTTCTAGCCTGAAATTTTTAGAGGTCGATTAAAACATCAAGATACAAAAACAAACATAGACATAATTATCTCTGTCTTGCTGCTTAATTTCAGAAGAACTGTCTAAGCACCAGTAGGCCTAGACTGAAATAAATAAAATCAAGTATAATCAGGTGACATTTTATTCACTTGCCTCTTTGGACACAAGACTGAAAACACATGGATCCCAAAGTATTAAAAAAAAATAAAATAAAAATAGTTCTACCTGCAGAGTTCTACAACATTACAAACATGTTAAAAACTGTCCAGAAAAGCACACATTAGTACACAAAGGGGATTTAATTCATAAATAATGCCAGAGTCGTGCACATGTCTGGAATTTTTGAGAGAATGAGGATATCTATGGAAGGGGGTACTAAAACCCTGACAGAAAAAGAAGACTGACAATAGAGGCTTCTGAATTCCTATCAGAAATGCAGTAATGGTGAAAACCATGATATAAGGCATACAAGTTTTCACACTAACCAAGAAAAGTAAGACAAAGTGCACTAAGTCCAGCAATCCAGTCAGGTGAACCAGCTTTTTCCCACATTGAAAATAATCTTTGTGCAAGCTAGGCATCCTTCATTCATAACTGGGCTAAACTGTGGTTTGGAGTTAGTGGGACAGTGCCTGTTCTGGGAAACAGAATGAGCTGGAAAGGTCTTGAACAGTATAAAAGGACAGCAGGACCAAAGAACCCAGGAGCTTTGCCCTCTGCAGAAGACAATAATGACCGAATGGAAAAGAGCTGCACGTGCATTAGCTCTGCCTGCGACACCCAGAACAATACCGTAGCGTGCACTTGTCATAATGCTGGTCATTGTGCCCAGCAAATTGTGGCAGTTCATTATATTCCACTCTGAATGCAGTACTACTACCAAATTCAGGGGTCTGCTTTTCACATAGCTCTGTATAGTTAAAAACCACAAATCCTGAGGGACAAAGGAGTAAGTCCCTAGGGAATTCTTCAAAATTAGTGGTGGGAGGTGATAGTCTCAATGAGTTTCCCAAGACTTGCTGCAAGGGGTTGAGGAAGGCTCACTGAGCCTTTGACTGAGCACTCTGAACTCTGGAGAAATCTAGAAATAACACAATTTTTCAAGTGTTACCAAAATCTGCAAGGGCTTCTCAGTTGACTGCTTTTCTGCATCTTAAGAGCGGATGAGGACTTTTTCCCTGAAGTCTCTGGAAGCCATTAGGAAGGTAAATATTCGTTGAAAGTACCATCTCCTCCTTGTCACAGTTTAGTTATGTTCAGAAATGAAGTCACCCCTAGCCATTAACCATCCCTACAGGTTACTGCAGCTGGCCACCTGTCTTGACTTTGATGGACACTTCTATTTTCAGTAACACCTATGCTTTAACAAGAACATACACAGCCTAGAGGCACATATATAATCCATTCTGTCCACAGAAAAGTCTTTTTTTTTTTTTTTTTTTTTTTAAAAAAGCTACTGCAATCCACCTCCTAGACTGGATTTTCACTTCCCAAGTGTGACAGCTATTGCCTAAGATGAGGGTGTTCCACTCTTCCTTTGCACATCAAGTAGTACTGGTTTGCCCAGCTTATCACCTATAATTCAAAACTACAGTATCACTCCTCTTTATATAAGGACTTTAAAAAAAGCCTTAAGTGCTCCCATGATAAAACCTAATACTTCAGCTGAACAGACCAACGCTTAATTAATTATTTCTGCTCAGTTCCTTTGCTGGTGGTGGCAGGGGACACTACCCCGGCCAGTCCCCCCCTCTGCAGCAGATGATGAGACAGGTTTGCTACCCCTGTCAAACTTCAGCTCACAGATGAAAACCTACCTCAAATAAAGATGTTACATTACACGACCCTTATTTGTTGGAAAATGGGCAGAGTACATATACCACTTTCACAAAGCTTACACGCAGCTTCAGTTCTTGCACCAGCTTTTGAAAAACGCTTATCAAGGCTGTCATCAAACATAAGACCCTACTCCTTTCATTCCTAGGCTGACCATTTATGCTCCCCAACTGATTTTAAGTCCAATTCCTCAAATATCAGAACAGTATCAGAAGATAAACAAATAGAGCAGAGGACCAAGACAGGGAACAGCCTCGCCCAGCTAGCAATTAGTCATCAGAAATTAGGCTCTGTCAGAGCAGCATTGTTTTGGCTCAGGCTCTGAAATATACAATAAGGCAGTCTGGTCAGTGGTAGGCCTTCATCCCGCCTCAAATGTAAATACATGAGGCTTCTTTTTTTACCACAAGCTTAGGAAAGCATCAAGAGCTCTTGGCAAGCAACTGGAGATTACTTAGAGGCTGCTGGCATGCTCCTCGTGCTGTCATCTTATGCCCTGAGTGGTTCTGGGTGCACACACACTGAGTCACACATATACACAGAGCTACCAGTCACCAAACCTTTGTTTTGGCTGAAAAAAAAAATAAATTAGTTATTCTTGGCTGGAGAGTTCTCCTTCCCTCCCTTGCTACAGCTGCTTGTGTCTCCTGCGGTCAAGGCAGCCTCTCCCTCTGGAGAACCTGACGTCCAAACTCCTCGATAAGTCTGTCAGGGAGCACCAAGAGCTGGGCTGCTCCTTCAAGGGCAGTGAACCAGGAGCCATGAGGGAGCCTTGCCAGCCAGGCCTCAGCCTCAGAGGGCTAGAGAAAGGTGAACAGGACAGACCCTAAGATGGTGCCCAGGTCCACTCAAAAGTTCAGATCAAAAGACAGAATTGTCTTGACGAGGAAAATCTAAGGTCAAACCAGGAAGTCAATGTGTAGGTCACAGATAGGATCAGGTCCAGCGATCACCAGGCAGGTCTAGACAGGGACAAAAATAAGCCAAGAGACCAGTCCATAGCTTGAAGTCCAGGTCAAGCAGCTCCACAGCCACGCAGGGTCATAGCTATATCTATACTGGAAACCACCACTCCTCCAAAATAGCTCATGTATGGAGACAAAGCCCAGGGCTGAGCTTAAATAGAGCTCCTGGGCCCCATGGGTGTGGGCTCTAGGTGAGGATTATCAGGGTCATTAGTGCCATTAGTGGCTCAGGGCCCTGACAAAACCAGAGGCTCCATGTGGGCTGGGATCATCGTGTATTTACATACTGTCTTCTAGGTGTTAACTTCTTACCCACATGGTAACTGACACCTCTCCTTCAACATGATGTACTTTTCTAATATACTTCCCTCTCTAGCCCCTGCTTTGACAATTTTACCTCTCTAAATCCAGACATGGAAATCCCATTGGCTTTCCCCTTCACCATTTTCCAGTCTTTCTCTGTGAGTTGCATTAGACCTGCAAATGGTTGGGAATAAGATGCTAGTTTTTATGTAATTTAGACAGATTTCTTCCCAGTGTAGGTTCAAAGGAGATACATGTGAATTAATGTCATGCTGCAGTTATATATTTTACTATATTCCATTTTCTTTTCTGCTAATAAAATGAGAGATATTGCCAGGCTAAAAACTTGAGATTGGTTTGGAAATGCCAGAATTGGGGTTGATTGTACAATTTTATTTGCCTCCTTTATGCTTATGTATCTATGTGCCAGTCCTTGATCGCTGGATCACATGCTGTTTTTTATCACAAGATTTCTGCCTTATTTAATACCGTTCTTACTGAATTAGCTGGTATCTCCTCATATTTCTTGTCCATTATTCTCCTGCTATTCAGCTGCTGCCTTGAAGTGAGAATTCTTTTACCCATGAGCATTTCAGTGGTTCTCATCACTGAAATTTCACAAACAATAATCAATGCATACTCACATCTCATCCAGATAAGGAGAGATTATCAACCTCGTTTTCTAGACAAAAAAAAAAAACTGAACAAGTTAGAGATTAAGTTCAAAAGTATGTAGTATATTTGAATGTCTTAAATGAGATACCTTAGACCCTATTTTTTTTCTGCCTGTGTAGCACTATTTAACATTTTATATAATCATAGAGAAGTTTTTCACTGACTTCAGCTGCAACCATGACTGCCTGGCACTGGGATTAGCAACGATAAAGGCTGTTAGGTCACAGTCTGACTTCCTGGATTTTACAGATCTGTATATACATTTCACTCAGTTAACCCCATAATTAGTCCAATAATTCAGGATCAACCAAAGTATAAAGCAAGTAGTTCAGGAAAAAGCAGCTAGGCTCAATTTAAAGACCTCATGAGATAAAGAGCTGATGATTTGCTTGGGTTGATTTTTCTGGGGTGATTAATTACTCTCACTGTTAAAGCTTATGCCAAATTTCTTGTCTGAATCTGCCTAGCTTCAGCTCACAGACATAGACTCTTATTTTACTTTTCTCCACTGCATTAAAGAATCTTTTTACACCTCATATTTACTCCTCAGGAAGGTATTTGAATCCTGTATTCAAATCACTTGTCAAAAAGCTTTGTAAGCACCTCTTTGGATAAACATATTCTTCAGATTTTAAATAATTTCAGTTGTTTTTTTTCACACCATCTCCAATTTTTAAGTATTTCTTCTTTTTTTTATATGTAAACACCAGACCAAGATGTCATTTTCGGGGGTTAATTGCAGCACAATATAAAAATTGCAAATCAGTTTCCAGTGTTTCAATTTAAAAAGGCACTTTTTTTTTTTTTTTTTTTTTTTTTTTTTGAGGGACAAAAACCTACTTCCTACAGAGAAGTGTGATTCAAGTGATTTTCTCAGCATTTCATATGGACTTTTAGGCACAGTTAGAGACAGAATCCAATTCACTAAGATGCCTTTCAAATGCCTTAATCCTCAAAGTGCCCTTTCTTTTTCTGCTACTCCCTGACTCATAATTTATGCATTTTTTGACTTTTGGAAGAAATGAAGCAGGGGTCCTGCAAACAACCTCCTCCTTAAGTCCAGATTTAGCCTCAGAACAGGTCCACCTGATGGACCCTTCTGAAGGAGACCTGTGGAAAAAATAACCCATGGTCATATAATTAAGGACTGATTCATAATGCTTATGTACAAGGAAGGAAACCGAAGGCTGCATTTCCTAACATTTGTGTGCTTAACTTTTTGACCTTAATAAGGTTCTTTTAACGGTATATGGGCATGACCATTCATAGGTTTACCACAAAACAAACTGAAAGAAAAAAATTAACATACTCTCTCTGGCAGCTACACATTGGCACTCGTGTGACTCACCAAGTCTGGCACCTTGACCTGCACTGCATGAAGAGCAGACACAATCAGCCCTTCATGGCTATAAACAGGTATCTATCAGCATGAAGACCTAGCATGCTGTAAATGTAAGGTAGTTTATCTGCATTTTATTGAAGGTTAGATTGCCCTGAATTACCCCTATTTATATAAAGTAAGATATAATCATAATCATATGATAATCATATATATCATATATGTGATCATATATAATCATAATACTGATTTGACAAAAGATCACATATCAGTCCAGTATAACTTGGAAAAACAAAACAGAAAGTGTTTGAAAGTACTTGAAGTATATATACATACAGGCATAACTGCTGTCTATCAGTTCACACAAGGTAATTGGTTTTCCCTGTATTTGTTTGTTCATTTTTCCACACCTAGATTCCCTTTTTTCAGTTCAGTACCTATGGTACCTGAGACTTGAAATGGAGTGGAAGAATCTTGGTGAACTTCTGCACTTCAGCAGCGCACTCGGAGCAGACAGGTGCCTTCATGAGTTTAGCGCAGATCTCTGGCAAGATTGCACTTAGCATGTGCAAACTGCAAGTTCCAGAAGTTTGGAACTTGACCAAATTTAGCCAAATTTTCATAAGGATGAAGAAACCCAACGACTGCTACACTTCACTGCCTTTTTTCAGAGTTGGACTTGCCAGTTTCCCAAAGAAGCAGCCACAAGTATTCTTTACTATGGGCAAACCAGCAACTCTTCCTTTGCTTGAGTATGTGAGTGTGTATGTGTAAGGGCATGCAGCCTCCTGCTTTGGCTGAAATTCCCCTTACTTTCATCTTAAGGGTGGCATATTCCAGCCTGAATGGTCACCAGAAGGCAAATTTTTCAGGTCAAACAGCATCTTATAATAAGACACTACAGGCAGTCTGATTATCACCACCCCTGTGACAATGCTGCAGTGTTACAGACGTGTGCGATGGGTCACAGAGACCTGATGGTCTGTCCACGTGAAACCTGCTCATGGAAGATGTTGTTAAACATATGTACCATTCAAGGGACATAGTACAGTTGGCTAAAAACAAAGAATAAAGTGTAACTACATCCATGCAATCTCCAACAGAAACACTTGTGAACTATAATAATAATAATAATAATAATAATAATAATAATAATAATAATAATAATAATATGCCTGAATATGAGACACTCCACATATATTAAAGCCCAGCTCTGTTTTCAAAACGTACATTTAGACAGACTGACATGTATTAGCCTGACGTAAAGCTGGGCTGAGTGATAGGAAACACGTATTTCTTGGTACTTGTGGATGCACAATGGTAGAAAAAGAGTCCTGACATTCTATTGGTCTCTGGACAATTCCGCTATTGATGTGATGTGAGTCACCACAAACAGGCCATCGCATGTTTCTGAATCCCTTCCTGCTCAAGGGGTTCCTCCGCTTCTTCCAGAGACTGTAGGCTGAGAAAAAATTCCGTGGGCTAAAGCCCTGGAGACCCATTCTAAATGCTTTCCCTTTTCCTTCCTTCTCTGTGCTGAATGACTCAGAGGGTCATTCATTGAACTGAAGTCACCACTCCACTGGTAGGATGGGAGAACCCCATGGGGAGTCCAGAAGGAAATTTAATTTCTGTTTTATTTTAAGATCTTTTTTTTTTTTTTTTTTTTGGTGTAGGTATTTTGAGATTTATAGGGTTTAGGGGGGAAAGGTTTGAAAATTAGTAGCTGTTCTGTGATAAAATAAAGGATGTTTCAGCCATTTTCAGTACAATTGCAATGCTTTGTCTCTCTGCCCCAAATATATTATGGTTGATACCACAGAAAGGGGCATTAGACGTGTAAGTACCTCTGAGGCCTAATTAACTTTATTAGTGCTTGTAACTAGCTGCACTGAGATTCCTGGAGCATTCATAGGTGCTTTTCTTAGGCAACTCTGCACTGTTGAATTGGTGGTATTTCGATAAGCAAGAGACTCCAATTCTAGCAGGAGATAGCAGGTACACCGTTTCAAAATTCAATGTCTTGTGTGATTTGGAACATCCCAATGGTATTGCTTTGTGTAAAAAGAAATGTCGATAGAATATTTTAGGTATTTTCATTGTTAAAAAAAAAATCTGCAGGTAAGGGAAATAAAATGTTCTTCTGCTATTCAAAATGCTCCTGCTTTCATTCGACATTTCCACTAGAAAATGCTGTCTTGATGACATTTTTCACAAAAAGATAAGCTATTGTGACTTGCAGAAACCTTACATTTCAACTACTTTCTGGTTTGTTTTTCCCAAGTTATACTGGACTGGTACGTGATTTTTTGGCAAATCAGTATGTTGATGAAAGCACAATCAGTTTCTGAGTAATTCCAACATTATTTTGACTTCAAGAGATACTTATCCTGAATGCCAGCTGATGTAGTACTTTCTCACTAAATGGTAGTAAACAGTGTTCCTGAATGAGCCATGCCTGCTGTTCAGGAGTCATTTAGAGCAATCGTATCCAAAGGAGGTTCACTTCACTGGTGTCTGATCTTCCACTATCCATCAATGCCTGACGTCAGCCCTGTGTTCGTGGCAGTCCCTTGCTTTCAGAAAGCCTTTTAAAAATCCAGTTCTCCATATGTATCTTCACCAGCAATAATACAGTACAGAAAGCCAGGTACATGTACATGTATGCAGCATAACAACTAACATTCAGTCTGTTCTTGGGGCACGCTGTAGGGTTACACAGACCTGCCCCAAACTGCCATCAGTGCAAAACCACCAGCAGCTACTGACGAGCACCTCTGGGTCAGCGGGTCTTGTTGTGCCATACCTAGGATGCAGGTGCCTCAGCCAGCCCCAATAATCTGCCTGGGACCTTCCTAAGCAAAATAACAGACACTGTGCTCTTCATCTCTCCGTCCCTTCTAAAAAAAATTGGACAATCCACCTATGTTTTTAGATAAAATGTCCCTTTGTAATGACATCTTCATGAATTCAAAGCTGCTAGTTCAGATCTCACTACTTACTTGGAACTGTTTTTTTCATGTAAGAGTGGATGCTTCCATGACCTTAGTTTTTAAAGGTTTATTTTACCTCATCTCTTTCTTTGTAGATGCGCCAGGCTTTAGTGTCATCAGTTTCTAACGCTGCAAGCACTCTCACTTCTCCAGATTTTTGCTGAAGGAAATCTTCGTAGCTGACAAACCACTCATCTTCTGTACGCTCCTGTAATTTAATAATGCTAAATGCAGGTCACAGTTAACCTCTTTACTCTTTTCCAGTGGGTGGTTTCTTATTTTGATATTGCTTTCTACCAACCTGTTGTACTGAGCACAAATTTGCAATAAAATGCCTTATACTGTGCTTCACCACAGACTGCCTGAACTCATACCCATGAAACTGCAGGGCATTGTTAGTCAGTAGCTATGCCAGGTGGCTAGATCTAGAGAAAAATGATGTGTGTGACCACCTTCAGGAATAGTACATCTATCTCTGAAATAAATATTCATTTCTCCAGCATACAGTAAATTATGCCAGACTGCATCAGCTGACCAATATTCCCATGCCATGGGGTTTTTCACTTGACCGGCCTGTGCTTTCAATGCATGTGACAAGCCTTGACAGGTTCCCTTTCCCTTGGAAGACATCCTCAACCTTTTTTTTTCAATTGTTTTGATCTTCTGCCTCCTTGGTGACTTACCTCTTTAATATGAGATGAAGGGAGTGGCATGTTTTTATTCACGGATAATTTTTTTCCCTTGGTGTGATTATAAATTGTGCTTCTTCCAACTTGCTAATTGCCCATGAGTTTAGTCACAACTCTAATAGGAATTAGCTCGCCACAGTAAATCCCAAGCTTCACCTATTTATGGTCAACAGCCTGTGGTTTTGCTTTCCATGCTAACATCCCTATTCCTGGCAATGCATCAGCTGCACCAATGTCCACATCCAAGGCACAGACATTTCATCTGCTTTCGAGATGAGAGTGCTTTAATCCTCCGCAGCACTGCTCACCGGTCCCACGAAGAGTCATCTGAGGACGCGGTGCTATTGTCCTCTGTCCATGCTGGAGAAACTCTTGGAAAGTGATAGAAATGACTGTGGTTCCTGAAGGTTTTTCCAAATACCAGCCATTGTCCTTGTGTTGCTGTAGATGAGTGAGCTGCATTATGAGGACGGCAGCTCCGTGCCCAGCTTACCATTCTGCTTCCAGTTTCTTTTCGGGTAACAGCGTGCATCCTCTGGAGCACGATAGTGCTGTCCATCTTCTGCAGGTTTCAGTCTGAATTAGGTAACTTCCTTTGGCTGGCAAATTCAAATTGCATTGCCAAGAAATAACTCTGGCTGCTCCAGTGGGTTTTCACAGCTTCGCCTCAGGTTCTAGCCATGTTTGCTCTCTTCCTAGAGACTCGGCTCCTCATAATCAAGGAGATTGGCTCTTCAACCCCCTGACAACCACAAACTCTGCTGTATTTTTGCCTGCTTATTGTACTGTTTAATGACATATGGTTCACATGTTTCATTTTTATGTGGAAGCCAGTATTCTTCTAATTCCTGTGATACAGTGTCCTGGTGAGCCTCAGATGTCAGGCCTAATTCAAAACTACTAGAAGCATCCAGTACTTCAGCACCAGCTATTGTCGAAAATAAAGCCACCTCTGATTGTCATAGAAGCATTCAGCTGAAAAGAGTCACTTAGCATCACCTCCCACCATCACCGAGGGCCACAGACTAGAATGGAGGCCAGAAGGACAGATGAGGTGTCCGCTCACCCACGCACAAGCACTGCAGACCACTCGCCATCACCTCAGAGCAAACAAGGCTCCTTCTTTTCCTTGGCTCACAGTATTTGCTGATAGACAAAAAAGCATGGTTATACTTTCTCCAGTTTGCTTACTCCCAAAGACTGTCACTGCCAGTAAGGTGAGGCTTTCAGTAACTGCAGTCTTCCAGGAAAAGTATTTTCTTAGCACTTTTTTTTAACCTCTGGACAGCAGGATGTTGCTCAAAATCAATGACATTCCAGGGCTAGGATTCATCTAACCAAATGCAAACATATAGATGTATATTATGCAGTTGTGTATATTTGGCCTTGGTCACCAGCATTGTCTTTGTCGTCAATGGGACAAGCATTACGGTGGAGCAGCTATTTTCAGTCTGAGGTATGTGTCTCAAATACTTTGGACAAATCAGGCTCCAAAAACCCCAATTTCTTTCCACTGATTGTAAAGTTTGTTCAGACTGGCTGTTGAGATGTAGGCAAAAGCCAGAAATGTCTAATGTTAGGTGAGAAGTTTCTCATTGAAGGAGTCTGACAGAGGTCTGCTTTGTTCAGTCTCTGATTCCCAACTGTTCAGCAGCGACTGACATAAACCCCAGCACAGGAGTGGGATCAGTCCCAGCATGACATCTGCAGGGCACAACCTTTCTGAAAGACACTGCTCCCCTCCTGCTGGCACCTGCTCACCGAAACAAGGTACTACCACGTAAGCCTATAGCCACAGTCACAGTGATGACACGGAGCACCAGCCTTTGTATTAGAAGGTCTTCAAGCTTTAAAGAAAAGCAGATTAGAGCAGGAACTTTGTCTCAGAAGCAGCCTCTGGAAAAAATGCAGCCAAAAGACACCAGCTTTCCAAGCTTGTATCTCAAAGTGCCATCTCACACATAACTCTGGGTGCATCAAGTATCACTGACATTTTCCTAACATTCGTCACAGACAAAAAAAAAAAAAAAAAGAGTGTATGCATTTGTCCCAGTGAAAATCCAAGTTGGGTTTATGTAGTACTTGTACAAACGTCACAGGATGAGAGTGTTTTTCAGCTCTGTAGACAAAAGCTGCCGAATTTTCCAGCTTTGCTTTCACTGTATGAAAAGAGCTGCAGAAGATACCCTAGGATAGTAAATGCAGATCTATGTAGAAGACATGAACCAGGCAGACTTGCAGTTGTTTGGCACATGCTCTCAGCCGGCCAGGAGATGCCCAAACCTCCTAGCACAGCTCCCAGCTCTGGCGGCTGTGCTCTCATCAGCAGGGGCAGTTGCTCCAGGCTCAGCATGGTATTGTCAGGGGCAGAGGTGGCACGGTGAGCTGGGAGGGGTGCAGCATGCAGACACGTGGCTGTGCTTGCACCCTGCAATGCGACGGCGGTTACCACCAGAACTGTTTCCTTCCACCCTTCCCTATGGATCTGGGCTGACCAGGGGAGGGCTGCATGGCCCTCAGCTGGTGTGCAGCCCCTGCCAAGTAATCTCCTGTTTGCTTGTGAATGCCATCCCCATTGATCATTTTCCAGCTGGCTTATATTGATTTAGCTTAATTCAATGCAAGTGTTTTGCATGTAGAAAAGGCTCCATGAATGTTCCCATGAGGTCTAAATCGGTTCCTCTCTTTTCTCTTGCTCTTTAAATCCTATTGTCACTCATGTGTAGCTTTCCTGCGCTCAGTACATGCCTATTCCTGGGGGGAGCAATTGCCAGGGGCTTAATTTTAGAGAGGAATGCTCACCCTGCTGTCTGGGAATGAAGCCTGGCATAGGCAGCTTCAAAGAGCAGACAGATTTGTTGTTGAGCTTAAAAGACATCTTCCCCTTGAGTGGGATTTGCTATTGTATCTCTTCTGCTCTCATCTTCCCTTTCAGCGCATGGGAGGGCTCAGGTGCTTTCCAGGCTCCTTCCGTCTTCGGACCCTTCCAAATGCACATATTAGGTGCTAGCAAATCCTCAGCTCTGCCTCTTACCCACTGAACATCACTGAGCTAACTGAGGATGTGGCAGATTTGGCAAGATTTGTGCTTAAAGAACCTGTCATTGGCTCTTCTGTTTACACAGAGCCCTGGCACTCAGACAGTAGAGACCTAAGAGAAGGATTATTTTTGATTCCAATAATTTAGCACAGAAGGAGAGAGTTCTTTGCCTTCTTCCTTTGCTTCACATCACAATTTTAGTCTCCTAACAAAGGACTTCACACCAAATATAATAAAGCACTGAACTATTTTTCCTCTGTGCCTGTTGTTTTTCTGACAGACATATGTGTTTGTTTATTTTTAGATTATAAAATGCAATTATCGTGTTCTCTGAAGTACACATGTAAAATTAAAAACATGTTGAGTCAACTTGCTGCTTAATTTATGTTAATTAAACTATTCAATGGGAAGGATGTTCCTGGTTAGGTTGCTTCAGTGGGATCTGGATTTTATTCTTGGCTCTTCCACAGATTGCCTGCTTGATTCATGGCAAGTTACTTAATCTCCCAGTGTTTCAGTTCTTCATTCCCAAAATGAAGACAATAATTCACCTTCATCTTGTCTGTTTTGACTGCAAATGCTTAAAGCAGGGTTTATTTTGCACAGTGCTTGGCATAGTATCCTGTGAGTTTCGTTTATAATTGCATATATTGATAATACGCCAACTTCTTTCCAAGAAAGAACAACTCTGCAAGTTGCTCCCAATGCACAGATTTTGCAAATAAATATGCTTTCCACTCCGCCCAGAAGGGCAGCCAGGCAGAGCTCTGTCAGATCACGCTCAAAACTGAGTTTTCACCAGAGGAAATACGCGGAGCTCAGGTTTCTAAACCCTGCGGATTTATTCTGGAAGTCAAGTACTGCTCTTCAAGGAGAGCTTAGTTCTCTCGTTGCGTCCCTTCATCTAAGCGAAGGAGTTTGTGAAATCTCCCAGGGAGTTTTACTACAGATCAGGTCCAGGCCTGTGGGTTAGGTAAGACAGAAACTCTGGCTTGAGCACAATTGGCCAGCACGCCTGGGAAAACTCGCTGTCATGTGAATGGCTGAAGGACCTGCTTCACCACGGTGGTTTTTCACCTCTCTGTGCCTCAAGTAATCAGGCTCAGCACAAGCTCCACTGGGCGGGCAGGACCTGACCCCGATTAGCCTGGTAACTCCACAGCAGCTGTGATGATTTTCTATCAGGACTTAACGTATGCTTGTTTGTGCTGACCGTCTTCCCACTACACCCTCACACATCTGCTTCGCTGTTTATTCACCAGTCGTGTTTTGCTGGGATTTTGCCTTATGGTTTTGTGCAATGCCAATACATTCAAGGCCTTGGCCTTAGGCTGGCATCACTGGATTAGCAGTTATTGGAGGCAGTGCACTGTCTTCAGTCAGTGCTGCCTTTAGCTAAATCATTTTCTCAAACCCAGCATCTCTACTGAACCCCAGATCTAAGCACTTATTTCCCCAAATCTAGGGTATCCAACTACATTTGCAGTAAGGAGGGTGAGCAGGAGCTAATGCATGATGGAATTATGCTGTTAGTTTAGCTATTTCTACCTGACAGCAACCAGAGTGCTTTTCAATACCATCTACAGCCAGTATAAACCCCTCATTCCAAAAGGGCAAGGTGTCTGGGGTCCTCCCCCCTTACTGCTGCCTTCCGCTGCCCTACAGCAGTATAATGGCTAGGCGACCCTTACCATTTTTCTACCTGCACAAAGTAGGTACATTTCTACCAGCCTAGTCCCAACGTAGGCATATTTCTACCAGCCTAAAGCTCCTTCCTTCACTTTTAATACGTTGTACCACTTTGCAAGCATAACTCAGACCTAACATGAGGTTAACTGAGTGTCCTCAGGGTGCCAATCCTTTGCCTGGCCAGCTGGGCCTGGAATGTCCTGTCACCAAAGAGGGGGAGTCCCAGCTTTGCACTGCTGCTAACACACATGCCAGTTTGGGGCCCCATACTCCAAAACTTCCACTAAATGATGTATTTCCCATAGCCAAGCTTGTGGTACAGCCTATGCCCCAAGCATGACCCAAAGTGCTGGAGTACCATTACCACACTTGCTCGTCTGATCATGTCCACAGCGAGAAATTGCTAGGATGGCTTTTAGTGTCATGTGGAGTCAGTATAAACCCCTCTCATTATAACAATTTCATGCAGTTTAAATCTGCCCTGCTCATTGCTGGGTATATTTGCCCAACAGCACTGTAAGCTTCATGATGCAACTCATCCTATTCACGAACAACACGATCGTGCAATAGACCTCTGGTTTGTGGGCTATCCCTTAGCAGAAAAATTCTGGCCACCAGCTGGCACTCCCAAGACAGATCAAACTAATGAGCCTGAAATAGAGGTCACTGAAGTTCAAAGCTTGTTCAGTTTGCACCTGGGTATTTAATTCTTCACGTTGCTGGTTCCCATCAATAAGCTGTAAGCAAAGAAGACCAGTCAGGAAACAGGAGCAGGAGAAACCAAGGATCGGGGTATCCATGGGCATCTGCCTCCTGTAACATTCACAGTGAATTAAAGCAAATAGCCTCTGCTTCACCCCATTTAGTCAGCTAGCTTGCAATTCATGCCTAACTCATACAGCTATTTCCTTTTTCATTTCTTCCTCACGATTCACTGAAAAATTCTCCCTCACTCTTTCTGTAAACTCAGCAGCCTGTCTTCTGTTGAAGTCAGATGTTAGCTTAGCCAGTGATTAATGCAGCTTTTTAAAAGGTCAACTTTGAATCACACTACCAAGTTCACCCACCTCTCTGGGCAACTCCTTATGCTTCTTCTCTTCCCTACTTGCAGTTGAAAATAATTAAAACCAACATATTACTTTATATCTTGAAAGAACATTAATTGTAATCGCGCTCTTGGGTATTGGGAGATATCTTGAGGCTGTGGTTGAAGAAGCAGGACCTGTTTAATCCATCTCTCACATGGATCATTTGCAGCTCTGGAAATCTGGTCTCCAGTTGTCCATCTAGTTCTACATTCCTCCAAGCCAGCTCTCAAAACAGCCTGGTGGTTCTGAGGCAACCGAATTCCTCATTCTCCCTCTCTTCTAAACCAGTCTTTGTAAGCCTGGACAAGCAGACTGCATTAAAGATTAAGGTTGGGTTTGTCACACGCTGCAGCGTGTAAGTTGTCCCTGTTCTGGGCTTTTACATGTATAGCGTCACCAGGGAAGAAGCTCTGCTCTGCATCAACAAATGCAAAATAATCCTTTTGATAGGTGATATTCTAGGGAATTTGATCTGGGAGCCTCTCACATGGGGAAACGTAGTGAGGAGCAAGCAGATTTTGCCTGTGAGTGTTCTTGTTTTCTTGTTTCTTTTGAAGTAAAAGAGGAAATGTGGGAACCATTTCAAAATTACCCATGCACCAGAGTGACGGAAGAAACACAGAAACAGATAAAGACCAACAGCTGGAACATATTGTGGTACAAGGAAGCAATTAGCTTATAGCATAAAAGAATGAAATCACATATAGGAATGATTTGTGCCTCCTACCGTTCCCTTGGCAACGCGAAAACTTTGGGGCAAACTAGGCCCGTGGCGGCAGGTCGGCCCATGCCACCACAAAGGCAGCAGTCACGGCCTTTCCTAAACAGCCCCTGTGTACACTGGCTGCAAAAGTGGCACCACGTGAAGAAGCAGCACGTGCTTGAGAGAGCGGGGAATGTGGGGAGCCGGGCACGTTCCTGAGAACTGGGGAAGAAGCAGGCTCCTCGTCCCTCAGATGCTTTTACCCAGAGCACCGAGGCCGGCTCTTTGATCAGGGAGCGTGCTGCGGCATGAAAGCTGGCTGAGATACCTGCTCGGTCTCACGAGGCCCTTCTCTACACACACATAAACCCTGCTGCTCACCTCTATGAGGTGATCTTAGCCCACACGGCCGAGACTCTGTACGAGAAGAGAGGGAAGATGTGGTCCGTCCCTTCCTCTTTTTGGGCTTGCACCGAACTGCTCCAAGTTCCCCTAGGAGCCTACTTCTCCCTTCAAGGATGCCTCAAGGCAGCTGTGACCCACATCCCCCCAGGCTTTGCATGATGAGCTGGGTGACCACAGCCTCCCCGCTGCCCTCCTACTCTCAGTTGGCCTCAACTTTTGGCACAAAAGGCCGTCCTCGCAGGGTTGCTTAAAAGTTGCATAACCGAGTAATAAAACAGTGAAAATACCACAGGGTGGGAGAGGAATTTGAGATAAACAATCTTTACCAAACATTGCAAAAGAAACCGTAGCCTTGTTGAAATGAATGAGCTAACTCCCATCGCCTTCAGTGAGGCCCGGGTTTCAGTCTTTACGTGTGAGATGCCACGCTGCCATAGTGATGAGCTCAGGATAACGTTAGCCCCATGAAGTCAGACGGCTGGATTGATGGATGTAATCAAATTTCCTGCCCCGGTTACAGTTTTACCGTCCAAAGACTCAGTTTAATCAGCAATCTTACACAGAGTGGGATTTGTTTCAGGAGGGACCCCCTTTACCACTCCCAGTTGCTGAGAGCTGGTTAATCCTTTCATGGGGCCGGGTTCACATATCATGCCTCATAAACTCCCTCCATGAAGGTTTAGGAAGAAAGGGCAGGATTTTTTTGTAACTGCTCCGTGAGCGTGTCTTCACAGCAGGCACAGAGATACCCAACCAGGTGGCTTCACCCCATTAACTTCTCATGGGTGGAGACCAAGGTGCAAAAATACACAAGCAGCCAGATCCACGTATGCTAACCCCTGTCTCCCTCCCTGGAAAGGTCTGGGAACAGAAACGCCCAAGCTGTCCCTGCATAAGCCATCTACATGTGTTCTTTTTGCCACGTTCATCCAAGTGTACATTTCCCAGCTCCAAACCCGTATCACGACATGCTTCATGAGCCCATCAGCCCAGAGGATCTCCATGCAGTGTCCCACTGCGTGGAGCAGACATGCCAGCTCCGGTCCCACTGAGGTTGCTGAAAAATTCAGTGCATACAAAGGGTCACAGCAGCATTCGTGCTTTTGGGAACCCCTCCCACCGAGGACTATCGCTAGCCCCGTGTGGTGCAGGATCGGTTTAAAATAACTTCGCTCAGAGCCCTCCATGGAAATCCCCTGCCAGTCACCCTCCTCACGTGCTTTTTGTTCTGAGAATCAACAGGCCTCAAAGAGCAGGCTCAGAAGAGGCCACATCTGTACAGAATTTGCTTTCATCCCCACAAGGGTTCCCAAACAATGCCAGTGCCAGCCGGAGGTTTGCTGAATGGTATGAGAACCAAAGGCTTTCTTTGCTTTCTTGTTCATCCATTAAAACCTTGTGAGTCAAAATTAAGAGGACAGGAGTGGGAGCCTTTGGAGGCTGTGGTTTCTCACAAATGCCTAAAGCTAAGTACTAATGAGAAAGTTAAAAAAAAGTCTGCAACCCATCACCACAGCAATGCCACAATTAGAGACAAATCCAGTGTGCGCTGCTTTACATTTATGATGCAGACAAACTAATTTAGCTAATTAGGGCTGTCTACTAAATGCATATGAAATAGTACCCTGTCCTGAAGGTCCAGTATCAGGGTCTTGCTACCAAAGTCCAGAAGTGTGCACACATAGCCTGGACACCTGCTTCTCTAACGGAGCTACCTCTGCATAGGAAGTTTTGAACAGTTTCCTCAGGGACCCACCTACAGCTGCTGGGTGAAAACCAATCAACCAAGAAGTCCACCAGGACAAGTGTGTACAAAACTTTCTCATTTCAGAGTTTAAGAAACAAAATCAAGAAAAAGGAAAAAGCCCTGTTGGCTTCTGCCACCTGAGACTAGGTTTTCTCTCACAGATTTTGAGTAGTCTAAAGAGTTTGAGGTACGATTTAGCTTCTTTGAGAGAGCATTTTTTTGTTTGTTTTGTTTTGTGTTGGTTTTTGGTGGGTGCCGAGGTGTTTGGTTTTTTTTTTCTTTCTTTCTTTCTTTAAGAGCAGCTCCCCCTCCCCTGAAGTTTTACCTATACATTTCAATAGCAACTGTTTTTTCAGCAGAGCTCAGTGGCGTTCAGTTGCCGTATTTCTGAGGTGCTGACGCTATCTCTGTGAGAAACAAAGAAACAAAGCAAGAACCACTGTCAGCAGACACTTTGGGGAAATAATTTCATGATCTGATGGGAAGAAAAGGGGTAGAATCATTATAAGGAAAGAAGTACACATCTTTCTGGACTGGTCTTAGATTTTGCTCATGAATGAGCTCCAGGCTGGTGCAGCAGTGCAGTGACAGCAGTGGGGACAAGAGGTGCCACTGCTTCTCTTTCCTCTCCTGTGCCCCGTCTCCAGCCAGAGTGCCAGGCCTGAGCTCTCCTGGCTCTCCCAGCGCCCTTCTCTCAGGCACGTGCCCGTGTACCTCCATGCTGGCTTCTGCCCATATTCCGAAATCCTACCTGTATCCCGTGACAGCCTGGGAAAGAAACAAACACCTTCCTTCACTGGGCGTGGACCAGCTCACTCACATTTGCCTCATTTATCCCAGAGAAGTGGAGATATTGCCTCACAGATGAAATCAGCTCAGGTCTCCACCTCTTTTTCCAGTAAAGGGCGAACACTTTCTCTCCAGACAAAACAGGAGTGGGCTTACGGAGACCACAGCATCCTTTGGCTCTCCAGGCTTGCCCAAGCTAAAGAAGAGGGTCTATGTGTTACTGGGAATGGAATTTCTCTGCTTCCTGCTGCTCGCCTGCCGTTCCTGGCTGCTGCAGCCTGCCATACATCAATGTGTGTGCGCAGCAAGGGAAAAATGCTGCTGACCAAGGTGGTGGCTGCGAGATGAAAAAGGCTGATCCGCACAGTGGTTTCTTCTGTTTCCTCTGAGTGCAGACACTTGAGGAGCCCCTTTCTCGCTACAGCTGGGAAAGATGTCAACAGAAGCCAGTCCCAGCTGAAAATAACTCTGCCTGTGCCCTGGGTGTGGAGCCCGCTCGTCTCCTCAATCATTTTTGATTCAGATTGGCATACTAGGTTTCCTCTTAGCATCGAGGTTGCAGCCAAGGTTTACATTTATGTTAATTGCACAGGACAGCCACGGAATGCCTTTCTCCCACTTCATTTAAAGCTATAATGCCTTCAGGAAACAGCTGGAGGAGGATCATGTCTTATCTCATGGAATGAGCCACAAGAGGGAGACAAATACCCATATGGGGCCATTTTGGGTTACGCCCTAAAGCCTGGGTAGGTTTTCTCAGCTCTCCAGAGGTTTCGAGGTTTCAGATTATTTCCCTAGCCCAAAGTCAAAAAGCCTCATGAATGAAACATGCAGAAATAAAACGCATATCAAAAATGCTTCCCTTGTACGGTTTGGAAGCATTTCATTTCCCTGTTGGATTAAAAAAGTTAATTAGTGCTCATTCACAGAATCATTGAAATGTGAAACTTTCTGCTTTGAAAACACAAAATTTGCAGCTTGGAACCTTATTTTTTTCCCCAGGCAACTTTTGGGGAGATGGTGAAATAGACCCCTTCCTACAGTTTTTGGCTCCTACCAAAAACTTATAATTTGAAAGTTCCTAAGAACCCCCAAGAGACACAGAGCTAATTCAATCACAGGATACAATGGTTGCCTTTCATGTCCTCAGTGTCTCTGACATAAGGCAAAAATTAGCCTGGATAAACATACAAGATTTTTATCTGGAGAAATAAACTTGAAACTGTGAAGCACAAGAACAAGAGTGTAGAAAGAACAAGGCTCATACTCAGCCTCCGCCCACTGTAGGTGCCTACAAAAGATGTCACAACACCTTCAGGGCTCAGAAGAGCTTCTACCAGGGTTCAGCTCCATGTGCAGCCCATGGATAAGGTGGGTCCTTGCTTTTGGAGCCTTTGGAGACCCTTACTCCACACATCTATGGCACAGAGAGCTGGAGAGACCACAAAAGGTAGGGGATGTGTGTCCCTGCCAAGCCACATTGGTGAAGGATTTGGATTCCTGCACAAGCCTAAGGGCTCAAAATGCCTAAAATGGAATCTGGTTGTAGAATATAACAAAGTGGGCCCAGAGCATAAACATTTCTCATGTGAGGTAATACTTGATTCTCTAGGTCAGTGGACTAAAGATATGTGGTGTAAATATTTGTGGCTGCAGGTGAAAAACGTGGCCATCGTGAATTCAGTATGAAACAGTGAAAATTATCACAAGGGACTGGTGTGACGTACAGCAGTTTTAAGCTATTGTGCCTGAGATAGACCTTTCTTTGTTCAACAGAAGTAAAACACTAATGTGGCAGCATACACGGATAGGGCATAACGTGAGATTAAAAACTGCTCTGCTGCTCAGCCCTGTGAGACAGACCGAGGTCGCGTTTACAGTAGCAAACCACGCAGTGCCAGGGCCATTCTCTGGCAATGCTGGTGTGGTCTGGCCACAGCCACGCTATTAAACTGTCTTGGCCTCCAAAATACCCTGTAGACCCACACTGGTTTTCATGTTGTGCTTGGGAAATGTTAGGGGATTTATTAGTAAAAGCAACTCAATGCCATTGTCCTTGCTATGGCATTAATTTACCAGAACAGATGTACCCTGAGATACTGACTACTCAAGGGACACTTCCACGTTCCTCTTTCTTTTTTATATCCAAAGCCATCTCATGCCCTGGAGGGCATGTAGTAATCAAGGTTACTTGAGAGGGATAGTAATTAAGATCACTAACTGTGCTGGTCCCTTGGACTTTTAAAAAATTACAGAAATAAAGCAGGGATTTTTCATAAAAAAAGGTCAGACTGTGACTGCCTGTTTCCCTTGTGCTGCTATTTCTATAGCTCTGAGTGCTGAAGAATGGCAAGGAGGAAGGAGGCAATGATCCATTGCCCTGCAGCTTTCAAGAGCCCAGAGGGCATTTGAAATGTTCCAGCAGACCATGGCATCCCGTCCCATTTACCAGGCAACATCCATGCCTCATTGCTCCTCCTGCCCGCATCTGGCATGGCAATGTCAACCAAGGCTGCTTAGGGTCATTGGCACACTTACAGCGGCATGAGACCTGCGGTGAAACATCAGAGCCTCTTCTGTGTCAGGCAGGGTGTTTCGTGCCGAACTCACTAACAAGCCCAGGGCCCGCTGCTCGCTCCACGCTGCCGAAGCTGCAGCACTGCCTGGTGAGCTGCAGGTTGTGAAACCACAACCCAGCCCTCGCAGGGGTGTGATCCTCCTGAGCGTCGCCGTCAGGGCATGCTTTGTGTAAGAGCTGGGAACCGCTTTTGCTTTGCCCTTTGGAGCCAGGAAAGCATCTGCAGCTCAGCACGTGGTGAGGCTGGAAGCCCACGCTAGCAGGTGAATGATCAGCTTCAGCAAGGCCTCATTATTTCTGCACTGCCTGCTCCTGAAGGTTTTTTTTTTTTCCACCGTGAAGTACAGGGAAGTTTCGTTCTCACTGTGGAAACCCTAAACTTCTCATTTTGGTATCAGTGAGAATTCAGTCTGTCCCGAAAAAAGGACAGCCTTCTGAGCGAAGGATGAGCTCTGTTGGCCTGTGTCTTCTAAACCTTAGGGGCTCTTGGAAAA
Organism: Aythya fuligula; assembly: GCF_009819795.1. NCBI lineage: Eukaryota > Metazoa > Chordata > Aves > Anseriformes > Anatidae > Aythya > Aythya fuligula. Next base: position 56,678,838 of record NC_045559.1, read on the forward strand.
GGGACAGCTTTGAAGACCCCAGCATAACTTCATAAAGCATTTTCTTCTCTCTGTTTCCTTACTGTATCTTCTACCACAGCTGAGGCACTAAATGTTTTCCCAAGGTAACCCCTCACAAGAAAATTCCTAGAGAGTTCCCCACCCTGCCGACAGCAGGCACTCACCTTCCCTCCCCCTGCAGTGTGTTGATATGGGGAATGGAATTTTCTAATTTGAGAAAAACATGACAAAAATACCCAAATCGGGTTTGGGGAGGCAGGAGGGAGAGAGAACTCCTGCATTTCCTCTTGATTTTCCTCTTTTCTCCTCACTCCATCCAGCAAATATATATATATATATATATATATATATATATATATATATATATATATATATAAACATATATATATATACAATTTTTCAACATCAGAATGTATTCCTTCCCCTAACAAGTGAGGAATATGGATGGCTTCCTTAATGAAAATGCTGAAAAAGAGTGGCTAAGCAAACCCCACACATTAAGGAATTAAACATTTCCATGTACTCCTAATGACCTTTAAAAAAACTTGCTTGCATTTTGAGAGGTGGTAATGGGAATTTATTGACCAGCACTGCTAGATGTGTGTGTGCATAGAAGCACACACACAGACACAAGCTATATTGTTGTTTCACTGAGCATTTGTTTGTCTGGACTTGTTCATATAATTCTCACACTTGAAGCTCCAAGGGAATGAGAATAATATAAAATGCTCGCACTCTTATCCTCCATGTGCTGAGGGAGACCACTGGGAACCCAAAAGGATCCTGTCTCAAGTAAAACAGAAGTCACAGTAACATTAGAGGTGGACTTAATGACAAAAAGTTCTGCTTTGTCCTTAACCCTTTCCACCCATTTCCATGTCTAACCACAGCAAGTGCTATGAGCTCTGAAACATTGGTTTGTGGTTTGTTTACTCCAGGATGTGGACACTAAGTTGTGTTGCTGTTGGCCTTTCATTTTTTTTTTGTGTGTTGTGTTTTCTAAAAGCAATGATAAGATCAAAGAATAGATCTGTACCACCCTGAAGGATCTTCTCACACTAAGGCACTACTGACTTGACTTCGTAGCACAAATTGACTATTGCTGTATCTCCACCCAGTTACTCTTTCTATTTAAAACTGGAGGTCTCAGCTCCAGTGCTAAATGAAATGAGCAGAAGTCCATCCACTCAAAGCATCTTGAATCTAACCCTTTGCTTTGCAATCGTTCCTGGCCCTCCCATTGCTCTCGGATATCCACCCCTGTAGCAGTGAGGTCTCCTCCAAATTAGTCAATGTTTTCTCTCCTCACAACCTTGTTATCAGCAGCCTCATTCTTGGCTATTCTCTGCGCCACCTCCAAAAACTTGCACTTGCTTGCTAAAATGCTGCCCTCTGGCCTCACAGTGCTGTTTTGTGTGTTAGTTTATTCCCATTTGGTTTTGCAAGCATCCCTTACAATCTACCCAAACTACTGGCGTCTAAGGCATCCACCTTGCCCCACGGCACTGATTTCACCACCCCAGCTCAGTAAGGCTCTGTAAAACTTATCCCATCCTAAAATGAGGCATTGTCTCTACTTTTCTAGAAGGTGCACTACCGTACACCAGCTGCCACCCTGTCTACCAACCACCATACGGCTCCAGGTCCTGCCTTATATGATGCTGTCCTGATACAGCTGTTACTGAACTCCTCCTGACACAAGTATCTCAGCACTTTTCTCATGATAACTCCTATATCCTCCTTCCTCCAGAGACCTTTGAGGATACCTACTTCTCCTCAGGGTTTTCTTCAGCTGGTTGGAAGCACAGGCCCTCTTCCCCCAGCTAATGATTTTTTCTCCATTGTGCTGCAATTATAATACAGTAATGAACAGACACATGTGATTTGAAGGAATCCGTATCACGTGCCTTTAATAGAGCACAGATGTTCATGTTGGCAGCTCTTATTGTTCAACATGTTCCCCTATAGTTGCTTGTTGTTTTTTTCTCACACTATTCCTGATCTGGTAAACAGCAAAGAACAACTTGTCTGTCATACATGGGTGACCACAAACCTCCACGGGGCCATAGTACTGATCCACTGAGTCAGCCATTCTGCACGGAGTTGGTGATTACATGAGGGAGCAAGTGAATAACTGGAAACAACACTTCTTCTCCTCCATATTTTACTAAACAGCCCTGAATTTTGCCACGACTGGCAAGGCCAGCATGCAATCAGTGCTGATCTTTAGCTTAGACCTTCAGTAAGATAGTTCAATAAACATAATGACATCATGTCATGACATCATTACTTTCCTCTACATTTGCATCAGCTTGCTTGCTTTTACAGGAAAACATATATATTCACTGCTCGTCCGACTTAATTGACACCAGGGAAGTGCCACACACATTACTTTCAACATTCAGCACTCAAGGGCATGAACAACATTCCCAGAACCCATTAGGTACCCACCCAGAACAGATTTTGTCATCCTACAAGTAAAGACAGCTAAATAAACAGAAAGGTCAGTTTTAGAGTGTCAAAGCTTGAAAAAAATAAATAAATAAATAAATAAAAGATTAAAAAAGTCACAGTATTACTTCTGGGGGGGGGAATATGAAGCAAAAGTCTTACAGTACCTTGTGCAATGGGGATTCAGACCCAGTTGGAAACACTGGACATTATGGTAATACAATACTGGTGCCAAGAGACTGAAGTTTTAACGTCACCTTTTCCCATCTCCCCAAAACCCTCTGAATATCAACCGCGATGTCACTGCTCCCAGGGTTGTTTTAGCATTGACTGGAAAGGCTCTGCAGAAGAAGGAGTAACCCTGGAAACTGGAAGTGCATTGTGTGAGGTGGATAATGTGAACTAATGCACAGAACTGAGCATGGCAGAAGGAAACTGAGAGAGGCATTCGGCATTGTTTATGGACTGCAGGACAGTATATAAAATCATAGACCTAAGACCAGCATCTGTTGAGGGCCTCCGTGAAGCAAAAGAGTGGAAAACATTGTATTTATGTGATAGAACAGGTTTCATCTAAGATATCTCCCTGGGGATCAATTTATATCCAGCTCTGTTCTACTGCTCCACCAGCAACAAATGCAGAAGATATCTGTATATTTACAAGAAGCCCTGAAAACTGTCGTATTTGTTGGAAAGGAGGGGCAGAGGGTAAAGGAGAAAGTGTCATAGTTTACAGCCATGTGTTTTCAAACAGAGGCTAATGCATGCATACCGGCACTCACTTTCACACGCCAGTGCCAAAATACTGATTAACTGCAGAGTTGTCTTTGTAGTGACACTACACACGGAGCAAAGCCGGTAAAATCAGGGACTAAAATGACATACTTTGGGCCATCCATGTCCTAAATTGGAAATACTTCATGACTCTTCCCTCACCCTTACCAAAGGTGGCTTTTCTAAGTCCCTAATTTAGGATTCAGACTCCTGCTTGACTCCATACACCGAGTTCTAGGCACATCTGTAAACCTTGCCATCTCAAGGCTTTTGTGTGACAACATCTGGGAATCAATTTACAGGATTTTAATTCAAAGGGTTGAGTTGTGCATATGAACTAGCACTCCGTGTCTGATCACTGGGTTAGCTGCAGTGCTGCAGTCCCATCCCCAAACCCGCAGACATCATCTATACAAGCCCTGTCAACAAAAGCATCAAAGTGTTTATCCCCGTTTCTCCAAGAAAAAGAGCCTTTCCTAAACATAAACAAACACATAGAGAGACACAGACATGTCTTTGCATGATTTTAGTAAAAGCATGCTTTTCTTATTAAACTCTGTTATCCTTTGATCGAAAGCATCTTCTTTCCCAGGAAATCTATGACTAAGCACATGTAAATACTCATGTTGGGGATCTGCTCTTGTGGCACTTGTGGCCACCCCCAGAATTTCTCACTGGGTCTGTGTGTCCATTGCCCCATACTCACATGTGTAACACATTCTCCCTCCGTTCAGCTTCCCTGCCCATTCATCTGCTTGCCAAGTATGCTGGCAGACCAACTCATTAGCAACAGAAATGGGGTTGGGGTCCCAACCTGTCTATGGTAGAAGCTCACAATATCTCCATTGACTGGGTTGGAGTCCACCCCACTTCCACCACTTCAGCAGAAGCATCCTAACTCAGATGGTTGTGGACTCTGCTTTAATCCTGTGGATTATTGACAGCTTTCATTCCCACTTAACTTCAGCAAAGACTAACGGTACTCCATCATCACTAGACACACCCATTATAAATTGCAGTGAGTGCGTGTGCTGCTCTCTCTTTGCTTCCTCCATAAGGCAGGTTCATATACATACAAATTATTTCAGTGTGGGCTTTCAGTGGAAGAAACATATTGCTGGCAAGCCATGTGCCAGCATTTCCCCAGGGCTACAGCTTCCCCAGCGAGGCTGCCTGCTGCACATTCGGAGCCTGGCTCCGTGTTTCACCCCCAGCCCCTGGCACCGCGGCCAGCCCAAGCAGCTCATGGCTCCAGCCTGCTCTGGCATCGGCCAGTCACCACTTGGGATGAGGCAAAGCCTTACCAAGAAAGCTGAGCTCATGTTTCCAAGAAGCAAAGAGAAAGGGAGATGTTTGAGCGGAGCTTTGCCACTGCCTGTGGTTTCTCCCAGGCTAGCAGTAAACTTGGGTTGTTTATCGGATCCCAAACTTTCTTCGCATGTACACAGGAAAACAGATGCTTCCCACTCCCGGGCCCCGTGCTCGAGCCAGGCTCCCTCAGAAAAAACCCGCAGGTAGGGTACACAGCCGGGATAGCAGAGACACTGCTTCCTGCCTCTGGCCACTCTGAGCCTGCGATACCGCATTATCTATCCCGTGCATTTCTTTGCCCCCTTGCCAGGGGCTCGCAGCTTGTGGCTTGCTTTTCCTGTGCGGTGGGAACAGCCACCGCCTGCGCTCCCAAACAGGGAGCAGAGGCCAGGCCTTGCAAGCGCTTTGGCTCAAACAATGTGCATGGGGCACGGATGACAAAGCTGGGAAGCAAGCCAGGTCTCCCTGAGCCTGAGCAGGTGGGTGCCCTGACTGCTGGGTTACCTTTCATCTCCCAGCATTAAAGGCCTGGCACGGTCCATCCGCAGTCCTATCTTCAGTAAGCCTCAGGTGCAGCCCTCCATTTGATTCTGTTATGCCAGCAGCAAATTAAGTTTCAGACTCTTACAATGAATTAGAGAGGTGAAGGGGAAATGGAGCACTAACTCATGTGCCTGGACATATGCTTATCTTAACTGTGAGGCTCCAGGAAGGCCACCTATCGTGGTCTCTCACTTCTTCCTCTGGCACAGGGCTGCCGGTCACTGCTGTGCCAGAGCTGTGATATATTGACTCTGAGGGTGCCCTTCCGTGGAGGGTCCTTCAGCTTTCTGCCTGAAGAAAATCCCCACAAGTGACACAGGTTTCTTGAGTACATGATACACTCACTGTTTCCCCCTCTTGTGCCATTTCTTTACATAAGCAGATGAACAGCAAAACATTAGTGTTCATTACTAATTTATTTATAGCGGGCTGCTACAGATGGAGACGGCAGCACCATTCTATCTTTAGGGCGTAGCGCCTGCCTGTCCATACAGACAATTGGTAATTAGCACAAGAACAATTTGTTTATGTATTCTCAAACTTAAATAAATAGGAGAGCCATTTATCTGTCAAAATTCAAGTCCCTTCCATTGCTGGATTTCCAGGTTAACTGCTTAATGAGCAGAGCTCAGTGCTTCAGGCATGTAGGTAGAGACAAAAGTATCTTATAAAACACTTTCCATCAAAGCAAATGAGGTATGCAATAAAAACAATGGGTTATGTACTGTAGGGATAGCATTGAGATCACTAGGATCAGGAGCACGGGACAAGATGAAGCTCATGGTGATGTCAAGCCAAGGCATAGAAATGGACCAAACAGGATGTAGGGAGGGCGTGGTGTGAATATCCAGACAGACCTGGTCGCTGTCCTGCCATGTCCACTTCCTAGCAGCCTGTGCAACCCACTCTCAGCTGATCTCTACAAGTGAATCCTTGCTTGAGAGTGAAACTGAGGAGCAGAAGGGAGAGGGGATACTAGCAGCTTTCCAAATAAAATCCTACATGTGCACTCAGATGTACTTGCATGCTCAGATGGCAGAACCCTGCCCAATGTAAACATCACATGAGCCAACGGAGAAGACATGACATAATTTTTTCTATTTTTATTGCTGATCCCAACCCTTCTTTGTTCTCTTTTATTCCCTACACCCACCCCTGAAATTAGAGGAGAAAGGGCGCTTTATGAATAGATGGACTTTGTGAGTTGTACCCAAGAGTTGGCTGTTCCCCCTCGCCTTCCCCCACCACTGCTGATGGGAGGGGAATGGGAGCTGCCGAGGGACAGCTCACACTCATGCTAAAGGCCAAAGCAGTTGGCGTGGAAAAAGAAACAACCCTCATCTTTCTTAGAACTCAAATGTTTTCAGCATCTGAATGTGTTCACGTATTCAGGCTTGCAGGTGCAGCTTTTTTGCATGCATATGAGTCTATGCACATCCACACACGTACAGTGTGTGTGTGGGGGAAATAAAATAAAAATAAAAGGAGGGTTTAGAAGTTACTGCTATTAGGCAGCAAAAGTGGGTCAGATCTGAGGAATTCTGCCTGGCCTCTATTTCCGACCATACGGGTCCCAATGAAGAGCTACTAGCTAATTGTCCTGACACCTGGACAGTCTTCATCGGACCTGTTTATCTTCCCATTGGCATGGGCATGAAAGCTACTAAATGAAAGTAAACTATTTCAGATACAATGGCTGGAAATGAATACTAATGAGGAGTTCCTTCTTCTGTCTTTCAGGTCACAACTCCGAATTTCCCGGTAGTGGTCAAGCTGGGACATGCTCACGCTGGAATGGGGAAGGTAAGTAAAAGGAAAAATGCATACGCTTCAGGAAAGAGTATGCTATGTGGCACAGCATCCCTGCGATCGTACCCTGTGTGTGGCCGGATGGTGAAGGGCTTAGACGTGCCCCCGGCCTATCTGGGTCGCTCTGGATGCTGCTGGGGGAGAAGGGGCCTGCTGCTGCCGCCCTGCACTTGGAGCCGGGCAGCCATGTTGACTTGCAGGCTACCGGGTTGCAGGAGGGGGGTCGTGAAGAGTGGGGGGAAAGCTGGCTGGGCTGAAGTCATTAGGCTCGTCTTTTATACATTTTCTTCTCTCCCAAAAGTGGTGATGTTGTTTATTCAAGCACCTGCAATGCACAGCTACACCCCACAGTTCTCACAATGAGGCACGGCAGCACTGGTCCTTCTGTGCGCATGATGATGAACTTATTCAACAAAGTGGGAGCCCTTCAGTTATTTTTTTTTTCCTCCTTGCTAGGAAGAACAAGACTTTACAAAGCAGAGTGGCTGGTCGCCTGCCAAGGAATCCTGAAAAACAGTTCGCTCCCCAGAAGGACCTGTTTGTTTTTCCCAGGCTCACTGGGATCTTTATTCCCCCAGCGAATTACCAGCCCCTGTTTCTGGGGGTGTCTGGGCTCCCTTTTCAGTGAGGCTTCGCCAGCACGTCCCTGCTGTGCTTTTGCCTCCTTTCCTTGCATATACCTCTTTAAAAAACACCCTCTATCTGTCTAAAACGTGATTTGTTCAAAATTAGGGAATTCTGGTGTATCATCTCTGAATCCAAATGGGTGGTATTTGAACTTTGTGACTGACACTCCTCTCACAGCACTTTCCTAGAGCAGACCAGACTTCTGCCTGCCTCACACTCTCTTTGCCTGAAAATTATACATAGGTACAACTGACCTAAAGCTGGGTACAGCTTGTTTGCTTGCGCTTCATAAACAGAAATTCTTTCTGGCTTCCTGGATTGCACACAGGAGCTCTCATGATCATTCTTGCTTTGGTTGCAATGCTCCCCTGTCTAGATGGTAGCTGCCAGAGAGGAAGTGGGCTCACATCCCTGGGCAAAGTGGTGGAGGTGGCTTACAGAATTAAAGCACATGCATTTAAACAAGCAGGAAAAGTTTGCTAAAATATTGGTGTTCCGTATACTGAACACACGGGGGGGTCATTGAATGAGACTACATGCAGACCATGTAGAGCTGCTTTCAGGGCAAGCTGTTGAACATGTCCCCAAGAAGGATTTCATTAGCAAAATCCAAACAGGACAAACCAGGAGGAAGAGGCTTCTCCCTGATGAAGGGTTTCAAGTTCCCTGAGGCCTCAGTGGGTATCTTAGTCCTACTGCAATCCTGGACCTCTCTGACTACTCTGCAGTTTCATCTGTAATGTAGGGAGAGCTTCATGTGTCTCTCTTGTGCAACAAGGATGCTTGGGTGGCTACAGAAATGAGGGAAGAATAGAATCAAAGGAAAGTGCCCCAGCCTAAACAGCGTTTCCAGACAAAACTGTCCCCAGAATATTTAATTGGTGTCTTCTGCACAAGACAGCAGATCTTCTTCCACCTCTCACTTTCTCTCCCATTTTATTCTCTAATGACACTGATTTTTGCTGTCACAAGTTACAGGGAAAGGGGGTTTCTATTGTGCACAATTCAGTGCACAATTGTATGCAATGGTACAAGGGGGTTACACAGGAAGTCATTCCAGATGCAGATAGGCTGACAGCCAGGGTCCTAGAAGAAAGAACTGGTCTGAGGCCAAGTTTACTTTAGTCATTATGAAATTAGGGACTACTAGGAAAGTCTAAATGTGGATTTGGGCACAGAGTTTCAACACGGCTCTGTTCAGTAAATGGGGAAGGTAAAGGAAGGAAGGGCTGTTGACCTTACAGTTTAGGTTTGGGTTCTTCAGTTTAGGTTTCTTCCTGTCACTATCAGCCTGATGGAAAGTTGAGGCTCATTAAAGTAGTCTTCTTGAAGTCCCGCTTCATTTCATTGCATTGAGGAAAAAAAAAATAAAGAGAGAGAAGAGAGGAGGTGAAAATAAAGAACAAGTTGGTTGGTATAAAAAGCAAGTAACAGGAAATTGTTTTATTTTTAAGACAGTAGAGTTCAAGATCAAGTGGGGCTGATGGAAAGAAACCACAGAAAATGACAGGAGAAATACAGATAAGCAGAACTATGGGTTTTCTAGAAAAACAACACTTTTACATTAAAAAAAAAAAAAAAGGAGGGGGGAAGAAAGAAAGAAAAAGAAAGAAAGAAAGAAAGAAAGAAAGAAAGAAAGAAAGAAAGAAAGAAAGAAAGAAAGAAAGAAAGAAAGAAAGAAAGAAAGAAAGAAAGAAGGAAGGAAGGAAGGAAGGAAGGAAGGAAGGAAGGAAGGAAGGAAGGAAGGAAGGAAGGAAGGAAGGAAGGAAGGAAGGAAGGAAGGAAGGAAGAGAAAGAAAGAGAGCAAGAGAGCAAGAAAGAGAGAAAGCAAGAGAGAAAGCAAGAAAGCAAGAAAGCAAGAAAGCAAGAAAGCAAGAAAGAAAGAAAGAAAGAAAGAAAGAAAGGAAGAAAATAGAATTATCAAATGTCCTTTTAAGAAACCCAGAAGAGGAACATTTCCAGGAGACATTATGGTGGTTTTAACCATTACAACATAAAAGCAATAATCAGTGACAATAAGGAGATTACAGAGAGGCAAAGGATTTCTTTGCATTGGTCTTCAGAAGTAGAGATGACAAGAAAATAGCAGGTCTTTAGTTCTAAATATACATAATAAGAAAAGAGAGAGGTTTGCTTTCGGTTTGGATGAGTGTTAAAAAGTAAGCATTAATAGAGCACCTACATCAGGTCATGTTTTGTATAGAAGCAGTGACTGAAGAAACAAAAGATAAAATAACCAGCCTATTAGCCAAAGTACACATGTGAGTATTAAAAATAGTACTTACTGCAGCAAATGATGCCAAGATAGAGAGCCATGTACCGGTACCTGTAATGGGTGCTTCAAAGGATTCAGATTACAATCTCATTACCAGGAGAAATTGTCAAAGAAGTACTTACATTTTTCTTTTTATTAACGATAAAATCACATGTAATGGGAGGCACCAAGACTTAGAAGAATGAGCAAAGACTGGAAGTCCAGACACTGTTATTCTTTATTTGTACTGAGGTAGTGGCCAGAAGCCAAACTCTGGACAAAGAAAAGGCATCTTCCCCAGCAAGCTCCACCATTGACCTGCAGGCAGATTTGTGTCATTTCACAGTTCTTCATCTTCTCTGTATTATGGACCAGAGTGCTATAATGATGACTGGTAATTCATGTTCATAAGGCTCTTGGCACTCTCAGAAGTGCTGAGTGTTTATTATTTTGTAATAATGGCTAGAAAGAGCATAATTAAAATATTCAGACTATCATTTTCACATATCCTTTGTTTTCACAACATTTTCACTAAATTCGCTCACCACGTTTTTTAATGAAAGAGTTGAACAGAGAATCCTCAAACCTAAAATAAAAAATAACTGCATTAGGACTTGTAAGAAAGAGGCTCTGTTGATTGTCTTTAGCTTGGAAGTGGACCAGTCAAGGTCAGAACCAAGAAGGGTGGCAGCGTACCAGTAGTGACAGAAAAGCTCTTGCCATGCGATGCATGTGTGTAAGGTGCAGGTTGGAGATGAATAAAACGACAATAAAAGGCATCTTTTGAACTTTCTGTTGAGAAATCCAGAAACAGTAGCTGTGTTGTTTGACCTCAGTGCTGGGGAAACTCATGGAACAGATTATCTTGAGTGTCATCATGCGCCACTTACAAGGCAAGTAGGTGATCAGGCCCAGTCAGCATGGGTTTATGAAAGGCAGGTCCTGCTTGATGAACCTGATCTCCTTCTATGACAAAGTGACACACTTGGTGGATGAGGGAAAGGCTGTGGATGTGGTCTACCTTGACTCCAGCAAGGCTTTTGACACCATTTCCCACAGCATTCTCCTCAAGAAACTGGCTGCTCATGGCTTGGACTGACGCACGCTTCGTTGGGTTAGAAACTGGCTGGATAGCCGGGCCCAAAGAGTCGTGGTGAATGGAGTCAAATCCAGTTGGAGGCTGGTCACTAGTGGCGTTCCCCAGGGCTCAGTACTGGGGCCAGTTCTCTTTAATATCTTTACTGATGATCTGGATGAGGGCATTGAGTGCACCCTCAGTAAGTTCGCAGATGACACCAAGCTAGGGGCGTGTGTCGATCTGCTTGAGGGTAGGAAGGCTCTGCAGGAGGATCTGGATAGGCTGCAGCGATGGGCTGAGGCCAACTGCATGAAGCTTAACAAGGCCAAGTGCTGGGTCCTGCACCTGGGGCGCAATAACCCCAAGCAGAGCTACAGGCTGGGAGATGAGTGGTTGGAGAGCTGCCAGGCAGAGAAGGACCTGGGAGTGATGGTGGATAGTCGGCTGAATATGAGCCAGCAGTGTGCTCAGGTGGCCAAGAAGGCCAACAGCATCCTGGCTTGCGTAAGAAACAGTGTGACCAGCAGGGCTAGGGAAGTGATTGTCCCCCTGTACTCGGCTCTGGTGAGGCCACACCTCAAGTACTGTGTTCAGTTTTGGGCCCCTTGCTACAAGAAGGACATCGAGGTGCTCGAGAGAGTCCAAAGAAGGGCGACAAAGCTGGTGAGGGGCCTGGAGAATAAGTCCTACGAGGAACAGCTGAGGAAGCTGGGCTTGTTCAGCCTGGAGAAAAGGAGGCTCAGGGGCGACCTTATCGCTCTCTATAAGTACATTAAAGGACGTTGTAGAGAGGTGGGGGTTGGTCTATTCTCCTAGTGACAGGACGAGGGGGAACGGGCTAAACTTGCACCAGGGGTGTTTTCGGTTGGATATTAGGAAGAACTTTTTTACTGAGAGGGTTGTGAGGCATTGGAATGGGCTGCCCAGGATAGTGGTGGAGTCACCATCCCTGGAGGTCTTTAAAAGACGTTTAGATGTTGAACTTAGCGATATGGGTTAGTTGAGGACTTGTTAGTGTTAGGTCAGAGGCTGGACTCGATGATCTTGAGGTCTCTTCCAACCTAGACAACTCTGAGATTCTGTGATTCTGTGTGACTTGAACAGAGACACCAGGAATAGCCTTCACCAGGAGAGACTAAGGGGCCCCAGACAATCTACTCATCTAAAATCAGGACATATGCCCCTCAGCCCCTCCCATGACCCTTATTACCCCCTGCCAAATTTTGAAGTCACCCCATAGCTCATTGGCACTGGAGGACATAACAAGTGCTCTGTGCTGCTAGTCCAATACCCGATCGATACAGATGCAATATCAGAAATATTACTTAGACAATATTTTACAATGGAGTCAGCAGAGAAAGACCCTTTTATTTTCAATGAAAATCACAGAAGGACACTGAGAGGAGAGGTCCTTCCTCACAAAGCACTGAACTGTTGTTCATGCAGCAATTCACAAGAGGTTAAGACATTTTTAAGCATTGTACAGTTTGAGCCTATTTACCCCAGATGTGGTTGGGGGGTCTTTGTTGAACAGGGTGAGCGCTACAGTGAGAAAGGAATAACACTTCTTCCTGACTCCAGAGCTCATAATGCCAGAGCCCATTGCAAGAAATAAAGCTCTTAGTGTGTTAATATCTGACATTTGTGCGCTAACATGACCCTTAAGTGCCCTAGGAACAGAGCCCAGCACTGCAAATTCACTCAAAGAGTCTCTTCACCTCTTCCTGATCAGATCATGAGAAAGAAACAACTGCCAGATCTGCAAAGAGAGGAAAAACTGTTTCTATGCATGTGGCTATATATATATTTATATAAATTTAATAAATAGATATATGTTTTTTGCTACTCTTGCTTTATTTTTAGACCTCTCTAATTAGGCCAATTTAAGAGTCACCTCCTCTCCATGCCTGCCCCACAATTATGAAAACACCTCCCCAGTACAAATCCTGGCTCAGACGAATTTATTACATTGTAGAAGAAAAACTTGTTGTTCATAATAATGTGGTCAGAGTTATTTTCTCTTTTACTGGATGGGAAAGACTTTTTTTTTTTTTTTTTTGCTGGTATAAACATAGCACAAACTGAACAGAGCCACTATGTAAAGTAAAAATACCACAAGCTTTTTATCAGGAAGGACAGTTCATCACCTTGTCTCTCTCTCTGAGACTTGAAATAGAATGTTCTAAAAGTAAGAGCTTTGAAAACCCAGCGCACTGAAGAGGAAAGGAAGAGGAAAGGGTTGCCTTGGCTTGTCAAGAAACAAATATTTTCATTTGCAGAGGACAAATAATGACTTGACATGTAACTTTCAGAACAGAGCAGCCCAATCACTGCATTCCCACTGACCCATCTTGAAAATAGCAAGAGCATCCTCATTTCTTGCGCAGCAGCCTTGAACCTTTTGCTGGACACAGAAAATGGTGACTGACCCAGGGTACTGGGGACCAAAGCTGCCAAGACCCATGGCTGAGAGTAGCTGTTCATTGGGAAGTTAATAGGGATTATAAATCTGAATGCATTAAAGACAGCATAACATTTGGAGAGCTTCAGTCTGAAAATAATCAGGAAGCACGGATTCTGTTGTATATTTATTATTTTGAGGTGGGTCAAAGGATTAACCACACTCAGTTAGGCCTAAACCACGTGCGTCAGCTGGATCAGGTATTTTCTGAGAAGGAGAGTTTAACTTGGGGTAGAGGGAAGGAGAGGCTGAGGAAGCCCTCTGTGCAGAGCTGTTCCTCCAGACCCAGTGTCCCCAAATAGCAAAGTCACTTCAGAAAAGCCAAGTGCAGTTTGAGATGGACAAAAAATCCCAAGCTCTGTGTAGCCAGGCCAGCTCCTCTGGAGGAAAGCACTCAATGTGTATTTTCTCAAGCCTATCAAGACTCAGTTAAACACCACAGAGCCAAGCCCAGCCCTGGCTCAGCCTTGGACATTTACTTTGCAGCTGAACCTGTCTCTAAACCCAGTTTGGACAGAGAAACTGCTTCTGCAAGCCATCTCCCGGGTGGTGTGGGATTAACCTGTGAGGCCGAGTTAACTCTGGATGACACTCAGAGAGGGCAACACGAGGGCAGCCCTAGCAAACTTCTGTAATTATGCCACTTTGGCTGACTTTTTATTATTATTATTGTGGCTACAAAACTAATGAAAGCAAAAGGGCACAGCAAGGCAATACCTGCACTGCTTAGGCTGGAGATGAGTGAGGAGGACCCAACCTTGAGATCCTGATGTGCAGGAAGATGTGGCATGTATATGAGGCAGTGGATTTGGGGACTACGAGACAGAGGAAACAGAAGTTTTTGCCCAAGTCTGCTCAGGGGCAGTAAGATCAATGCCTCTTGGGAAAGCTGAGGGTGGAAATTGTCACAGTATCAGCTTCTGAGGTGCCACCAGCAAAGGGTTGGTCACCTCTGTGTGAGCGTGTCCCCAAGGATCCAGGTCCCTCTGCTGCAGCCACAGGGAGCATGCTGGGCACTGCCGGCACCTGGGTGAGAGAAGAGAGCCAGAAGGGAAGCAGCGACTCTCCCGAGGAGCTTTCTTGCTCAGAAAAGGCATTTGTCAACACGCTGGCCCAAGCTCTTCACAACAGGTCACTAAAACTCTACAGCAAACAGCAGCTGATGGCCCCAGAATGAGCCTATTGCTGCTCAAACAGCCAGCACAGCTAAGCAAACAGCCTGGCGGGGCAAGGGCTCTATTTGCCCTCGCTGTTTGCACTCCTCTATGCAGCTAATGGGATACTGCATTTATCCTAAGAAGGATGCAAAAAAAAAAGAGAGACAAAATAGCTTCCTATTGATTCCTTTCCAACTTCTTTCTTTTCTCACTTCCATGTTTTTTGACCAACCTGCCATTTTAGAAGGCAGATTTATCCCTTATTGGGTAAATTGGTAACTGTTTGCTCTGTAATGATTTTTAACAGTCCTGTCTTAAATAATGCCCTCTGGTGTCATGCCACATACACCCTGCCTTTGGTTCTCTTTTTTTTCTCTCCTGTTAGGAGAATGGAGATTTTATTGACATGTAAAATGGTTACAAGGCAGGAGGAAATGAATTATAAAAAAATGTAAAAGTAGAAAGCTAATAAAATGGTGGACTTGATAGATAAGACAGGAAAATAAATCTAATTTGACTGTAACTGGAGTGCTTCCTGTTTATGAAGTAATAACCGTATCCTGGACTAAGCCAGCATTAACCCAGGACACAGTTGTTATTTTGTCAAATTTGGCTGGCTCTCACAATTAACAAGAGGCAGCTCAGATTTCAGCTTTGGTGTGGTGATTATTTTGATGCCTGGTGGGAAATAGGGCCTTGGCCTCCCAGAAGGGGACCTGGCGAGGTGCTTTCTCTAAGAAGTCCACAGGAAGGGCTGTGGCAAGGGCTGGGGAAGACAGCGAAGCTGTTTGCAGAGGATGGCACAGCGATGTAGCACCAGGGAAGTCAGCTGCTGTGTCCTTCATTTCTTACATTGCGTCCTACTTACCCAACCAAAAATCCTCCGGCCCATGGGAGAACACGTGTTTCATGTCCCTGCAGGGAGAGAGGAGGAAGGAAAGCACCCTTCCTTCCTACAGCATGCCACTTCTTTGAGGAAAAAACCCATTTACGAGAAGAGCATCCAAGTCCCTTCTAGCAGTATGATCTAACTCCGGTCTGCGAGGGGAAGCGGCATCCCTTCCTCTGCCCCCAGACTGACGCTCTCGGGCTGGGGACAAAAATGCCTTGGCCGGGGCCCGGAGACATCTGTTGCACAAGCGCAGCAGCACTTTGTTTCAGATCCCACAGAGGTCCTGGTTCCAAGTAGGTCATTACGTAATGGCTTTTGTCTTTCCCCATCGCCAGCAGGGTCTGGGAGCCTGTGTCGTAACGCCCTGCAGTCCCTCCTGCCATCATCTCCGCAGGGTGGGACGCTCCGGCTTGGTGTCACCCAGCAGTACCAGTGCTGCTCTTATCTCTGCAGCAAAAACACCCCATACCCATCCACCCTGCACTGCTCCCCCCAGGATTTTGTGAGCCGTGCCCAGGTTTGGGGCTCCCCCGGCATGGGGTGCTCCCTGTAAGGCACAGAGGGCAATGGCCCAGCTAGAAGCAAGGCTGCTCTCCTGCATGATGTAGAGAGGTTCCCTTTACATTTCCGCTTTGGCTTTTTTAGTTCTTTTTATTTTTTCCCCACCCACACACATGCCTGGAGTCCCCCTCTGCTCCTTTTCTCTGATGGCCCTGAATAGTAAGAGCCCAACCCTCACCGCAGCCACAGGGAGGAGCATGAGGGGCATTCCGCATTCAGCAAGGGAAGAAGCAGAGACCAGACATTTTTCTTTTTACTCAGGCATCTAGAGATGGTTATAGGTCAAAATAGCTGCATTTTTCACCTTTCCCACAACCTATGCAGTTCTCAAGAGCTTCTCTGCACCAGGCTGTGGCTGAGTCCTTGGCTTCTGCTGTGGCTGAAGCTCACACAAAGGCATCTGAACAGCAAAACAGGTTAGCAGCAAACCTGCCCTCTGTTCCCTAGTGAAGATGGCTCCTGCCCTCTCATGGCTGCAGGCAGATATGTAAAACCACGTGTTTGTTCTTCGCAGAGAAACACCAAATGCCACTGCATGCAGTTTTCTTCAGCCGGCTCCGCGCAGTCTGGCATCTCCCTCCTTCAGCACACACACACCGACACAACCACGGAGCTCCTCTGGGGCAGAGCCCTTCTGGCTGCTACAGGCGAGCAGACAAAGCGGGGCTGCCATCCCCGGCTGTGATCTCGAGATGTTACCTTTTTTTTTTTTTTTTTTTTTTTTTTTTTTGGATAAGGTTCAAAGCATTTCTCATAAATGAACCCAAATCTGTGAAAAGCGAGCTTCTCAGAAAGTTCTCCAGTTCGTAGGTTATCGCCCTCATCTCCAAGTGTGACTCAAGCCCAACGCCCAACCAGCTGTCCCACGCACGCACCATGGCATCCTGCTCACACCGATCCCCCCAAAATCCTGGGCTCCCCCAGAGACAGCCTCTTCCTTCAGAGCTTGCTTCCCTCCAGGAGACCTGCACTTCTCCTCAAGGACAGTCTGGATGGGGGCAATGTGAAATGCCAGGGAACGGAAGCCTAGAAGTGGCAGGCGACCAGCTCGCTTGTTGATTTCCCGGCCACCCAAAATGCTCTGTTTTCATCCGTCCCGACATGGGAAATAGCAGTTTCAAAGTTTGAATGAAGTAATGCCCCTTAAGAGATGAAATATTTTTTTGAAGCATCATAAAAGCAATGAGCGTTAGCAAGAGCCATCTGGTCCAAGTTCTAGCTGCCTGCTTGGTGCCAGGTTTGCCAGGGCTCGTGCATGAGGAAGGAGAAAGGGGTTCATTTGCTCTGGGCTAGGTTCATGGGGGAATTTCTCTCTCATGCAATCTCTGCTCTGTTCTCAGCTCTGTGTTTTTTTACAGACATTGTGTGACACAGTCACGGAAATGACTTCCACTCACAAAGTATTCCTGTTCTTTTTGCACTTGTCTTGTTTTTGCTGTATTTTTGGCAATCAAGGTCAAGGTTGAGAATCAGCATGATTTCCGGGACATGGCGAGCATCGTAGCCATGGCAAGAACCTACGCCACCGCCGAGCCATTCATCGACTCCAAGTATGACATCCGAATCCAGAAAATCGGCAACAATTACAAGGCTTACATGTGAGTGCGTGGCTATGCCAGGGTGAGACGTGGGCAGGGGTGGGGGGAGACATTGCTGTGGGTGCAATTCATTCAGAGTCTGCTCTGGGCAGAGTAGGAGACTGACTTAATTCCCTTGAAAAATAGCCCTGCTCTTCATCTCCCACCTCTGAACCCAGATCCCGCTTCCACTGATCATCCTCCTTACTCATCATCAGCTCGTTGTTTTGGAAGATAAATCTCCCTCTACCTGTTGCTGAGCTTCAGTTAGTTCCCACTGTAAAACCCTGCTGTGCTGTCACCTACCACCTCCACCTCCCCTTGTGACAGGGCTCATCTTACCCAGCAGTTTAGCAAAATCCTCTGGCTCTCAGTGCCCTCCTGAGGAAACTTAGCCCACCACCCTCCCTGCCAGCGGGGGCAATAAAAAGGAAGGGTGTCTTAACAGCCTCAGGGAGCTGAGAAGTTTGGAAGAGGTGGTTGTAACTCATGGAGTCCTATAGTGTCCAAGCCACAGCAACACCCTGTCTTCTCCCCAGACAGAAATCATGGCACTGTCCTTACACAAGGGCATGAGGAGCATGAAGCACCATGCACAGGTGGCCTCACTTGGCCACCTCACAGGGTTTCCAGGGGCATTTTGCATGATTGCTCCTTGGAGCATACATAGGAGGGGTATTTCTGCAGGTGGCCCAGTGCTCCTCCCTGCTCTGCAAGGGAGTGAGAGAGGCGGGACAAGGGCAACCCTCAGCACTGGGGTGTTTAAAAATATAAAACAGTGCTCAGCCAAACTTCAGCAGTTGTCAAGCTCAATTAAGGATGTAACCACACGGCTCAATAAAACACCTGTTTCTGCTTACTGCAAACCAGTAGACAAAGCTAAGCCAAATAGCACAGCTTCTCCAGGAATACCACTCCTTATGCAGCCACAAAATGCTGGACAAGTGGCCAGCCCTGGCAGCACATTCTTCAGGTCACCAGATAACATCTCACATGTTACCTAAGACCTGCAACAGCGTGAGTTTTGGATCCATGCTTACCAACCCCCAGGCCATCTAGCTCTGGCACAAACATCGTTACATAAGATAATCAAATGGACCTGATCACATATTTTTTGGTTCTAGTTACCTGGCCGGATTCCTGACACGGAGGTATTTAAGCAAACTAGATAATGACTGAGCTGCATTCTTCATGGGAAGGACTTTTGGAACACTCAGCTGCTTCATGTGAACCCAATGAGAGAAAAATTGTTTTAAACCTGATCGGGTCAACAACAACTCAAACTGGCCAAAGGAAGGAAGGTTTAAAGTGTCCATTAAAATTCCCTGTTCCTGCCAACCTACCCAGCCTTGGCTCCAGAGCCCGCTCCCACACCGCCTCTACGTGAAACAAAGGCCCAGTTAGGCTGATCATATCCTCTCCCTGTTTATTATTCGCACTCACCACACTCTCATCCAGACAGGGATCAGAAATAATACCAGATGATTGAGAAAAGAAAGCAGTCACACTAAGAGCTAATCCCATTTGGGAATATAGCTGTGCAAACAATTGTTTGCTAAATGAAATACGTTTTCACACACAAAAAAAAAAAAAAAAAAACAAAACAAAAAAAAAAAAAAAAACACACAGCCATGAACGGGAAACACCTTAATGAGAAATTAAGCTTATTAGCAAAGAAAGCAAACAGCAAAATTCACCAAGTGACTTGCTAACCCAGAGTATTTACTTATGTTGAGAGAGCCGTTTGTGGAAGTGAGCCTGAGGATCGGCGTAGCCAGTTTGATCGTGGGCTGCCCCTTCTGTACCAGTGTCAGACAGAAGAGAAGGTTCTTTCTATGATATCATGAGTTCCTATTATGTCAGAGGGCAGAGGTAGAAGCACCAAAATATCAGGGCTCTCATTGGTGTCTCACATAGAAGACTCAAATTCATTAGTCATGCTAGCAAATCGCAGCCTTAAAGCAATTACAGCATGCGTCAGACTAAGATAATTGCTTTGATCTGTGAGCCATGGAATCTACCCAGGATTTCTATACCTTCACCCACACATATAGGCTTTAAAAAAAACCCTTCCTTCTGAGAACAGACTGTATATCAACATTTCTGCAGAATATGTTTACTTAGCACGCATCTGCCCGAGGGAGGATACTGCAGGGTGACTCATTCCTCTCCTCCCCAGATGTTCAATGCACTTCCTTCCAGCCCATGACCCAAGGCTTGAGTTCAGTTTCCCATTGACTTCAGTGCAGTGACTCCAGATTTACACTACTAACAAACACCTACTTAGCCCATGCCTTGGGCCAGTTACAAAACAGCAGATAAGTAGCATGTGATACATGCCTAAAATTCCACCAAATATAATGGACCGACATTGTACTACTGGTGAGGAGAAAACATGAATACTACTCATGTGGCTGAAGAAATTGTGGGAGAAATTATACACCCCCACATTCCTCCTTCTCAAGTCAGAGTAAGGGGTTCATTTCCAGTGAAGACTTTGAAATACTTTGTCAAACTGTATAGCTGTGGTTTGGTTTACTCACGGATGGCTCAGCTGCTTACATTTGGTATGCCAGGTACATTTTCTGAACACTGGTATTCAATCATCTTGTTACTGTTCAGACTCCAGGAGTTCTCATCAGTGCTAATGGCATTCTAGGTGCCACCTGCCACTATGGTGGCATCTATATGATAATAAAGCATGGGTCTTCCCATTATAGAACTGAAAAACGTAATCCTAAGAATCACGTATCAAAAGAAAAAGAGATTTGAACACTGTCCCTACAGGGTATCAAGGACTCACAACAACGAAACCTCAAGGAGGGATCCATACTTTTGCTTAGGAAGTAGAGCAGGAAGGTGGATGTTGGGTGAAGGGAACAAAAGGCAAGAGTCAACTATATGAAAACACAATTATTCAAAACAGTAATTAGGCTCCTTTGGCCCTCCTCCCACACCTTTAAATATGGGTTACAAAGACTATTTAAATTTCACAGCAACTATGCATACCACTTAAGAAGAGAAATCAGGAAAAGGACACCAGGCTGTCCTTCACCAGAATAAAAGGAGGTGGTAGGGAGGGTTCCAAAACCTCCTGTTGAAAATGCTTGATCATGCTCCCCTCCTAAATCTCTGCCTAAATATCTTTCAATGTAGAGATTCTCCCTGGATGTATGCTGTCAGCTTGCTGACTTTTCTTAGATTGTACACTATGCCAGGATTATCTGGACAGTGTTGTCAAAGCAAGCTGTCCAAAGTCTGCCCCATGCCTAGGGTCAAGGAAAGGAAATTTTTCATCTCTTAATGGATGATGGTGAAACTCAAGATATGCCAGCAACAGTACCATTTTGGGGAAATTAATCATCAGTTGCAGCTAATGAGGCTCAAACCATTTTGCAATAGTAAATTCTCCAAGTCCAAACATAGTAAGCCACAGTAAGATCAATGAAAATCCAGTGGAAAAGAGGATATAAGCATATTTCCTAAGATTACTGTACAACTGAAGTCAAAGTTAGGGAGACCTGAGTGCTATAACTGACATTTGTGGAACTGCTTAGTCAGATGTTTGCACAGAGTGTTGCTCAGCCACAGACAGAGGATGCTACGATTGCTGAACACAAGGGTGATTATCCCAGAGACCTTCTACCAACATTTCAGCTCTCCTAGGCCAGATATATAAAGAAAGAAAGTACTCACAGAGCTGGATGTGTACTCAAGATTCCTTGGAGGTTTCCATGCCTAACTCCTCACTCAGCCTTTCATGAGTTCGAACAACATATCCTGTATGGAGTGTTGTTGAGGCAGGATTTGGAAAGATTTCTATGAGGAAGTACCTCACCTCATCCCCTCCTGTACAAGCACTGAGTCAAGAATGAGGACTACAGTATGAGGGAGGATGGGGCAGGGATGTATTTTCATGTTCATGGTTGTGTTTTTGGTTTGTTTTCCTAGGAGGACGTCTATCTCTGGAAACTGGAAGGCAAACACAGGTTCTGCAATGCTGGAACAGATTGCAATGACAGAGAGGTAAGGAAGAGGGTTTCACGACAGTACTAGCTATTCTTGGGTTAGAAGGGAGGAATTGTATTTTAGACTTCAGTTCATTGATAGAACTGGTAAGCGAGGTCTCTCGGGAGGCCGGATAAAGGAGTTTAAAAGACCAAATATTTCCTTAAAAAAATACTAAGGGCACAAAGGCAAACTGTCCTGTTTTGGAGAACAGACTGGAAGTACAGCTAGGGAGCAACATTGCTAAATCATTAGATCTTTGGTGAATTTAGCCACAGGAAAAAAGACCAGCATACTAAGGTCAAGCACACAAGCACAAACATGTAGGGATAAAATCAGAAAGGTCACAGTGCAAAATAAGAAGAAACAAGAAGTTATTCTAAGTACATTACTAATGAGAGGCACACAGAGAAAAAGTGTTTTCCTGCTGCTCAACAGAGAGAAAAATCTGTCAGCTGAAGTGTTGAAAGCTCTAGTCTTCCAAAGTGGACACTGTTGTAGCTAAGGTCTCACTGCTGAACAGGGGAGAAGGAGCTGCCTCATGCATCTTTCACACTAAACTTTGCAGATGGTAATTCCACATATTCAAATCACTGTGATATTTGCTAATATTACAACTTTGTGATATTGTTGACTCATGGTAACTTCGGTTTTGCTGCATAACCCAACCCTTTTTCTACAGAACTGCTATCCTGTTTTTTAAGTAGATTCATATTCATATTCATATATTTATATTCATAGATTTATAGAATCTATGAATATAAAATTAAATATAATTAATTATATGAATATATATATAATAGAAATATAATAAATATATGTCTAGAAATTATGACTAAATATAAAATAGAAATTAATTCTGTAGAATTAATAGTACATGTGTACTCACTCATCTCTAGTGAATCTAATATTTTTTTCAGACTATATCTCCAGTTCCCAATGATCTTAGTATCATAGTTAATTCTAACTCTGTCCAGGTTTGGGCACCACATTTGAAGAAATATAGCAGATGAGTTAAAGAGCTCACAGGATAATAAAGGAAATGCTCAGAGGAGAAAAGAGAGCCTATAAGAAAAATATGCAACAATTGCTTATGAAGTTTTTTTACCTTTTCGAATTGTGGACCACTGATACTTTTTTCAGTAGAGGTGTGCACTCATGCATAATGAATGTATGTCTGCAGTGCAGAAGTTCACTTTCCTTCATTAGCTTTCCCAGAGCTGGAAGAAGTTGTCCACAAGCTGAATACTGCTGCATCCCAAAGATGAAAACATCTAGAGTGCAAAGTCTTCACATATATGAAAGGCTGCTAATAGGGCACTACCCACACTTTATATTGCTATACAAACCTGTAAGAAGTAATAGGCTTAAACTATAGTAGAAAAGGTTCATTTGGGCATAGGAAATATTTCTTAACAGTAAGGATATTTAGTGGGGACTGTTAGCGTTAGGTCAGAGGTTGGACTCAATGATCTTGAGGTCTCTTCCAACCTAGAAATTCTGTGATTCTGTGTGATTCTGTGATAACACAGAACAGAAATGGATTGCCTGAAGGGGAAGGGAAATTTGTGTGCTCTTTCAGACTAGATTAGAGAAATGCCTCCTCTTTTGGTTACATGAGTTGCGCAGGTGATCATATAAGGTCCCTTCTGCACCTTTTGTTCTGTGAGATGGGGAAACCAAGCCAAGCACCTAATCTGATGCTGTAGGTAACTCTGAAAGATGCTAATATGACTATGGGAACAGGACATTATTATGTATCCTGGTTGTTTTACAACACAGCTGCAGCTAGAGAGAAGAAGGGCAGACATTCCCTAACTGCAGTGTTGCAGGATTAAAACCCAGATTCCTGCTAACCTACTGAGCTGAATTTTGAAGGTTCAGTTTACAGAAGTAGTTCCCCCATTTACTGCACTAGCCCTGTCTAGCCACAAATGCAGCAAAAACCCTTGAAATCTGTGAGTCATCAGTGTATGCAACAAGATAGGAGTGTGCTGAAACTTTTTACTGAGTAGAAGTCATCTGAAATACCTGCTGTACTGAACAGTAGCCCAGAAAATTGTCATCCAAATAATAATAAGCAAAATGACAGTAAAAATCTGCAAATGATAAAGGTAAAAAAACTACCCTGATGTACATGCATAAATATGCTCCTCAGCCCCATAGCACTGCTATTCCACTCGAGCAGCCCTGATGCCTCCCAGTGCTCACCTAGGGCCAGGCAGCTATCAGGGGCTCTGGCATGGGCAGCAATTCCCTGAGGCTGCCTGTCGAACCCAGGCACCTAGAGATGTCCCTTAGGGAGATCTGTGATGGTGCTGGGTGTCGGAGCACAGCAGTGCATGAGGGCAGCTTGCAGGGCATCCTGCCTGGCTCACAGGGTCCGCAGTTCTCCTCCTCCTTGTGCTAGTCAGTCCTCAGGCTCTCCCTTCCTCACAGGGGCTGGGGTGAACGTGCTTGGTCTCCTCATTAGGAGCCATTTTCCTGCAAACATTGTGTTCGCACAAGTTGATCATTATATTGTCAAGCTACAGGGACTCTGGCTGGCTTCAAGGATGTAAACTTGTTCTTTGGCCAGAACAGCTCTTTTCCCAGTCCCTGCAGGGTCTGCAAAATGTCAGTGTTTTCAAAAGACTGTGGCCTTCCCTCCCTCCCCGCATCTTGTCACAGTCCTGCTTACAGATCTGCTGCTCTGAGATTATTATTCTTATTGAAACGGCCGGGACTGCAGAGCAGCTGCACAGGAAATAAAACCAGGCCGCCTCATTCCCTCCTCATTTCCACAGCGGGGGGATGCGGCCCCCTCATAACAGGCCCCTTGTCATTCTCCCTCCTCCTCTGACACCAGGACAGCTAAGGGGACACCTGTCAGACCTGGCCCCTGCTCATACCAGCTGGTGGTCCTGTTCAGGGACAGAAAAAAGGGCTGGTAGCCTGTGTCTCTCCCACTGACCAGCGGTGCCTGGTCCCTGTGATGGCACCGCCTGGCTAGGAGCAACGCCCAAGGGATCAAAGGGAGGAGGCTGTAAAAGGATGGCACTGAATGAGTGAATTGTCAAAAGCAGGAGGCGCTAGGTCACAGATCAGGGAAGGGGTGGCTACACCCTGCTAAATTCTGCACTCGCTTTCCCATCTTATTGCAGCCCCAATATCCTGGACATCTTATCAGGAGAAAAGCTGCCTGCATAATGGAGGGCTTTCAGGCAAAGCCAATACAAACGCTAAGGGGCCAACTCTTCTGGGAGATTAAATGAGCTAAATATTTATAGCTTGGCTAAATGACAACTGACTGGAGATCTGATGTAAATACCAAGGAGGGAAAGAAACATTTTAAGGTGGCTTTGAGGGCAGGATTGAAACAATCTGCACTAAAGAGAAACTCCAGGCAAGATTCTCTCTTCTGCTGATTTTTTTTGTTTGTTTGCTTGTTTTTCCGGTCCATCTCCTGTGCAAGAGGGGCAAAGTATGTAAAGTATACCAAGTATGCCTTCAGAATCTCTTTGTGCTCCTCTGAGCAGCAGGATGGGTGACTGTTGGTGTAATACCCAAGATATTTAATCGTAGGCCATGACTCTGGTTTCTGCAGGTACAGACTCTGGGCGGACGCCTGCGCGGAAATGTTTGGAGGTCTCGATATTTGTGCTGTCAAAGCTGTCCACAGCAAAGATGGAAAAGACTATATCATTGAGGTGAGAGCACGGGGAACCTGAAGGCAAGTCTCCTTCGGGAAGTGTGTCTGCATGCACACACGTTCCCTCAGAGTTCATACGCACCCATGTGCTCTCTTACTCCTGCGTGCATGCTCCAGCAGTCGCTGCTCCTGAATGTCCGTCTCTTTCCTCAAAGCTGTGGCCCACTGATATTCAAGGGACTTGTTCAGAGTCACATGTAAACTGACAGATCTACAGCAGGGGATCAGATTTATAGTGCCCTCAATTCTCAGTATGTACTGTGAAAAGAAATGGGAGAGCCACACACTGCTTGGCTACCTGTGTTTTCCAGCTGATGAGACCCCATAGTGTGGCAATTTACCACTATGGGACAGATGTGATTCTACCTTCTTAACGAGCACATAGCAGCCTGCAGGTGTTGCTGGCAGCATCCAAAGTTTGGCATGTCTCATTGCACCAGTGCCACAGTACCTTTCATCCTAGGCTGAGCACCTGCAAAGGCAGCACACCTCTCAGAGCTGCGAGGAGAGATTGGCAGAATCATGAACAAACATGCCCAGATTCAGCCCAACCTGAATTCAGGTGCCACGGGATGTTAGCATATTAATCATATTCATGCCCCCCCATTACCCATTCAGACAGAAAAATAGTCATGTCCAGCAGGTGACTCAGTGCACTGAAAGTCTCAGTTTCTAAATGAACATGTCTTTCTCTAATCACTTTAAAAGGGAACACCAGTAACAAAACTCCTAGCCACACCTTATTTAAGAGGGTAGAATAAATAGCAAGAGTGTAGCAAAAAGGCCCATAAACAGCAGATTTTTTTTTTTTTTTTTTTTTTTTTTTTAAAAAAGGTGAATTTGCTAAAATTTTTGCCTGGACAGCTTTCACTATAATAGCAGATCAGCAGGACAGATCAGTACAGAGCTACCCCAGGCAGTGTGGGCTACAGACTTCTGTGCTCAGAGCCCCACTAACAGGACAACCTGTGGCTCTAAGAGTCAAGGTTCGGCACGTTCCTCACCAGACCAGGAGGCAGGAGTGGGAACGTGGTGGATAGCACACTCAGGTCACCCGAGCGGGGCAGAGAAGGAAAAGCTGGCCAGAAAATCAAAGTGGAAACTTAAGAGACACTCTGGGGGAGAAAAAAATCTGGCAAGTAAGCAAGCGTCTCTGTCACTATGTGATTCAAGGAGGCACAGCATCTGACCTGCTGTAAACTCTACCAACGCAGGCCAGCCGAGGAAGATGAGCAGAGACAGCCTACGGCTTCATGCAGGGGTGCTGACACACTAGAAAGCTATGTGTGGGAGCGCAGTCCCACCCACTGATGAGGTTGGGATGCTGATGAGAACCACATGAGCCCTCCAGTGACTGCACATTCCAGCATTATGTATCTATTCCCCGGGGAGCGGTGACCTGTTAAAGGCCATGCGATCCAAGCATGTTGCGAGCAACAAAACACTGGGGAGCCTCCGTCTTTTCTGCAGTGATGGGGCCACGGCTGATGGGTCTGCTCCTGAACGCAATTCATCGGCACCTAGAGGAGCATCCCCTAGAGCAGGCTGCCTCCCTGCTGTGCATTTTTATGTCTCTGTGCACATGTAGCTGAGAAAGGAAGAGCGAGAAAGCGGTCTTGCTAGAGTAAGGATGTTTGGACTGTGTCCATACATGGTCAGATGTGAGATGTGGCTTTCATATCCCTGCATCTATTCTTGCACATAAGCCCATGTACGTGCACACATGGGTAATTCTCTGTTTAAGGTTTATATGCCTCTGTCAGGATATACCACTGTTTTTTTTACATCTGCCCCTGTCTGAGTGACTGCATGAAAAGCGCGGCCGTACGCTAACAGCCCTCGCCAGGCTGCACGCAGAGGGAAATGCACACCAAAACCCTCCCTCTCTCCAAGGTAAAAAGCAATGGATCTAATGTGATACAAATCAGAAGAAACACATCAGCCTCAGATAGGTCATGCTGAATTATGCCAGCAGAGAACCTAATTGAGTAGGTCTGGTGTACCAACATCGAGCAGGCATTCAGATGCCAAGCTGATGGACACTGTCAGGAAAGTAATAGAGTAATGCAATACAAAGAGCAGAACAAAGCCAAACAGGCACCTTTTCTACTTTATGCAGATTGAAGAGAGATGTTGACAAGTAATTAATTGCCTCCAGCCTACTTCCTGGGGTACTTTTCTTGGTCTGAAACTGATCCTTTATTTTGCTTTTCTCTTTTGATACTAGGGAGAAAAAAGTTTTTGACTGTGCGACAGTTGTATTTTTCTTGGTGAGAAGGAACAGTAAGCTGTGACATTTTACAAGAAAGCACACCTAAATGGACTGAATAAATAAGAAATCTGCACAATGCAATTGCAGGCAGTAATTAATTTTCACAGTGCAAAGCAGTTCTCTAGGAGAGAATTGCAGAAGCAGTGATGGGCAGTTCTATGAACTGTGATTTAGCACAGTGGTTTGTTGCAAACAAAATCAGATTGAAAATGATGAGTTATCAGCACAGGACAAGAACAATCTTTCACTCATGGTGTTTGCTGCCATGTGAACTTCACCTTCTTTTCCCATAGCAGATAACAGGACCTACTACCTTTCTGCCCCTCAAAGCACTAGCACACTTAAGCACCGTGTTCATGGCTCATATTCAAAGCTAAAATCTACTGATTTCATACTGTTAAAACAACTGTGAATTTGATGGCAAATGCTGGTTCTTCTTTTTTCTCTGCTTTAAAGGACTTTGCCACTGTAAAAGAATATTCAGCATGAATATTCAGAAGGCCAGGTCCTCAAAATAGCACAAGTTAGGTACCGCTGTTAGCAGCCAGACTCTCAAAAGAGCTCAGCAGTGTGTATGGTTTAATAATCTCTCCCTTGGCCCTTTTTTTTCATAATGTAGCCCTTTGACACACCTCTTCTATACTGATAAATACAGAGCAGGTGGGGAGCAAGTAAAATAATCCTTTTGTTTTATTCTTCCTCCTGGATCAACTAAGCCCCACCTGCCACATAGCCAAGCTGTGTTACTAGACACACTCCCTGCTGCCCCGCGAGGAGCCCTGCCCATCCCCTCACCACTGCCTTATCAGTCCTTTGGATATGTCTAATCATCTGTGTCCTTCCTTCCTTCCCTAAAAATCACCTAACACCCCACTCCTGCACACCAGAGCACGGAATAACAAGCCCAGCCTTCAGGCCTCAGCGTCAGATCGGCGCAGGGGGGTTTTCCAGAGTCTCTTCTTTGCCCTGCCGCCTTCCGCTCCCCCCATACACCTTATCAGGCGACAGCAGCTGCCTCAGGAGCAGCTACTGACCTTGGGCCACTACAAAGGCTGGGTCCACATGTGCCGACGTCCTCTTGTCTCCCATGGCTGGTCTGTGATCTCCTCGGGAAGGGATGAGTGCAGTCTGTCGGTGATTCCTGTATTCCTTCCACCGCTAGCATTCGTGGCTGCCCAGCTGCAGAGCAATGCGCCTTTCCCAGAAGGACACGCAAGGTGACATCTTGTGCTCTTTCCAGCTTCAGTGGCAACCAGCTGTGTCACTTTGCTCACTGAAATCACCACCATTTTCAAAGGCCTTCCCTTATGCATGTGGTTGCTTGGTCCCATACTGGTGTTCTCCCTACACAGAACTGATCCCTGGTATATCTTTGCTGCCTCAGGCAAGACCTGCTCCAGGGTTCGTTCCCCCTGGAGCCTCTGTTTTACTAAACAGCATCATCTTCACAGAATCATTAAGGTTGGAAAAGGCCTTCAAGATCATCTGGTCCAGCCATCCCCCTACCACCAATGTCACCCACTAACCCATGTCCCCAAGCACCACATCCAACCTTGCCTTTAACACCCCCAGGGACGGTAACTCCACCACCTCCCTGGGCAACCCCTTCCCCTCTGCTCCAGCCACTGCTGCCTCAGAAACAGGGAAAAGCAGTTCTTAAGGTGGGGAAGCGAGGGTTTTTATCTGATTTGCGTGTCTTGAACTGAGCTGTATCCCAGGGAGGGTCAGGGAGCCGCCGAGCGAGGCTGGGCCTGTCAGCAGGGTAATGGCATCATCTAGTGGCCGGACACGTCCCTCGCACGGTGCATTGCAGGGAGCCGAGACCTCTTTTCCTCACACACGAATTGGAATTGCCAGATGAAGTGGGAATGGTTTTAAGGGGGGGTTAAGGGAGGGCGACTTGTGAAGGAAGCTGCCAGAGGGCCCCCAGGAGCCCCTGTGTATGAGACACGGAGGGGAACTGGCCGTTCCCTGCCACCCTGGCTTATTGCAGACACCTCTGGGGAACATCTTTCCCTATCCTAATTTTTTTACAGAGAGCAGACAGAGGAATGAAAAGCCACTTTGTGCATTTAGCCGAGCACTTCCATTTGTTTTTCTAACCTCCTTCATTGACACCCCAGGCCAAGCAGCCATGGATGTAGGCGCCAACTCACTCTTCACGCAAACTCCCGGTTAAAACTTCCTTGGTGGCTTCTCCAGTCTTTGTGTGAGACACCTACAGAAACGAGCCCAAATGAATAGTTATTCCACAAGAACAGACTAGAATACAAACACACATTGACTTCACCTCACTGATTTCCTCTACCTCTAAATAAAATACATGAAACTTTCCATTTCACTCAAATAGTGGACTCAATGCCCCTGATCGTCTGGCCAGGGTGGAGTGCAATTCCAATTATTATCTGAGCGTGAGTCAGTGCCTTTCTTGAGCAATACAATCTTTAACTCAGCATTTCCAGGGTTTTTAATGTTTGGATTAAAAATCAAAGCAAAATAAAATAAACTTTTCCAACTCTTCTTGTTATTTTAGTACAGTTATATTTACTCCAGCTGAATCTTAACTCCATCATAGCACAGTTCTTCCTGTGGGATTCTGCTGTTTGTGAAGCACTTGATTTATGATGAACTGCTGAAAATGATGTTTAGAGCTGCTACACAGCTGAGGATCTGCTACGCTATCCTTATTATTGTTGTTGCCAGAACATTTCTTACCTCAATGACCCTTTGACAACTCCCTTTCCCCTATCTTCACAGTCTTGCTTCCCAGCTTTCTCCAGCAGTTGTGGTACATGCTGGACAGCAGTAATATTACAGTAATATCAAGAAGACAAGCAGGGAATAAGTTTACTTTTCTGCACTGGGTGCTGTTGTTTTGGTGACAGTCTATTCATTATGCATTTCTGGTGTTTATTTCCCCTCTCGGGGTGCAATGCTCTGTGTTGATTAATCCCAAATGTTTCCTGGTTTCCTCCAGTCCCTGTTGCTTTCATCTCCTCAGACTTCAGTACATTTTGTTTCCATCCTCCTGTGTCTGCCTGTGTCCCTTTCTGCTGCAGTGTCATCCCAAAATGTTGTAGCACAGTGCCAGAGAGACCTCATCCACGAGAGGCATCTCTTCAGGAGCAAGTTTGTGTTTGCTTGATGTAGAAAACCTTCAGCCACCAGAAGCCTTGGGTTGGCTTCCAAGTTGTAAATGGAAGATGGGGAGCAGAGGAAGCACATGCCATTTCCAAAAAAATAAAAAATAAAAAATAGAGAAATCCCACCCTGGCATGTTTCAGCATGGAAGAGACTTAGGACTAGATGTGTTGATAAGGACGTGGGGACATAAAGCAGGTTAGCATGAAAGGTGAGTTGAAACAAGCATCTGCCACCAGGAAACCTCTTTTTTAACTGCTGTTTTTCTTTCTTGTGGCAGGTGATGGACAGCTCGATGCCCCTGATCGGGGAACATGTGGAAGAGGACAGACAGCTTATAGCCGATCTGGTTGTTTCCAAAATGACTCAGCTTGTCACCACTGCTGGATCTACCCCATCACCGCTGAGGCCTTGGGTAAGACAGAATATCAACCTTTTGGCCAAGCTGCTTTCCTGAACTCTTTTTCTCTCTCTTCTCCCTGTAAATATCAGCCAGTCAGACATCCCATGGAGATGAACAGTCCCATACCAGAGTGACTGAATCCTGCTCTTACAGAGAAGCCTCTTGCAGATCTTTACATTGGGTGCACTGAGAAATGGCTCAGTCTCCTGCCCTCTCCTTTCACGTAACTGTGGCATCACATGGGGGGGTTGGGGGGAGGGCACGCATCTAGGCATTTTGCCTTGCTAAATCAAATCCTATTCTAGATTCATATTGCAGACAGAATTTCTAGAGGTGCTTGTAACTCCCAGCTTCACCTCCATCTGAAACCAGTCCTCAGGATAGGTTTCATTCCAGTTTTTGCATCTCTGGTGAAAATCTGTGCTTCCCAAAGAGGAGAGTGGGAATTTCCACCCTGACTTGTTTCGTTTCTCAATGCAGCCTCACTTCTTTGGAGATGCCCTTTAACCACTTTATCAGTTGGAGGCCTGACTACTGCTGAATTCCTATGATAACCTGTCATTTTTGCATTTAAGCTGACCCCTTCGCACTCCTCATGGCACATTCATTCCCTGAGTATATGCACTATTACCTCTTTCACTGTCTAGCAGGGAGCCAAGCAGGAAGGGTTGAGAACAACAGAAATCTGTACAAAAGAAAGGGCAGAAGAGTAATCAGGCTGAGTGATAATACTGACTGCAACACACTGGAAAAGTTTCCATTTCCACTCAAGAGATAAAGTGAGAGGAAGGACTGTGGCTCTCTGCCTCTGCTGTATGACAGCCTACTCCCTGCTAGACCAGGACCCCAGCATGCAGTGCATTCAGAGTAAATCCAAAGCAAACTTTAGGTAGAGTGAGGGGAACCTTTAATAGACACTAAAAATGCTTTGGGACAGTGAAAGTCATAGAGAATGGATAGGATTTACTCTGGCCAAAGTGAAATCAACAACTGACCTCTGAAATAACCAAGATAAAGAGTGTATAAACTAAGAGCAAAGGGGAAGCCTGCAGAAACCGAGAAGAACATGGACAGATGCATATATTGTCTATATCTGTACAGGACTGGATTGAATTGCAACAGAACTAAAACAGGGTCAAAGGAAAACAAAACAAATGGTCTTGGAAGCATAAGATGTCAAATAGAAGACTTAAGTTTAAAAAAAAGGTTTCTCAACAAGGATACAGCCTGCAAATACCTGTGTTCAAAATCAAGAAAATTAAACCCACAACTGTGTTAACTACAGTGTTTTATGATAGAGAAAGACCTTGGTACAGCAAACATTGGAGAAACTGCTCAAGCTACAATTTCTACTGGAATGCTATAACACATAGTTATAGAACTACAGATGAAGACTTCCACAGAAACAAGAAAAATAACAGTTCTGAATATGAAGGCAGCAGTAATGAATACATAGAAATATGAATCTTTGGATATCCTACGGGTATGCATACAATAACTATGCATATTATTGTGGCTATCTCTGTAAGTTTCTGGATGAGAAAAACAGAAATTAAGAAACTGAGTGCACAGCATTGACAGAACTAGAAGAAGCAACAAGTCATAATAATGAGATACAGCTATCAAGTAAGTCAAATAACACAGTGGGACAGTAAGTCAGAGAAAGTTTTTACACCTTTCTAGGTGACTGCTTCTGGGAACTGTGAAATCCAAGTGTAATAGGAAACAACAGCTTGACCTAGCCTTCTGAAACACCCAGGTACAACTTCAGAAAGGGAACAAGTAGTACTAGGTTTGCTTTGCTTGGGACAGTATCAAAAAGTTATGAGATAGCACAAACAGTTAGGAAATGTTCTTTTAGTAAGAAAATTATTCAAAAGCT
Organism: Aythya fuligula; assembly: GCF_009819795.1. Taxonomy (NCBI): domain Eukaryota; kingdom Metazoa; phylum Chordata; class Aves; order Anseriformes; family Anatidae; genus Aythya; species Aythya fuligula. The sequence goes on from NC_045559.1 coordinate 56,711,730, forward strand.
CCCTACTATTAGAAGTCAAGCTTTATGGATGCTGTTTAAGAGAACATTGTTTTCCTGAATGCGTATATACATTTCTGCTCCTAAACGAGGAATGCAAGAAATAAACTTCTAGGGTTAAATCGCAAAGTGAAAGAAGACATTCAAGACAAACAGAAAAAAAATCTTCCAGATTTGGAAATCTGACATTTTAAAAGACATTTATGCACACAAATCATTCATGCATATAATCATACAAGTAATAAAAGGAAACTTTAAAAGGATAGAATTTTATTTTAAAGATCAGATAGAGGGAAGAGTGAAACAAATTCTCTGAGTTCAGCAGATGACAGAACCCCACCAAAGCATTGGTGAGCTTTATGGATCATCCAATGTTAAGGGAGAAAGGGAAGACAACAGAGACAGTGCTGGGACTCCACTGAATTTAATTGCTGAAAGTGGAGAACTTCTTAAATCATACATAGATTTTCCCAGTCAGGCATGCAGGGCAGAGAGCAAAAGCAGTTATTAAATTGCTGATAGCTGGTATTTTAAAAAATTATTAAGCCCCCAGACCCAGCTGGCTACATCCAATGACGTGAATTTAGGAAGTGACTCAGCTGCCAAGAAAAAAGTGCAATTTCATTAAAAACAGTTATTGCTCCAGAGGATTGGTGTATAACAAATACAAAATTTGTGTTTAAAAAGGCTATAAGACTAACATAGAAGAATTTACGTAAGGAAGTCATGGATCTCACACATGATCTCAGCAATTAATTTAAAGAATAATACAAAAGATTAATAAACCTACAGAAACATGGCTTAAGAGCATCCACCACAATATCTTTTTTCAAAGAAAAATGTCCCATTAATCTTCTTTTCCATTCTTTGTCCATCAACTCTGAGAATTTGTTCATAAAGTGGTAGACAGCAGGCAATCGGCCAAAATAATGTAGCTAGACTGTCACAAAGCCTTAGGGAAGGTAGCAGACAAGAGCTATTAAAAAAGCAAGCAAAGAGGGTCTAGAAGGCAAAGTTTCATTGTGAAGAAAATGCCTCAGATGAAGACACAGATATGATAGATGTTAAATCTTGCAAACAGTCAAGGACATTGGGTCGCCATCACTCCTGCATCTCTCCACCTCAAAATTGCTTTGCCTTCATCTCTGAGAAGCCTTGGGTTGGCTGTGGGCAGAGGCAACAGAGGTCAATATGAGATCTTATTCCCTTTCTTTGGCTGATCTAATCAGGATGTTTTATGTTATTTCCAGTATAATTCCTGCAACACCAAGGCAATGTTTTAGTGTCCCAAGCTATGTAGGACTAGAAGCTATGGAATAGAAAAGTCCCAGGTTTTCATCCCCATCCATTTAGCCTGTCACAGATGAATTGTGTACAAGATTGGTTGACAACATCATTGTTGTCAGTATGTTAGTCAGTTGAAACTCATTTCAGTGCTTCCAGCTATGAAACATTTCTTCCCACTTCCAGAATCACTTAACTCGTTCTCTTGACCTTCCAGGAGCTTCAACAACCCCTTTATCATTGTGTTCTCCATATAAATAATCCAGCACATACCAGTCTATCTGTCTCCAACTTCCCTTGCTCTTTCATAAACAATTTTGTGCAATAGGCTTACTCAGACTTTTGTTAACCTTGGACCAGCCCTCTGTGCAACAATTCTGTTTTGCTTAATCTGTTTATTAAAATATCTGTCAGAAAGAGTAAACAGTGAGAGAGAAGAAAGTGCAGATGGCACCAACTTATTTGGGTTAGCCAGGACCAGGGATGTCAGCGAAGAACTTCTGAGACAGCTATGTATGTTAAGTCACCACAACAGCAAACTGTACCGAAGACTGAAAAGTAAGCTAAACTGGGGTAGAGAGAGGGAGAACATAAACTGTATATATACCTTGTAAGTCCTGCTCACCATTTCTCTTAAGAAAGACATTGTTGCAAACAGACTAACGAAAACCATTGCTCAGCCTATGGTTGTGCTGACAAGGGAGAAGCAGGGAATTTGGATGCACAAGGAATGAATTGGTGACGTATACGGAGAACCAAGACACTGCTTCATCTGGAATAACACAAGCAGACCCGCTTTGGGCAGCTGCAGAAAGGATCACAAAGCCAGGAAAGAGAAGTGGGTGATGAAAAAGATTAGGAGCCTGGAAACATTCCCATGGAGGGACCAAAGGGATTCAACCTGTTGGCTTTAGAAAGGACATGAATGGGAGTGAGGGCAGTAAAAACCTGCAAAATAATGAATGGCCTAGCGAAGGTAGGTTGTGAGAACTATTCTCAAACTCAAAGTAATGGAGTTAAGAAGTGGGAAAGGTTGTAAGATTGAAATGGTCTGAGTGACAATATAAAAAAAAAAAAAAAAAATACCTGGAACTATTGCAAAGATTTTGCAGAGCAGATCATAAACTTTGTGTTCCAGGGTTTGAGCTGGTCCTTAAGAGCAATCAAGATGAGACGCCTCAGGGTAAAAAGATGATTACTCCATAGACATTTCCATGGTTCATCCCTCCTTCCTTTGGAACATCTGGTGCTGGCAACTGTCCAAAATGGGAGATGGGACAAAGAGATCCCTCGGGCCTGATAAATTCGGCAATTCCCGATTACCTAAAAAACATTATGAACTGTAACTTCACCGTTATTCCCTGTGAACAAACAATTTATATGCTCCTTATTACTTAGCTCTCAATTTCAGTCCCTTGAAAATTTACCAGCCAGATGCTGTGTGTGTGTATTTAAGGAACACTTCAGGACTCCACTGCTCCTATATTACCTCTGGGCTTCTCTTTGGGGACTCTGTATTAACTGGAATAGCTTTTTTTTTTTTTTTTTTCTCTAGCCTCCACAAGTTCAGCCTCAGTCAGTGAAAACTCAGCCTGGACCTCAGCTCGCACAACTGTCTCAGCCACGGCCTCCTCCACAAGGTACCGTTATTTGGGACCCATGACAGCATGGACTGTAAGACATCAGTTTGCTTTCTAAACAAACACTCTCAGGATAAAGGTTTCGGTCATAGTCCCAATTCACTGATAAGGAGGAAGCAAATTCAGTGTACTTTTAAAGCAGCTACTATAAAATCCCATATCAGCTCTGAAAGTGGGCTGAAAATTCAATACAGATCCAGTTGATAACTTAGGACTTGGCTCAGCAAAGAAAGGCCACTTGAAATGGCACTGGAGCAGGATTTGGGGCACAGAGTGTATTTGTGTTTGCACAGAGCTGTAGCAGCGACAAGTATTAAGAAGAGGTAGCGAGATTTGAGGGTCTGCTACCAATATTGCTAAAGCCACCTGCTGATAATGCTGGAACAGATGCTCAGATAGTAGTAGGGTGCACTGTTTTTTTACATCAAATTGCTTTTCTCATGAAGGGACTGTTGACCCAAACCTGCAGATTCAGCCTTCATTTCCTTTACTGCTGGTATTCCAGTGACTCTTCTTTCTCAATGCAGGAAGCACTTCATGAGAATAAGAAGTATTAGTTACATGGAAAAGTACAGCACATTGAAACGACTTCCTTTGGGGGGAGCAGCAGGGCTTCTTTGAAGAGGTAGAGAAATGGACAAAAACTCCAGAGACACCACTGTTAGATATAGGATTTCCCTTATCTTTTTTTGCATAAAAGTAGTCTGAATAGTCTCTCCTCATAGCAAAACCCATTCCTCCATATAGATATTTGCTTGTTTTCCACATGACCTTCTTCATGCTTATACGCACACATCCCTTTCAGGTGGGCCACGCCAACCTCAGGCATCTCAGCCTCCACGGACAAACGCCCCTCCACAGCAACGGCTCTCTCCTCAAGGACAGCAGCCCCAGAGTCCCATGTCCACTTCACCTCAGCAGCAAAGGTCACCTGGATCTCCACAGCAAGTTCGATCAGCAACTGGGTCCTCTCCAGTCCAGGCTTCCAAGGCAGGCGTGTTCCCACCACAGCAGCCCAGACCCCCTGCTCAAGGCCGGGCTCCTAGCCAGCCAAGCCCCACTGAAACATCCAAGCAGCAAGCCAACCCACACCCGCATCTGAAGTAGGTGCTCAGTTAAAACACTATTATCTGTAGACTGTAGAATAAGGCTATCAAAAAAAGTATCCTGAGCTGGCATGAAGAACTTATCACTTGTTGTCAGGCAGCAGTCCCCAAAGACAAAGGCCTGGACAGCTGTGAGTGACTCCAGAGCTACAAGTGCCTGAGCAGAACTCAGGCCACCACTGAACTGTTGTCAGGAAGAACAAGTTTTAGGTTACATCTCAAAGATATCACATTCTTACTCTTGTTTGTATGCTCATTGTTAAATGCATGCTGTGCCCTGGCCATATCAATTCAGCTACTTCCTTCTCAGCAGGGTATATAATCCTTTTCCTTACAGACTGTAAGCAGCACATTATTGATCAGAAAGCTTGACAAGAGTAATTCCTTCACTTCTCTTTGGATGCAGGAGCCACACAAGGTTCTTTACTGGGCAATTACTAGAAAAATGGGTGGGGACATGGCTACCACTTTGTACAAAACCTTGTGCTCTACATTTGAAATCAAAGGATCGCCATGCATGGTGTGGCTGATTAAAGGTGATCCTCAGTAGGAATCCATTATTCTGTATTAACAGTGAAATAACATCAATGTTTGTCACAGCAGTAGCACCAAGAATTGCATGTTTTTAATCATATGCCTTCATAAACAGGTACTAGTATGGACTGTGATAGTAGATTAGATCCACTTGCCCATCCCTCATTCCTCCTATACCCCCCAAATCCTGGACGTCTTAGCATACGGAGATTCTATTTGCTTACATCTTTTTTCCTCCATGTAATTGTGACAGAGGACAAAGCATCAGTAACCAGCTTTGAATAACTGCCTTCTCCTGCTGAGTCTCAGTGTCAACTCTGTTTTCCATTTCAGCAAATCGCAGTCCCTGACAAACACCTTCAGCATATCTGAATCATCTCAGCGGGGAAACCCCAACGAAGATGAAGCAAAAGCTGAGACCATCCGCAACCTGAGGAAATCATTTGCTAGCCTGTTTTCTGATTAACAGCCCTGCAGCTGGATCTGTGCTTTGCTCAGCCTTCACTCTTCATATACCCAATGTCATCCTGGAATATACTCAGTGGCACCCAGCAATTACAGCTAATACCTGGGTAAAAGGAATTTAGAAAACAACAGTTGTTTTAATACAAAGAAAATATTCTAATAACGGCCTGAAAAGTGACTGTATAAAAGTGGCACTATTTCATTTGTTTTTTGTGCATAATCAGAATCATGTATGTTCAAATGACTGAGTTGTAAATCAAATTTTACTCCTGCTAACCCGTGTGTAGTCAACAGTTATTACAGTGCAAACTAGATTTTATTTCGGTTTGTATGTAGTCCATACAATTGCTAACTTCCAATTACAGAATCCTTGTTGAGGCTAAGATAAAAGAAAACAGGCTTATTTCAGAAGCAGATGTGCAAAGACGGAGGCACATATTCATTGACTGATAAAGTGAGCATGCCTGAGCATGGAAACACAGTGAACTGTGGAACTTCATGATACCAACTTTACTAAAAGTCACTTTTCAGAGTAAAATTACACATTCAAGTTAAATACAGTACCAGGCATCAGTAAACACCGAAGATCACATGAGCAGGTCATCCAGATGAACTGCTGGTTTGTTCCAGATCACTCTGCTCATAGCAGTTAAAACGTCTGTTTCATGCCTTGCATTTAAGTCCCCAGCACGTGATTCCTGAGTTCTGAGAGAAAAACGTCACGTTCTAACCCTGTAGCCTTAGCTCAAAAATAACCTGAGAAGTGGGCCTTCCACAAGAAAAAAGGGGGGAAAAAAACTTCTTTCCCTGTCCCCGGAAACACTAGGGAGTTCGTATCCACAGTTCACACAAATTTCAGACAAAAGCCAGCTACACTCCAAACGCTTGGGTGACTTGGTCACATCTGGCTAAGGATATCCCCCAGGAACATGGTTAATTAATAGCAGAGCTGACGAAGTGCACATGCTTGTGTGCTGAGTGTTCCATAATACAGATTGGACAGAGAGATGGAGTGAAATCCTGTCTTGCTCCTCGAACTCCCATTGACTGGGGTGAGTGCACAATGAATCAAGGTGACAGACCTGCGATAGAACAGGAAAACTGTCATTTCGAAGTAAGATGAGCTGGGCTCCATCCAGAGACACCAAGCAATGGGGAGGCACGTATGCAATTGCCCCAAGCAGGTAACAATCTTCCAAAGAAGACAGAGAGAGATCTCTGCTGGCTGTGGTTTCCCTCAAGTTTTATCAAGTACTTGAGTCACAAATGATGCATACAGCTTGAAGGCCAGACTTCTGGCTTTACACTTTCCTTTGCAATTTCACATCAGTTGCTCTTAGGCATACCAAGGGAGGAAGGGAGGTCAGTAAGCTAAAAACGTTGGAGCCGATGGCACAGATTTTTGCTGTCACTTGAAGAGAGAGGTCCTCAAATCAGCAAAACCAACAGCAATAGTTGCCATTTGGGATCTCATGATTCACTGGTGGGAACGAAGCCAAACAAACTATTCCTTCCTGCACAGCACCTGTAATGAACATCTAGATCCAACGCAGTCACCTGGACCTCGCATGACCAACCCCTGAGCAGGCCTGCACACATATAATAGCTTTTGTGACCTGTGCACTTTCAGGCAAGTAACTGCATAGCTTTTCCAGCTTGGGAGGCTCTCGAGAGACTCATCTGGACCAATGATTTATACCTCGCATTTCGAATTAAAGAATCACCCTATCCCCTAATGATTTATCTTTTTTTTTTTTTTTTTCAGCTCTACCATTGTCCTTCCAGGTTTGCTAAGCAGTTTACAATGTTGCATCATAAATACATGTCACTGCCTGAGAAAGAAAACAGACCCTGCTGTTCCGCAGCCTCCAGGAGCAATAAAAGAGTGACAAATGACCTTGAGCAAACACTGTCCCACTAGCAAGAACAATAGCAGATTAACAGGCTCCGCTATATGGAGAGAGGTAACACAACCCTGGTGGGAGAGGATTTCCTTCTGTAGTGCTTCCCTCAGCATAGCTTATGCCTTTCCCTACTACACAGTCACCAGAAATGCAAAGACAGATACAGAAGTTTACTGCCAGAATCCTCAATTGTTCTATCAAATCTTTTTACGTCTCTCTTATCAATACAGCCTATACAAAAATGAAGTGACTACTGACTAGTAAGGCATGGCCCCTTAAAACGACCCCAGTTGCTCACTGAAACCACAGCAGTGGAATCATTTTGCTGGTGCTGTACTTGAACACAGCAGGGCTGTCCTGCAGCTGAGCACTGCAGCATAGCACTGTTGGTTTGATGCCCAGCTGCAATCTCAGACCTGCCTGCAGCTCCCAGCTGTCATCTTTCAAGGGACAAGCAAACAGGATGGGATTTCACCCCCCTTCTAGCGCCAGCTTGCAAAAATGAGTAAAACCAACAGGCAGCATCAGCTTATCCTGCCTATTCCTATAGTTCCTAAAAAGTATTTTCAGTTCTGTCCACAAGAGTGCTTTAATGAACACACTGAGCTGATGCCCTCAGTTAAAATGATGAAACGCTGTGCTGTGCCCTATAAATATTCTAACAGTACACTTCAATCTACAAACTAGATGTTGTGGCTAACAGATGATTCACAAATGCACCATTGTATGTTCAGGTTATCACTTTCGATGCAGGGCTTCTATTCCTAAATCCCTACAACCTAACAAAGCAACAGAGAGAGGAAATACAAGGATTATATTCTCCATTTTACGAGTCGTGAACTAAGGTATACCCAACTATTTGGGTGTCTAGATATAACAGCTGGAGTTAAGTACAGTTAAAAAGGCAACATAGAAGTTGGTGAATAGAAGTTACATTTAAATCACAGGACAGACATGCCCCACAGCATGCCTTGGGGTCTTTCTCACAGCTGTGAAAACTGAACACCTGGTCAGAGCACACTGGGTCTCCCTTTTGCCCTGCATGCTTTAATTTTCTTCACATGGAAGCCAGGAAACATGAATAGATGTGTGTTTGGATTCAGCCCAAGAAGCCGGGACACAGCTAAGACACCCACTCATATCCACCACCTGGAAAATGATTTTACAGTTTGCTGTTTAGATACACACCGAGAAAACATCTTGACCTTCTTGTAATATCTAGGTGTGGTATTTCAAGAGGAATGTAACTCACGTTCTCACGCAATTAAACATCTTGTATAAAGCTAGGGCTCAGCATAGCAGTTATGCTCCAGTAACTGCAGCTGTATCTTCTCTTTCACTGATCACAGACAGGTACATAGGACCTTATACCTTGCATATACCCTTTTTTTTTTTTAAATAAATAAATAAATAAAACACAGTCATTTTAAGTTTTAGGACTAAGATAAAATAATAAATAGAGAAAAAAAATAATAGTTTCCAATTTCCAAATGAATGTTAGTAGCGACCACACAGCACTGGATGCAGATGAACAGTACAGGCAAGGAATGGTGGCCACCTTAAGGCACTTCACCTTTTGTGGTGTCTCTTCTGTCGTTTGCAAACAGCAATGACACATACACCTGTCTTAGAAGCTGCCAAATAACAAAAAAAAAAGTAGCTGGTTCTCATATATTTCCTGTTTTCTTCTCATTTTATACTGTTGGTCCTGAGATATTCAAATAGCATTTAATGTACTGCTTTATGAATTAAGGGAACTCCTCTGTAGGAAACTTAACAGTTCAGGATAAGTCAGATTCTTTTCTCTTTGGCTCACAAAGCCTTCACTACAATGTGAAGGAACAAAGAAGAAAATGAAGGAATATCTTCAGGTCACTCATTGGCATATCTGTAACAATGCTGAGTTCATTTCTTCACAAACAAATGTCCAAATGACAAAACCCAGGATAAACAGAACCTGTGGCATAAGCCTGGGAGACAAATGACCAGGTTGTCTTCGTGGCAGAGGGCTCAACTCCACAGCAGCAAGAAGCATGAGCAGAGCGAGCAATGTGGATATCATCAAGGCATTAGTAATGAGTACCTTTGGTACCACAAAATTAATGTATCATACGCAAAGATCATTGTTCCCAGAAATAGCTTGAAAAAAGTGAAGAATAAGTTACAAAATATTTTATCAGTTAAAATTGTGTGACCTTATCTGAATTTAATGTATGCATTTCTGAAGAATTCAGCACAAGGACAAAATGGTGCAAGATCCACAGCGTAGACATCCATTTTATTTCTTATAGTCAGTGGAATATAAAGAATCACTGTTAGCTCCAAGATGTCTGACTGTGCACTTCACTCAAGTGAAAAACCCCTTGGAACAAGGAAATTCAACCACGTTAGGAAAATGTTAAAAATTAAGGCTAGACTTGGCATCAAATGGGAAGCATTGCCCCCCAGGCTCTATAGATATTTATTCTTCACTGTTGGATAAGGGCAGGATTTGCACTGGTATGCTGTAGATGCGAAGTAGGAGAGGGTAAAAAAAAGGAAATGCAACTTTTGAGAGCAAAATAAAGTATTATATTTTACTCCCGTGGGAGTTAATAACAAAACTTTCTGACCACACTCGTCAGCTGATTTTATACAAAACAAGATGAGTCACTGAAATATCACCTGGAAAAGCACATAAGTGTTACTGATTAAACAGCTTGTATTTAATAGGAAATGTAATCCATTTCCCTTCTTTGAATTCCAGAAGGATTGTAGAAAATAGTATCAGCCGTCACAACAGTCATCAGTACCATTTACATTTTCAGAAACAGTGATCAATCTATCTTAAAAAGGAAAAAAAAAGAAAGAAATGAAAAGTTCTAGCAAAGTTTTGTTAGTTATTCCAGTCTTTAATTGAGGTTCAGCATCAGACCGAAGATCTTATCAGGAGACTTCAACAGTGACTTTGTTAGTTGTTCATTAATTAACGAGACAACACTTGAAAGGTGCTTAAAACAAACTACAGTGTTTCCTTCCAGAAAGATTTAATACTGCAGTAATGGAATTAAATGGAACTTACTGCAGTAAAGTAAGTATTAACTCTGTTTCTCCTGCTGCGGTCCCATTTCCACTGCAACCAGATCAAGCTGCTTAATTCCTTAAGTAGTTAGGCAGGAGGAAGGACTTACTTTTGCACCAATTTTAGTTCACACACAGTAAACGCGGCCATGTACTATAGCTACTTATTTGTAAAGTCAACTTGTTCAACCAAGAAAAAAGACAGAAGTCTTGCTGCTGGTTCTTTGTAAAATTGCTCTGCTTCTGTTCAGATTTTAGAGTTGCACTGTAGCATGAGTTTACTCAGTTGTTTGCAAAATGAATTGATTTGTGTTCTAATATATCCATTAAAAAATCCCTTCCCTGTATTCTTTGTGTATTACATAATAACACAAAAATACTTTTTACCTAATAAAAACAAAAGGAGAAAGAAAATGTCATCTTTGGAAAAAAAAAAAAAAAAAATTATGAACTCACATGTACCATAACAGTGATAGTATCCTATTCTATATGGAACACGGTAGATTTTTTGTTAAGATAGATTATTAGCCAGGTAGATTTTAAACAAAATATTTTTTTTCCTGGCAAATTAATAAAACTTTTCAAATAAGACAGACAAAGATAGGATTTGCATTTAAAGTGCTTTTTATCTGATGCAGCAAATATTTGGCCAGTATCCTTCTGGTCTCTAAGTAGCACTTCACAGATGACTAAAGAGGAGGAGGAGGAGGGCAGAGAACAGCATTAATTGTTCTAACTCATAGCTCTTCTTGAAACAGATGTTAGTGCCAGGTGCTGCAGTGTTACCAGAACATAAACAAACCCTGACTTTGGTGTCAAAACAGTATCATGCACACAAGTCCTTCCAACAATCTGAAGAGAAGGCAGATTTTAGTGCCTGGATTTTGCAACCTCCTGCAGTTAGAAAGCAAGCTCAGGAATTAGAAAATTCACTGAAGGAGAAAGCAGCAGTCAAATGAACGCACGGCGAATGTCCATGGGGCGGCCCCGGCTGGGTCTAGGTGGAAACCTGTCAGTGGGTCCAGCTCGTCCTGGAAGTGTAGGGTTTGCTCCAGGCAAGGAACCAATGGGGTCAAAATGTGGTCTGAATGGAGGAAACTGGCCCGGTGCTTCCCCTGGACCAGGAATAAGCGAGTTAATTGGGTCTCCAACGTATGGAAGTGTTGGTCTCTCATCGTATTCTCCACCAATGATCGTGGGGGGGTAGATTGGGTTTGATGGGAAGGGGTTGGGAGGAAAGGGACTAGGATAAAACGGGTTGGGATGAAAGGGAATTGGATGAGGTGTAGGGGGCAGAAACATCATGTGCCTCCATCTCAAGGCCTCCTTCTTCTGTTTCAACTTTTTCTTGTATAGCTGCAGACAGAAACAAAGGTATTTTATGGTCTAGAAGCACTTTGTGTTTCATCTTCAGCACTTGCATTCAGTTGTTCAATTCTCAGAAAGAACTCCTCTTCATTCTTAAAACCCAGAACTGCAGCCACTCTGCCTGCCAAAGGCTAATCACATGTCTGAAGGGCCTGTAACCTGCAATTTATGCGTGCACTGTCACTCACCGATGCTGTTTTCTCCTACTCTGATCAAACTCAATGTGTGTGCACAGGCCACCACACTTTTAAAATAGAACTTAAAACTACAGCCTCCCCAAGTCAATGCTTTAGCCTCAAATTATCCTATGTAGACTATTCTCAAAGAGATTATATTGAGAAGTCACCTACTTCTTTCCAGTCTGTGTCACGAGGCCTTGCAATAGGATCTGCAAGAGAAGCAAAAAGATTAAAGTGAGCAATCCCTTTTAAGTAGCATTCATGACAAGGATGCCCCATTTTGTGGGAACTTGCAGGAGGAGATGAAAAAACACATTTTTATATAAAAAATACATTTTTATATATAAAAAATACATTTTTATATATAATGTGGCTTAAAAAAGATAATGTGGCTTTAAAAAGAATTAAGCTCCAGGACAATCCAGTAGGTAAGCTGCTCATACACCTATTCTACGTAAGGCATCATCTCAAAACTTAGTAAGATATCCCAGAAACACCATTCCCATCTTTGAAAAAATAAGGTTATCTAGGGAAGTACTATCAGAAATCAATCTCTTATAGCAATCTCTTATAAGGGACTGCTGGAAGGAATATCCCTTCCCTCTACTCTCTAGTATCTGCAATAGCCCGTGCACCAAACTACCCAGGGAAACAGATGAAAAAAACAACAAAAAGTCTGTACCACATGATGGCCAAAACTACGTAGTCCATGAGAAATGACTGCAGGCTATCACCATTTTTCAAAGCAGAAAACAGCATATCCACCTGAATTACCCCTGACCAACTGTACTGGTTAGTATTGTAAAAGACTCTACTTCCTCCCAGCGTTTAAAAAAACAGAAGTGGTTCCTTAAGGAGCCTCTTGACAAAATCTGTCAGACCTAATCCCTCTGTTCACATAAGAATTAGAGAAAACATGCATCTCGACATTACCTCGGAAATCTCGCAGGTACATAAACCTCCACAGAAGCTGATCATTTGAAGCTGCATAAAGATCCCGGCAAACAGCAGACAGGGAGATGAGCGAACGGACATCCAGGAGTCTGAAGATCCGAAGCTTCAGCTCAAGAGGAAGGACCACTAACCCAAAAACATCTGGCAAGTTCAGTGCTACAAAGTGGAGGAAATAGAAGCATTACCGAAATGGTGCAGAGCTTACTCTGAAGACTCTAAAGAAAGGAAGGACATTATAATTTCTCCCTTCAATCATTTCCCTTTGATGCCTTATTAAATGACTTTTCTCACAAAGTGTTGTGATGCGACTTCTTATAAAACAAATGTTTCCCAATGTTCAGGACATTTATAGAGTGCACAAAATAGGGCAAATGACATTTCATACTGCACACCACTGTCCACTGCGAGCCTAAGAAACACACCACATGCCTAACTATGTTTACAGGCTACAGAACAAAGGCTGGAATAGGTAAAGGAAAAAAAATCTGCCCAATTTCAGGAGTCCACAAAAAAAAAAACACATTAAATACAGAGCATGTTTCACGTAAAGCCTTCCTGCACTGAAGTCTACAGGGAATCCCATTGTGTCTTCAGAATACAAGGCTGAATCTTTTATGGCAATACCTATACGCTGAAAGCCCAGTTTCCTAATGCTTCACTAACACCAGCTAGGGTTACTTCTTCCATCCTTTCCAAGCCCTCAATGACCACTTACCAAGGAGATCATTCCAGTGGTTTGACTTCCAAATACGATGCTATACAAGTTCTTCAGCTTTGACAAAGAAATAGATCAAAACTACAAAACCACGGCCACAAAGTTACTGTGGTGTGATTTTCTCATCACCAAGTATGAAGAACAGCCATTCCATCTCAATCTTTTAAGTGAGACTAGAAAGGACTTTCTGTCTTTACATAGCAAAACCAGGAAATTGTCATTACATGAGCATTTTTTGAAATACAGTCTAAATAAATTAGGTTAACCTTTGTATAAATTATTCATTCTTACTCTCTATGTACTTACCACTGAACAGCTGTTTCAAGTGTTTTTAACACTTTTCCCTTTAAAGCTTTGGATAGACACACACCCCTTCCTTCCATCCTCAAAAATGAAGTACTGTATTGTAAATATTTTTTCTCACCTTGTCGGGCAGCAGCCAGAAGAGAGTAAACCAGCTGGTCTTTAAAGAGACGAGATAATTTCTGAAGGTCTTTGTAAACACCCGCAACCTTTTCTATCAAAGCAGAGAGAGAAAAAGCTCAACTTCAGCAGGTTAGAATGCAACGATTATACAAGAGCAGGAAAACTACTGTTTTCTTATAAACAGAACCGTGCTTTGCTTGCAGTCTTGATGGGAACACATCTGCAGCTAGTATGTTACAACCGTGGAATGAAATCAAGAAACTACAGGCCATTTCCATGCTAAAGCTAGTCTTTCCTTTGGCTTGAAAAAGCACCACTAAGAGAAATATCTGAGTTCTTCAAAAACAAACTGGCTCCCAAGCTTTCAGCACTTCTTTTCCTGGATTTCAAAGCCCATAGGCAGCATGCACCTATGTTGTAAATGCCTGCAACGTTCACTTCTCTGACAAGAATGTTTTCCCATTCCGTTCTCTGAAGAAACGAGAGCCAGAAGACTGTACCATTATCTTGGACACGTTTCAGCACTCAGTTACACTTTTACAGCCTTTTGACTAGCCTCATAAATCAGGGACTGGGGATCTGAGGACACAGCATACGACACTGAGTCAGCCTCAACTGGCAACAAAGAGGTTCATTAATGCTTCATAAAACAAAAGGCTAGTCAGGCTACTCTGCTGACAAAGGATCTATATCCATCTGCCCAACCCAACCTTAGTATTCCTCTGATTTTGGCATCCTGGAGAGAGCTATGCAGTCAGCACATATTTTCTAACAAAAATAATACAACAGTGATAGCACCACAGCAAGACTGTAGGTACTGTCAGCCTCTAAAGTCCTGAAATATGAGGCAGAAAGAGGGTACAGTCCAGCATTGCTGCCTCAGAGATCCACACATAAATTCAGGACTTCATAAGTAAGAGGCATATGGGCCAAAGGATGACTCAGGCTTTGCAAAGTCCTTTTCTTACTCAGTGAATCCGAGAAATTCAAATTGTTTTAGCAGCAAAATACAAGGAAATGGCTATACGCTGAATTCCTTCTACCAAAAAGCAGCAGCCCATTTAAATGATGACCACATTTTTATTCTTTCTCGCTATTTTTTACCACTTCAGTCTTAAACTGAAGAATATCCTTAACCACTGTGTTACTCTACTCCCTTACTCTTCAGTTTACCGTTATCAGTATCATAGCTCAAGCATACCTGGTTCCTGAAAGCAAACAAAGGACGCAGGCAGTAGCTGTATTCTCTTCACACCTTTAATCTCTTTGTTGATTTTTAATGTTGCTGCAAATATAAGAAGAAAATCAAAATTGAAAACATATTGAGATGACAAAGACCACTTTATTATCGCCTTACTCTCAGAAGGTGTTTTACTTTACTCCCTTACCAACTCCCCTCCAGAAAAATACTAAATGGCTTCAAGCAGCTAGATAAATAAGAGTTTCAGAAAAATAAACTGGAACTTAAAATAGTAAAGAAAAAAAAATATCTTAGTGGCAAAAACCAAGCATTGTCTTCAACAATTCTATCCCATGGAAATAAATGCAACACACCTAGAAGGGGTACACACAGCAAGCCATTATTACAACCCAGTCATTAAAAAAATTAACTCAAATGCTATAAACTCTAGAAGAAGATTCAAGAGTCTTACTATGTGAACACTAGGACAGTGTTGCAACTACTATGAATATAAAGCTAGCCTGACTTGGTTAAAACATTTGATTGTAATTTCAGAAAGCAAACTGTGTACATGTTCTGAGAATACATTATATGCTTACACAAACTAGCATAAGCAGCTACATGTTTAACAAGAAAGCCTACAAATTTTAATCAAAGGTATCTTGAGTAAAAATAAAGCACAATTTTTTATTTTTTTTTTTTTGAAAAACATGGAATTGCTCAAATGCTAAATAAAATATGAAAAAAGAAAAAAAACACATCTAGTGACATGGAAGTTGCTTCAAAAAACATTAGACTTCCCTAAATTTTCTGTATCAAATAAATGCAGTTTTTGAGACCACAGTTAGACTGTTAAGATGCTTCAAGAAAGATTACACATTAAAGCTATTATGTAGTCCACGAGTTGTTTATAAGTCTTGTAAAGAACATAAGACCAAACAAAACATTGTAGCTGGAGCAAATCTCCCTCTTTTTAGTCTTTGGTAATGTATAACACAGTTCTTATGAAATGAAACACATAAAACAGGATTTTTACAACGTTACAATGAAAAGACCAGTTGAATCCCCCAAGCACTGATCTGTTCTGAAGAAAGGGAGGGAAAAAGCTAATACTGAGACAATAAATGTCAAAAAATTTCAGCGTCATGAAGTGGTACCTCACCTCATCAATCTGGAAAATCAAGTTATGGTTCCAAAGAGGGTGTAAGGAAGTATATAAGAGTTTTATCTTGCTAAACAATGGTGATATTTAATGATGCGTACACAGGATGAAAACTTGACCAACTTACCATTAATAGCAACAAGATCTCCCAAAGGCACACAAGTCAAACCAGCAGAACCTTCTTCACAAAGGGGATGTGTGTACTGTAGCTTATAAACACCATTCCCTCTCCATTTCTCTGGCATAGATACTGCCTTAGCTTCTGTCCCCTAAAAATATACAGAGATAATACCGCCATACATCACAAGTGGAAGAAGAGGACTAGAAGTTTGAAAATTCCAGAATTACGCTTGAAATTTAAATCTTAGTTTAGCCCCAATCTGTGTTATGATACAGTCTATAACTGCATGAGTATATACTGTTTTCCCCAAGAAAATACAAGGAAATGTTTAGTGTTTTTTGTTCTGTCCCAGTTTCTGACAGAGAAGGTTTTCAATATACAGATTTACACCTATTTCTCTGAGATCTGTACTTCACTCTGTCATTTATTCCTGCATTCTGACAACTCCTGAATATATGTTAATTTGTGCATTAGAAACATGTTATTGCACCTGTTCCATGAACTTACGATCTCTGATGGGACTTGAAGAATCATAGCTTGAAATCAACTTGAAAATCTCAGTGGACTAACAACTTTCCTTTCAATTTCAGTATGAAAACACTCAGACTCCCATAGGGAGATACAACATAACCACAACTACAAGCAGACTCTCTCCTCTTAAATTTGCAGGAAAATTATTCCATATTTCCAAGCCTATTGATTAATTAGACTTAAACTATTCCCAGTAGCAAATGTATTCTTCAGATAGTATTTCAGGCTATGGGAATACAGTTAACTTAGCAGATTTATTAAATGGTACTGGTCAACCAGACACCTAAACTGATTCCATACACATACTTAGCACTGCAAAGAAGATCAGGAGACAAACCACCTCCACAGATTGCAAGTCTTATCTTGCATGTTCAGTCACACACACTAGTAAACATATAATGCTAGTCTGAAAATCTGAAGAGAAAAGGTGAATTCATACACTGTATAGTGTCAGTGCCATCAGGTACTCAAGTTTTGAGTTTGATACCTCGATATGTTAGCGGAACCAAAGCCTAACTGAACGCAGTTGAGTTAATACAAGTTAGGTGACAATACCTGGGCAGACCTAAGCCTTGTCAGCCACCATTTGAACTGAATCCTATTGAGATGATGCTGATATTGAAGACAGCATTACAATGAAGTGCTACAATCCAAGAACATCTGAACAAACTCATCAGTATAAAGCAGAAATGGGAGGTTACCAGCTGGGTCCCGGTGAGGATGGGGACCGAAAGGAACATGGAGGCAAGCCTCTTTTTTCACACCTTAAAAGCTGCTCTAGTCTTTGCCCTTAAGCCATACTGCTCAGGCAAGTAAGACAAGGTGATACTTCAGCAGCTGCTGACTGACATACAAAGCCCGATGTGGATCTTCAGAGGCATCTTGTATCATACATTCTTGTGATGTTCTGCAGCTTACTCACACTGACCAGGAAGTTTCTTTTTTGGTGGTGCACTCACCTGTGGTACGTAGCCTGTCTCCATCATGAGCAGGTGTACTAGAACGATCAAAGCATCGGCAGCACTGGTACACTCAGCAGAAAGGTAGAGCATCTCTAAGGAATGTGGTATCTCACCATCAGCAGCTTCACTGCACAGCATGGGTTCGGAGGGATAGGAGCCTGTACCTTCCTCCAGATCAACATCCTCTGGGACTAATCCAGAAGGAAACTCTATGCTGGATCCTGCCTTCAAGGGATAGCAAAAGACATTTACATTCAGAAATTTACACCTCTAAATACATCAGTATTATTTACCTGCTCACCATAGTCTTCATGGGCCCCAAGTCTACACTACAGATTTCCCATGCAACTTTTACAGACTCGTTTCATCTACATTTTCTAGAATCCCATCTGAAGACTGCGATTTGGAGACTAGGATTATACACGTAGCCTTTGTATTTTTTTTTTAATACTTATAATGCAAGCCCTTTGTAAAAAAAAGTCAGTCGTTTTATTTCATATAGTACTCGAAGACAAATTGGTAACATAACAAACTTTCACCAGAATTCTTTTAACATATACTGGAATAATTTAGTCACTGGGGTACACCAACACGCATAGCACATAAAGAGATTAGCTTAGACTCCTTAAAAATACAATAGGCTTATACAGCCAAAAAAAAAATACCAATAGAACAATTGAGGAGGGCTGTGGTTTTGTTGGGCTTCTTTTCTCCCACCAAAATCACACCATGTTATTACGTAACTTATAAAACTACCTACAAACTAAAAAAAGCAGTGAATTAAAACCATGGCTGGATTTATCTATGGGAAGAGGACGAAAAAGGAAAAAAGAGCCTAACGGAGCTGTAGCTATTTCTCTCCCACATGCATGTTCAATGGCACAAGACACCTTTATGTTTTTACAAGAGGCGTGACCATCCACCCAGGGAGCTTCCTGCCTCTCATTAAGAGCAATGCACATAGGCCCCGTTAAAAACAGTTTTGCAGATTTCTACAGCTGTACTTTAATGATGCACAGCTGCTTGGACACCTTTCTGTAACTGTAGTTTTGGAGGAAGATGTAAGAATTTTTCACATTTGAAAAATGAAATAAATGATAGATTTCTGCAGAGCTAAAGATGGCCTGACCAACAGGTAAGGACCATGTATGCCCACAGCACCATGTGCAAAGGGCATACTGCTCCTGTGACAATGGAGCAACTACATTCACTTTCACTACTTACAATTCTTTTCATCCTAAATCTTAACTCTTATAGTTCAAAACAATATTTTTGTAAGTATGCTTAGCAATATTCCTTGTATAAAAGCTGTAGTAAGGGACATTGTATTAAACAATTATTTCAAAACAAAGAACTAATTGCTTTAAAAAGAATGATCAGCTTCTCTAGCTCCTGCCTAACAGGGACATAATCACGTAATGAGATAGGCACCAAGCACTGTGGCACCTACAGAGTTTCTTCCAGAAAGCCTCCTTTCACCTTAGGACCCAGCAGCTGGTGGGTGAAGTTACCTGCTTAACTATTATATATACTGTCACACAGGAAAAAAAACACTGAATAACATACAAAAAATGTGCCTATTAACTGCAACAAGTATATGGGGTCATACAGATATACACCTTTCTTCTCAGAAAGAGCAGTCAGTCATTGGAACAGGTTGCCCAGGGACGTGGTAGCATCACCATCTCTGGGTGTGCTTAAGGAAAGGTTGGACTTGGTGCTTAGGGACATGGTTTAGTGGGTGACATTGGTGGTAGGGGGATGGTTGGACCAGATGATCTTGGAGGTCTTTTCCAACATTGATGATTCCATGAAGCACATGGCAGGAGCTGTCTCAGCAACATAACCTGCACACACAAGAAATACAGGCAGGCCTCTCATTCCATAACATCCAAATCACAGGGAACTTACAACCCATGAAAAAGGAATCGTGCACTTTGCAAATGTGCACAATTTGCTTTGCATTGTACAGGCCAGGTCTCACATCCTTACCCTGTCATCATTACTTTGGACTTCCTCTTGAGCTTTCTGGTTGGCAGATTGTCCATCCTGCCTTTCTTCTTTCGGACTGTCGGCCTGACTTCTGCTGGGGATCACGGTGGATGTCTCGTGACCATTCTGAAGCGTGGGAGGATTAGAAGATGAGGGAGGAGGTAGGCTGGGTTTGGCATCTTTTTCTTTTAGCAATAAACATATCAAATCACCAGGAACAATCCCATATGAAGCCAAAGTCTTCTCATCTTCTGTAAGAGCATCTTTGCTGTTCAACGTTATTGAAAACTCTGTATCAGAACTGCAAAACAATAGGAAAAAAATGAAATGTGGTTGGCTCCGTTTGGGTATGAGAGGTAACAGAGCGGTATAGTTAGAAACACATATTGCGTGCTACGATAGTTCTATTCCATGGGTTTTAATGCATTTATACTTAGTAAGACACAAAGGGAAAAGTGATAAAAGGTTACTTTGTGACTTTTTTTCTCCTATTTTTCTCCCCGAGTACATTTTAAGTAGCTGTAGCTGCTTGGGAAGCCCAGCGGTGCCTACCGTAACCACTCATAAAGCAGTTATGAAGGAGAGCAAACAGGTGCACTCCAGACCAGAAGATACCGAACTTTGCAAAACAAACTTTATCTTGTTTTTACATAACCTTGGCCGGTTGTATATTTAGCGTTGCTGACTCAACCCCTTGGCTATCCGATTAAGCACCAAAACTTGTTTCAAACCCCACAGCCGCTCTCTAGCGCACTAGTTACAAACGAAGGCAGTGAAAAGGGCTCCTTTAAAGAAAGTGATTACAACAAGAAAACCGACATAAAGGGAGCTGGTCAGCGTGAGGGCACCACGTATAAAACGCCTGCTGAGGTAACACAGCCTGCCAGCGCCTGGTCCCCACAGGGAGGCTGAGCCTTAAAACCCCGCAAAACCCGCCCCCAGACGAGCCACTTCCACACACACACGTCTTCAATAGATTCAACAGACTTTATTACAAACACCGCCAAGACTTCCTCACGGTTTAAACTTTTTTATTTTAATAAAAACCAGAGACCCCCCCCAACCCCCCCTCTCCCTCACGGCCCGCCCCACGACGAGCCCCACAGGGGGCGGCAGCGCCACCGCAGGGGGGATATACCCCAACCTCCCCTCTCCACCCCACAATGGTACAGCCCCACCTCCCCCCGCATCCCCCCCCCCCCCCCCTCCCTCCGCGGGGTGGTTCGCTCCGCGCTACCTGTACCCCCAGGCGGGCAGCAGGGCCCGGCACAGCTGCGCGCGCAGCTCCCCCAGCGTTGGCTCCGCCCCCGGCAGCTCCAGCGGCGCCGTCCGCTTCTGCAGCCGCACGCGCAGCTTCATGGCGGCGGCGGCACCGGCACCGGCGGACACCGGGCGCTGCGACCGCGGCCCCGCCGATCTCCGGGTGGCGGCGGCGAGCGTGAGGGCTGCCGGGCCGCCGCCGCCGCCGCCTTGGCTTGGTTGGCGCCGCGCCGCCGCGCCCCTCCCCGCCCGGGACCGCCCTCGGGGCGCTGCTCGGCTTACCGCGCATGCGCCGCGCTGAGGGGCGGCCGTTGGTGCCCTCAGTGCGGGGGGGGGGAGGTTGGTCGTCAGCTGAGGTGTTTTTTTTGGTGTTTTCCTTCTTTTCGGTTCAATACCGCGTTGGGTGTTGTCTCTAAGAATAAAGATCTCAATGAGGGCTTGTTGTGTGCTGTGTGGTGCGCTCTGGGGGGGGGAGTTCTTGGGAACAGGTGGCAGGGGAAGGGCTGAGGGAGGGTACAGCCGTCAGAGCGCGTCCCGTTATAAAAGGACTCCTAATTCCTTCATACTTTCCTTATCACCTCAGATCTAACGCCTTAGCCCCTGCACCCGAATAATATTATCACATATGAAGTGTAGCAGACTTTACTATGTTGGCATTAGTTGCACTTCAGCTGAAGTTTTCAGACTTGAAAAAAGGCATCTCCCTGCACCTGATACTACTTTTTGTTAAGAGTATTCCGTTTCACCTGGAAATATCCGCTTGGCAGAAAGTTGACGGAAAAAATGCAGAAGGCACAATATTCAAGTTTGTACTTAGTTTGAAGAATCTTATTAAATGGAAGACTGAGTTCCAAGTAACTTGAATAATGCTTATTCTTAGATGATCATGATTTTTCCTTCTAACAGCACAATTAACTGCATTTCTCCACACAAGGAATGAGTACTACAAGGTGCAGGAAAATCATACTTTGTAGGAATATAATATTTAAATACCCGTAGGCAGAGTGAACTTGAAAGACAGCTTGCACAGCTCCCATCAAGTGCAGTTTCTTGTATCACTTTACCTTTCTTAACTCCATGGCTACGGGAATGGCCCTGTCTCTGTGCTTTCAGCATGTATGAGGCCAGTCAGAAAGAGGAGAATCAAACTTGTGAAATTCTGTTCTGGGCTACAAGCCAAATCTCATGCCACTCTATGTAAACATGGCCATCCAACCCAGGTAAATATAGTTAAATTTCATTAAGATTTTGGTGTCAAATACTTCTAAAACTGGTGGGCAGCCATTTTTGTTTTCAACATGTCAATAAAGTTCTGAATAAAAAGGACATGCTTGTATTGATGATGAAAGGTGAAGACACTACCAAAACGAAAGAATACCACTCACTGCACCATGAAAGAGCTGATGCTAGTTACATTTATCTTCATCTTACATACCAACTGCGAGCATTAAAACAAGTGATAGTTCCTAAGAAGCTTGCTGCATCTGTTGCCACTAGCCCAGTTTCAGACATATTTATGCAGTAATAAAATGGGGCTGCATCCTGGATAAACCCCAGAAGGATATGCTGCTGTGGCAGAGATGTGGGAAACTGGAAGGAAGTGGGAAAGGCGGGGACAAAAAAAAGGACAGAAAAAAAGAATGTTTGAGGACAGATCATGAGCACCATGCCTGTCAAAAACTGCTTTCCTCTGTCCTAGAGAGGGCTGACTCCAAAATGAGTCATGCTCCTGCTTCAACACTGTGACCATTTTCTAGTGGCCGTGGCATCCTGCTCTGTTTTGCCTTTCTGTGTTGTCCATGTCCATGTCCCAGTCACCTTCTGTGTTCCCAGTGGCTTCATGACAGCTCTTTCTGTGCTCTTCCTTAGAAAGGAGAAGGCTCCCCTAGTCTGAGAAATGCTCATGGATACAGTTGTGATGTTTCCAGCAGAAGCACCATTTTAGTAGTTTGAACAAGCTAAGGGAGTTGTGTGAAGTAAGATGGTTCAGTTTCTCAAGACCTGGCTGTATTAATCATTATTAGGTAACCAGATATACCAGTTACAAATGAGCATTTCTGCTGACATTCTGCTAAATTTCCCTTTGAATTTCATGAGTCATGCCACCGTGTAAGGTTCAGACATGCTCTGCACACAACAGTAAATAGAAAACAGGAAAAACTGAGAAATAATCATGTTAAAAGGCTAAAACATTTTGCATAGCTTCCAAGTTTGCCTGTGCCAATTTCAAATGACCAAGAACCACCATCTTATTTTTGTACTCACACATCCTTTTAAAAGGGGTGTTACTTGATGAGTAATATTTTTCTCCACCATTTTGATTTTCTTTTGTCTCCATCTATTGGGGAAGGATTTCCAATGGCCAGGTATGAAGTTGACATCAGGCTGGGAAAGGCAGTCTGCAAAAATAGTACAAAAAAAAACTGTGTACTTACAAGTTTGAAGAAATGGTTGTATACAGAAGAGTTTTGGCTTTCAGCATGGTTCACCCTTATCAGAAATGATGACTTTTTTTAGTCACATTAATTTGAAAAGACTATACGATATGGTGACAAAAGAAAGTTCTTTGTCAGCATGAAGTAGGTTAAGAGACAACATTGGTTTCTCAACTCAAAGTACTTTATCTAGTTGGTTTTTTTTTTCTCCTCACATGGTCAGCATAAAAAGTAATAGAAACCATTTCACCAAAGAACTATTGAGAGTCCTAATGGTAACATTTCTCTTGAGAAATTTTAAACTTAATATAGCTGTAGTCCTGTTGACCTGCAGTCAGCTTCCCATGGCAAGGGAGGACTATAAAAAGTAAAGGTCTCTTTGGTTCAACTAAATACCTCATGGAATATATTTTTTTTTTCTGAAAGCTGAGTGCAGTAGCTCTGAACCAGTGGACCTTTTCCATTGTTTTTCTTTCTGTATTTGCCAATACAAAGA
Organism: Aythya fuligula; assembly: GCF_009819795.1. Classification (NCBI taxonomy): domain Eukaryota; kingdom Metazoa; phylum Chordata; class Aves; order Anseriformes; family Anatidae; genus Aythya; species Aythya fuligula. The sequence goes on from NC_045559.1 coordinate 56,735,501, forward strand.
GTGCATTTTATAAGATGTATAAATATATATACGTGCATATGTATTAATCCTTACAATACTGGTGGCTTTTATGACTAGGGCCACATTAAAAGATGGCAGAGATGGTAGGATGAGCAGAATGGCATGAAGACTGCAGTGTCGTCAGATTTGTGAAAGTCCAGAGTAACATTTTGAGATTGTCACGGGGGAAGGAGGTTCAAATCAAAGCCAGGGGAAAGAACCTCCTAGGTTCTTGTGGCTTGATGGTGGTCAACTTTACTCCTAAAAGGTATATTAAAGTATCAGAAGTACTGTATAATTTATGTTGCTTTCCTTCATCATTCTTGCCTAAAGATCAAAGGACTCCTTTGCTGGAGGCAGTAAAAAAATTATCAGAGATGTCTGAATCAGGAATACCCTGCAGGATTTCTCCTGCCAGCAGTCACCCAGCTGGCTGCTGCACTGCCTTTTCTCTAATGCTGTCAGCAATGATGTGGGAGCCTTAGACTGGTGAGGGACCTCCTGAGTCACAGAATATATTATTCTCTTAGGTATCTTAGGAAATCATGTTATAGATAATTCTTGATAAAATTATCAATAAAATCTTTCGCTCTTTCTTCATAGATCAGACTCTACCTCTCAAAAACATATTAGAGCTTTTTTCTTTTATTTTCTTTTTCACTTCTGAACTCCTTTGTACATGGCAAATTTTTTTTGAAGTAACATCTTAGAGGCAGAGTTTGATATCTTTGCATTAGCAGACCAAAATCACATTTCCCTGGGTCATAGTAGGAGGCTTCTTCACCCACGGAGGAAGATTCTCACAGGAAGATTACCTTTGTCTTGTGAGGAACCAAAAGGGTTAGGTTTTTCTTACTGAGATCACTGCATGTACTTTCTAGGAGTCTATGGCGACTTCTTACGGGTTTGCAATTTATATAAAACCAGGGTAGAGGCTGCACATGGAGCACATCCTCATGCTGTCAGCTCCACAAGTAATTGAATAGGTAATATTTTTTTAGAGTTCATTTTTCTTTCCATTTGAATTCTATTTCATAGGCTTTTGTGGTGGTCAGGACCCATTGTGGCAAACATACCACCACCTGACACGGCTCTGTTCTTGCTCCAAATATTTGTAAAAGAGTCTCATAATTGAGCCAAAAAACTGGAAGGAAAGCAGAGAAGAAAACTTAGAACAGACCTACTCAAATGCTAGATTGGGGTCTGAGTCTGGGCAGATCCCAGATATCTATGCCTGCTGCATTCCTTTTCAACATAGCCGTATTTCTTACTCCTCCCCTTTTTCTTGGGGACCAGCTTACGAGCACCCCTGCAGTTCTCAGCCATAATGGCAGTGTGCAGTGTGCAGCAGCGCTATGACAAGAACACCAAGATTTTTAATAAATGGACTTTGGTAAAAATAAATCAAGTGGTTCTGGCTCGGGTACTAGGATAGGACAGTCAGAGAAGTCAGGAATTTGAACTAAATGGATTCAAACGGTGGAACGTGTGTATTTCTTTTCCATCAGCTCCTAAGATGACTGCCCATCAACATAGTTATCCATCATTATTATCAAATTAGTTCTGTGTGAGTACTGCAGCTATGATTTTTTTTTATTTTGTGGCTTGGCACAGATTAATAGTTCTCTGACAGCTCCACTCCAAGGCTTTGCTGTGGCTGTAGAGAGCAGAAGATCACCTGTTTTTATGTCATTTAGCAAACTTCAGTCTCTGTCATTTTCTGGTTTCTTTAAGCATTACAGCCAATCTCTCTTTCCCATTAACCATATAAATTTTGTATTCCTTTTCCCTCAGGTAATCTTCCATATGGAATATCAGTGAATAGGAAGGGTTAAAACCGTGAAGCCATTGAGTCCTTTTTGATTTGATATCGCAGGGTGAGCTGCAGAAAGCCTACCTGTTCTTCGGCATGCAGCAGAGTAACTAGAAACAATGGAGCAAGGAAGAAACTGAAATATGCAACCCCAGTTCTGTGCTAACAGCAGGGATATTTGTGAAACTAAATGTTCTTTCTGGAGTGCAGGTTGGGTAGACACTATACTTACTGTCATATTTGAGAACTGTTTGTCTTGTGTTTCTTAACTATTGAGACTTCTTTCCTGAATTTTTGGAAGTGAAAGAAATTCTTCTGTGAGCACACTGTGGACTGCAACTGGATTGTTTGTGATAGACCAAGACAGGACATTGACAAAACTCTTTTTCAGAGATATTCTAAAGATTGGGCAGTTTAAGATAGTGTGTTTTTATGGCTCTGTTAAGTCTGTACAAGACAATGGTAGTGACATATTTTGTATCAGAAGCTTTCTTAGTTCTTAGGTGGGTTTCAGCTGTAATCTTTACTGTAAGTTTTATTTAAACTTTTGGCAGACAATTCACAAGGGGGAACCCAAACATGATATCTGCAGACTGGTAAGTAGTACTTCATTAGGGTCAGACAGACACACCGACTGAAACAAAGCAGCTTTTTATCTTTTTCTTCTTCTTAAGGTACTTGAATACTCTATCTCTGAGAAGACAAAAGAATTAAGAGAATTATTTACATCGATTGTATTTACATCAAATGCTTCAATTGCTTGATACATGCTCAGTTACTGAAGATAAAAATCAGAGCAATTTGTCTATCATCTATTGTCATCAACAATGAAAATGGCAGCTCTGATTTAGGTTATCAGTCAGATGACAGCTTCCATCTCCTTAGTTCTGTCTGTTGTGGTCATCTGACTAAGCTTGTACAATCAACTCTTGATTCTGACAAAGACTCGGGGCTTTGTTGAAACCAAGAATATCACCCTTGGAGTGTGAAAGTAAAGCTTGTTGATTTGAGAAAGCATATGAAATACCATCTTTTAGTGCCATGAAATTCAATTGTTTGTGCTTTTCCACTTCCCACTTGGGAAATATTTAAGAGCCAAACAAAAACGTTTAACTAACAAAGCACAGTGGTTACTGAGATGGCTGGGTTTTATTCCTCAGTGGGAAAGACATTCAATGAGAATGAGGTACCTTGCCTAGGAATCTCGTTAGATAGATTAGATAAAAATCTGTGTGCTTTAATGATAAAAAATCTGTTTGTTGTTGTTGTTTTATATTGATTTTTCCTTGACTGTGAAGGAGTAGGCTAGAAAAAGTTACATTTGCAGGAAAAGCTGGGGCACTGTTTGGAACAACTTTAGGATTTGTGACTCCAGCTGGCTGTTTTGCATAACATAACATTGGTACTTTAAAATAATTCTTCATTTTGTGTCAGTTAAAATAGAGAAAACCAAAAAGGCATAAGAACTAGAGATGGAAAGACCAATTAAAGAGGGATTTTCAAAAATTGTCAGAATGTGGATTATGTTTTCAGAGTTACTCATTTTTCTCCTGAAACTACTTTTTCTTGCATAGTTTATTGGGGTAATTTCACAAGAATTCCTTCAGAGAACTGATATCAGAACAATAGTGATGATGCATTTTGTTTGTCTTACAGTTCAGAAGTCCCTTGAAGAGCAGTATTTTCTGAGGTACTGGGTGGATACTGAACTTGCAGCTGTTTGGAGTCTTGCCTCATCAGTCACAGCACAGTCACAACACAGAAGTAAGACTACCAAAGAGTTGGAGGAGTTTGTTTCCTTGTTTGTTTTTTTTTTTATACATTTGTATGTTTTCTGGCAGATTTGGAATAAATTGTCAGAAGTTGATCAAGACAATGTAGTGTTTATCAGAAATCCAGGGAAGATCTTAGAGGCTGGATTACTTTAGAAACTAGTAAGACCTTTTTGCTACTCATTAGTTAACATGTTTTTGTTAATGACAGGTACCATGATCACATTCTTAAATCTTGGAAAAGGGTGTGCCACTCTCCTCAGTGTTAAAGCCCAAGTAAAATTACTGTAGGTCCCTAACAACTTCCAAACACAGCACTTAGAAGCTTTGAAGTTGTCTTGAGAAACAGCTTTGTTTCTAGGGAATTGAACAGTGGCTATCATTGCTGGTGAAAAATAGGATGAATGCAAGAGTTTTGAACAAAGGAACCTTAATTTTGTGATAGAAAAGTGTAATAGAGAGGAAAAAAAATCATTTACCACTGCTTTTGTGAAGCTGTGTTATGTGGTTGTGTCCCACCACATAGTGGCTCACTGTCTTGCTTTGCACTCAGACATACACGTACTATGCCGCAGTCTCTTGCCATGGCACCCTTCTCTCCACCCATGTGATCACAGTGTAATTCTTGTGTATGTTTTGAATTTACCATTGCAGTCCCTTCTTGTGAGTTGATTTGGTCAATTGCATGTATCAGTGTTTATATAAACGTGTATATATATATAAATAAAAATAAAAAAAAAAAAAAGAAGTGCTTTATTTTTAAAACAGGCATGCTCCTTCTCAACAGGTATTGCTCTGACATGTTCATTCTGCAGGAGGTAGGACACAGTAAAATAAACCAGCCAAAACATGGGTGGGAAAGCATAGAGTAGAGGAGCAGAACCACACAGTCTCACCAGTAACTGATGCCTAGCAAAGTGCTTATCCATTAATCAAAAATCTCTCTTTGCTCCCACATTCACTGCTTTGTGCAATAGACCAGTGGCTAAACAGCCTATGACTATCCACCCTTGTTCCAGTCTCTTTGAGGGAACAGTAATGGATAAAGATTTTTTGTGACTCGTGGTATGCATCATTTACAATCACACTTGCATCATAAATGTTGTTAACAGGTCCCTGTGACAAAGGTGAGAAGATGCTAAAGATGTGGTATTCTTTGCTGCTGTGTTTGCTGTTTTTACAACTTGAAGCTAATCCTGGTCTTAAAGTGAGGATTACTCAGAAAGGGCTCGACTATGGTACGTCTTGACATTGCCAAAAGTTAATTTAAGATGAATGTTCTGTGTACAGAATATATGTACTTCCTTAATAAAGGTGCAGTGTAGAAACCAAGTCCTTAAATATTGAAATAGAATAAATTCCTTCTGTCACCTCGCACCAGGAACATCCTTTGTCTCTTCTCTCACTTACTCTCTTGCTTTTTGTGCACCCCAGCTGCAAGTTTATCCTTGTATTGTTCATTACATTCTCCTACAATCTAACAGTGTTTCTATTACACTCATATTGATCTCTTAGAACCAGAACGAGATGGTCATATAATTGAAAGTGCAATATTTAATCAAAGATAATGAAGACATAATTGAAAAAAAAAAAAAAAAAAAAAAAAAAAAAAGCTTGCAATTTTGGAACAGCCACATAACTGCATACTTTTACTGTCATTCCTCCCTTTGGGGTGGGATAGCATCTGCATGTGTTGTTCTTTCAAAAACTCTTGTAACTGTCTGCCGTAATTCTACCCCTTTACAGAACATCAGCAACCTTGTGCATGGTAGTCCTAATATGCACAAAATATTTTCCTTATTCTTTCTATTCAGGCTAGCTCTCACTATCTCACTTAAGACTTAGTCCATGGGTGTGGAGAGCACTTAGTACAATTTTGATTGTTTACAGAATTAGTGTTAATAATAAAGGTTAACAAGGTACATATTCAACAAAGGCTGGGTCATGCTAAGGATTAATTGCTATTTATGTGCTCAACACCCTGACAGGTGGACAATGGACTTGTGAGATGAAAAGTGGAAGCTTGGGGTTATGACTTCAAGATGAAAGCAAGGATCAGGTCCACTTCTTTCTCTGTATAAGCATTGTTTTTAAGGCTTTTGAAAAGTTAAGAAGTGCAGGGCAAACATCAGTCATCCAAAACAGAAATGATCTGTGTATTTTTTCATGACACACAGGGGAAAGCGCTCCCTAGGCATCTCTGATGCCTTTAAAAATGAGAACTCAGACTGGTATTTTTTAGTGTGAGCCCAGAAGTAGTTGTGACATTCAGGATGGCTTTCAAGTGCCAAAGGAATAGACCAACCCTGCATTAGCAGTTGGGGATAAGGACAGATGTTAACAGTGCCCCTCCCAAAGGTATTTCTCATATTTGCCAAGCATGGTACCTGTCATGCCTTTTCCCTTAACATGAGATTTGAGAGCTGAGGCAATAAATCCTGCCTGCTCACTCCTTACCTTCTTCCAGAACCTTTACAGATAATCCATCTGAGGTCACTGGCTGCTTTCATTTACAGTGGTAATAGAGAACTTTGGGTTATTTCTGTCAGACAGAGTCAATTATTTTGCTTTGGAGGCAGAATTCCTAGGTAATCATTGTAAGTTATCATGGATCTCAATTATTTGTGTGTTTTTTCTTTTTTAATGCCTGGAAAAAAAAAAAAAAAGTTTTTTATTCAGCAACTGTGAGGCTCCAAAGCTAAAGGAATTCAAGTCAAAAATATGTTCTGAAAGCAGGACATCATTTGGTATTAAAATTTTAGTGGTGTCTTCATCAAAGTTGAGCAAAAAGGACGAAGACACAATGAATTTGGGATTTCAGGAAAGCAGGGATTCCTTTCAGCAAGGAAAGAAGTTAGCAAAATAAATCAGAGATCTGCAGCATGCTGTAAAATATGTACTCAGAAAGAGAAGGGAAGGAAACATTTCCAACCAGACAGGTTGGATTTAAACCTCAAACAATTTCCTCTATACAAACAACAATTCAGACAGTTCTCCATTTTACGTACCAGCAATTCAGATGCATATATTGGCACTTTTTATGAAAGCAAGGACTACACATGTAAGTCATCTTGCAAATTCCTAATAGGCCCTTTTATTTAACAGGTGTAAAATAATCTGAGATAAATGTGATAACGGAGTGCTTCCAAAGTTATCCACATTGTGTGTAAAGTGAAAGAAGTATAACAGTTTCAAAAAACAGATAAGAGTTCTGGAATATAAAATGTAGGTCAAAATCATCTTGGGTTAAATGATTTGTATGTGGGCTAATACAAGCTAAAATGTGGATGAATAAGGGGTTGGAAGTAGGTCAAGGTAAGGGCTTAAGAACTGAAGGTTCTTAAGAACTATGAAGGTTTTTAAGAACTATGTTAAAAGTGATTAAATTATTTATCAGTATATCTAGACCTTTGTATGTCAGAATCTGGCCTGCAAGGTATGTGCTTTCCTCTGTCCCCTTATAGGTAGGAAGATTGGAATGGAGCTCCTGAAGCAAGCAGTATTGAAAGAGACCTTCCCAGGCTGGAATGGGCAGGAGAGTTTCTTAGCTATGAAGATCAACTATATGATTTCAAAGTAAGTGAAGGAAATGCATCTCAAAGTTCTAGGATGAAACAGCTTATTATATTATTACTGCATAGTAATAATTATGCAGCCATTTTTTTTCCTAAGTGCAAGTTTTTAATGGCTCATCTAATTCTGCTCCCTTTGATGGAATGCTGATTTGTTTTAAAAGTACTTCCTTCTACCATACTCGGAGGTGAGCTTTAGAAAGCCTCTGAAAGAGCACTTCAGCTATTTTATTAGTTGATTTGTCTCAGATTTTGGGGCAAGACAGTTGTATGCATGTCTGTGACACAGCAGGTGAAACGGATGGGAAAGAGGGAATAACTGGTGTTATTAAACATCTGCTACTATAAAGAACATGTAGCAGTGAAAGGAGTTTGCTTCATGAGGAAAAAGCCATCAACAAAGGCTAGGATGAATATGTGTGCATGGGGATGATGCATTTGAGCTGATGAGGCAGGAAGATGACTTCTTTTTGGGTAGATTTACAATGGCTAAAATAGAATTTTGATTATGTAAGTCTTCACTTCTATTTCCTGCTGAGGAAAATCATTGTACTAGGAACAGCCAGTAGACTAACAGGTTTGTGGAGCTTCCTACAACATCCCCAAATGAGGAAACTATCAGAAAAGCAGAGTTTTTTACAGCCTTCATTCCCATCTTCCAGTTTAAGCTTTTCCAGTAGGCTGTAACCTGAAAAAAACATAATTTCTGGTCATTTAATACTACTTCAGAGCAAAGCTCTGCTGCCCAATAGTGTTTACTTTGTTTTCCTTATAAATTACCCAGAGCAAAGAATAACAATCTGGGAGACTTCATGATTTTATGCTGGATAGGGCCCACATCCTGTATCTATACCTAATACTTTGCTAATATTATAATATTCATAGAATCATAGAATCATAGAATATCCTGAGTTGGAAGGGACGCTTAAGGATCATCAAGTCCAACTCTTGACACCGCACAGGTCTACCCAAAAGTTCAGACCATGTGACTAATCATTGTATTATATCTTCCTTGAGACCTGAATCCTTGCCCATCTGAGAAAGCTGAGTTTGGACAGTCTGGAGAAGAAAGGACTATGATGGTAGTAGGATGTCTTAGCGCATGTCTTCCACACCTGCTGGATGGTGGTTATAGAGGATATAGAGCCAAATTCATCCTGGAAGTACCCAGTGAAACGATGATGGGCATCAAGAAAAACTCCAATCAGAAGTTAAGAGAAATGCTGGGGTGCACCAAAACAAGAGCCCAGAGAGACTGGGAGAGAGGCAGAGAGATACCTCTATACAGAGACATCTCCATCCTTGGAGATGTTCAAGACTCAAGTAGACAGGGCCCTGAGCTGGCTCATCTTGGAGCAGGATGTGACCTAGAAGATCTCTTGAGGTTCCTTCCCACCTACACTGTTATGTGATCTTCAGAATCCCAATTCATTTTTCCAGCCACAGTTCTTGAAATCTTCCCAGTAGACAATCTGATTTTAGCCCACTGAAAACAGGTTATTGAAGGCAGCCTTACTGCTGCCCAAGATGTTATTGGAAAATCAGAAAATCAGTCATTTTAACTAAAACTAGCTGGTACCTTCAGCCCCAGGGGAAGTAGATTAAAGGCAGTTGTTTCAGAGATCTCTGCCAGATACAAGGAAACAATGAGGAAAGTCAACTATGTGATAAGGTTGTAGCTGATATCTTTATGTTCAGCTTAATTCAGCACGCCCATTGCAATATCCTTGAGTATCAGAAATATTTGTTTTCACAGGGAAATCTTTAGGTAAGCTCTTATTTAGAAATACTGAGCCACTACAGAGCCCTTTGCTGAGGCAAAGAAGGGGATACGGAAATGGAAAGAGAAACTTTGATCTTCTTCAGCAAATGTTAGCATTCAGACAACCTGGGTTTATTTATAGATGTAGCGTATGGGTTTAACACACACATTTCCCCCAGGAAGCACATTTCCCCTTAAGGACTTAAGGGGAAAATATTGCAAAATTCTTCTACCAAAGCATAGACTTTGCCTGTAATAGCAGAAGAGTTCAGTGATCAGTAGTCCCTCTTAACCTTTTAACCTGTAATCTGATATCCCACATTCTGTTTTTTTGTAGGCTCAGAATTGGCGCTGTAGATTTCCCAGAAAATTCTGCTTCCTTTATTCCTGGGATTGGCATTAGTCTATCCATGGCACATGCTTCTGCTACAATCAGTGCAGACTGGAGAATGGAAACGTGGCTGCTGTAAGTATTATACAGTGCATTGGGAGTAGGGGAGACAGTTCTGGGAGAGGATTACGAAGATAATTCAGAAAATTAGTTGCCAGCTTTATTTTTTTTAAGTCAGATATGCTTTATCATGTAACAACAGTCTGTTTAGATGTTTCCTCTCAAGAAGGAAACATTCCCTGCTGATTAATACTTTGGTTGGTTGGTTGGTTAAATATTCTACACCTAAGCATGTCTCTTTGGGAAGTCTCAAGTCAGATAACTGTTAGCATGCTCAGTTTGTCCAGACTGTATGTGATAGGAATATTCAGAACCACGGAGTTTGCGATGACAGCATTTGTTACTTTTTTTGACTCTGTAGCCAATTAACTATTTGCTAGTACAGTGTATATTGTCTTCCAAAGTGTTAATATTATAAGGAGAGTACTGTCAAAATGCCAAACATTCAGGGGTTACGAAATTACACAGTTCAGGTCACTGCGGAAAACTTATTTGGCTTCAGATGCCTATGTACTATGATGTTGTCTTCGATTACATGATCGTATACTGATTTTTCCACTTTTTTATCTCAGCATTCTTGTTACAGATTTTTAATATTCTAGATTTTCTCTTTTGCTTCTTTTTTCTTTTTTCTTTTTTTTCTCCTTCTTTTTAGAGAGGGAGAGGTAGAACATCTGGGATATCAGCAAAGGTTGCAAGGTACTAATCTCTACAACTGGGGTTAATGGAGTAACTGATAACAGCAGTAGGGGACACTCTATTTGTGAGACAGATAAGACAGAAAGATGGATCACCAGGCAACAAGTTTCACCCCGTGTCCTGATTTCAAAGCAGCACACAGCTTTGCATTCAATTTTAGTACTGGCAGCTGGAAACTGCTGTCACAGTGGCCCTAACCTGTCTGTTGTTCATTCTGTCATACCAGCATTGTGAGGAAAAGGATACTGTGTTCAGCAGGGCAAATCAATTGTTCCCAAACACAAAGCCACCCCTCCCTCATGCTGAAGGGCAAGGACCTGGGCATAATCTAAAGGGACCCCAGAAATACAAAATTCTGAAGGCTTCACAAACTGCAATGGAGACATACTAGTTGAAGCATGCAGGGTTTGGGGAAGGAGGTTGATGCCAGCTTAGTTGGAGTGCAGGGCTGTGAAGGAGTTTTCTTGCCTTTTTGAGGGGCAGAGAGAACACTACGCTCTCTGCTTGGTATGTTTTGTGCATAGCTGTAGATTTAGATAGATACCAAGTATGCCCCATTCTTCAGTCCTCCATGTTTCTTTCAGTTTAGAATAAGAGGGCGCAGCTGAAAATGATCTTTCCAAGACCCTTTCCAGGACCCTTGACCACCCAGTCCCCCTGGCTGTTTTCGGGGTCAAGAATTGGGTCTTATCCTAGATTTTTAGGTATCCCTGTGTTCCCAGATCTCACTGTTGCCCTCCTCTCTACAGTGTCCCAGACCACTCTGCCAGTCACAAAACCTCCTGGCAGGCCCTTTGCTCATGGAGCTCTGGAGCAGGGACCCTGCCTCTATAAATCATGTCCTGTAAACTCATGCATATAATCTGTTTTGAATTCAATGCACATCCCTAATAGAAGTTAATCCCTAAAAAAGAAACAGTCTTTCTTGCTTATAGAAGCAAGAAGTCCTTTCAAAGTGGATTTATAGATAGTTTCTTAAATTATTGCCTTATAGGACATGTTTCCCAGACTGATTGTTTTGTTTTTCTAAGCAGCAAAGACCAAGGAGGAATTACAGTGTCCATCTCAGGACTGTTTATTGCAGTTATCTTCAAAGTATCACGGGACAGCACAGGCCACTTGTCCATATCGCTACACAACTGCCAACTGAGCGTTAGTGGAGTAAAAGTCAAGTTAAATGGAGGATCTAGGTACGTACAGGAGATTTTGTAATTGCTGTGTGGGAAATAGAGTTTGTCACACGAAGGCCACTTTCAAATTTTGACATTTAGGGATCCAGTTACAGGATACAATTATCAAAGGTTATCAAAATAGGTTTTTAAAGGTCTGTTTTCAAAAACAGGCTCCTTTGCCGAGTGTGTGAAGTGTGGTTAATCTACATTTCTCTGAGCATGTGCCAAAAAATGATCTGACTAGACATAATGCATATGAAAAATTTGCAGCTTGAGTATATTAAAGAGTACAAGATTGCAAATAGAAATTTTCAGAAGGGGATTTAGATTGATTATGTGTTGTTACAATCTGACCTACAATTTAAAAATAAAACTTTTTATTCCAAAATAAAATGTGAAGTAATGTTTATAGTTCTCATTACTTTGATTTTCTAGAGAGCTTTATGTCGTATGTAAAGAGAAAATGTGGTTAATTGTTATCATCAAGTTTACATGAATATTCTCAACTTTGCAGATTGCCTTCTAAATAGTTCCCATGAGACTGAGAACAACTAGTATTTTCCGAGACTCACAAATTAATAAAAACAATTAATTGTACAGTCTACCAATATTGCTGTAATAGCATTTCATTAATCTAAATGATATTAATGTTCCAGTCTGGTAGATTTTATATTTCAAAGATTTCAATCCATGATAAAGTCTTTGTGTTTGTTTCCTTTCTCCAGCTGGATAGCCAGCTTCCTGTCTGGTTATCTCCAGAAGCCCATACAAAACCAATTGGATGAAAATGTAAGTTTCTAAAGATAATTTCAGCTAGTGAAGGGAGGATTTCAAATACAGACCTTACGTTACTGACTTCTCTCTCTTCTCATATAGCTATGCCTAAATATCGAACACAGAATACAAATGATGGATGCACAGCTTAGAAAATATAATGGTGAGTTTTTGAAAACACGTTTTTAAGTAATTTTCACAGTGCTCAGTTTGTACCATTTTTGTTAGATTCCAAACCTTTCCTGTGTTCACCCTACAAAAAAGTAAAGGGATAAAAACAGAGCCATTTTTCTGTACCTTATCCTGTTCCAGACTCTTAGAAATCTCTTGCAAGAACCTTATGTAGAATAAACAGGTTTCTTCTATGCTCATAGCAGGTCACCTGTAATCCTTCTCAGTTTGTTCTAGCTGAACATGTGCTTTATTTAGATTTTCAAGTTGAACATTTTCTCACTGATCCTTTATGCTCTTGGTACTGTGGACATAAGAAAACCTGAGTAAGTAGTAACCCACTAAAAAGCTAATAAACATCCCATCCTGCACTGCTGTCCTGCAAGATCTTGCAAACTTATCGTATCTCGTTTTAAAATTGTGTTCAGCGAGATAATAAAATGCTGCAGGATGACAGTGTCACCTTAAGCATATTTCTCTTCACATCATTAACAATTCCTGTGTTGCTCTTGTAGAGACATGGAGACAATAGATAAATATGTTCAAAAAGCATGTAAGATTTTCATGATTTAAATCAATAAGTATCCCACAACTTTTCTTTCTTTTCTTTTCTTTTTTTTTTTTTCAAGACTGATAATATTTAACTGTAGCTTTCACCAATTCAAATTTATGTAATTCCACTGTTGTATAATTCATGTCAGATAATTTGTTTCTGCTCTTGAAACATTTCAGTTTGTATTGTGGATATAGCTGTTATCAGCTCCATATTCAGAAGCAGTGTGTGTGAAAATTGTTTTTTCCTACAATGGCTTATACCCACCATGTGCCATGCACTGGCAAATATTACTGAAGATCATGGTCATCAAGAACATTATCTTACACAGTTGTTAACCAAACACTTCAGGCTGTGCTGTCATATTGAGGAGTTAATGATCTCTGTGTGAATTCAGCATTTCTCTGTAAAACCATGTGATTGTTTTTGCAGTATGAAAAGACCTTACAGTGCAGCAATCAGAAACAGCAATCAGTCTGAAGTTGCATGTGAGCACCTTTCAGAAAAAAAGGTCTTCAATCATACTGTCTGATAAAGAGCACTCTCTTGTTGTGAACAAATATCTCTTGTCTTCAACACTGATATACACAAAAATGTGCTAATGTCATCTTCCAAAGTATTTAGTACTATGTAGTATTATTTCACTAACCATATAGAATTTTATTTCTTTTGTGCAAACACATAACAAAAAAAGGGGACCCTGCCTAGGTATTTCTTTTACTGAATGGAAGCAGATTTCTGAGGGGTGTATTCAGTTGTGAAACAAGAGAACCAGGCCTTAAACTGGAGGAATTGGTGACTTTCTCTGAGGGGATACTCTCCCTTTTTAATTTAAAACATTTTTTTTAAATTTTGTTCTTCCTTTTCCCACTGTTCTTCTTCAGATTCATAATTTCTAGAACACCTTTGCCTTTAAGTAAACAAAATATGTTTGTGATATTTTTGTAGTAATGCTTGTTTTGTTTTTGTCCATTATTTTTCTAGTCTTAAGCCAGATAGATGCCTTTGCACAAATAGACTATTCCCTAGTTAGTTCTCCAGCAGTCTTCAAATCACACATTAACTTGGATTTGAAGGTAATTTGCCATTAATATTTCTGTGCTCTCAAAGACTGTTCTGATACTCTTTTGCATTGATTCATTTTCTTTCACTACAGTCTTACTCAGCCTCTCTGCTATTTAATTAGAAAAGCCATAAGACATTGGATGTTTTGGGTAACAGCCATTTTAGAAAACAGATACAATTGTTTATTTAATAAAATAACTGCATTGGTTAATTAACCAAAGTTATCATTTAGAATTAAAATATTTCAGAGTTGGAACTTCTTCAGAGGTGCTTTATAATCAGTGATACATAATCCATGATGGCTAGCAATGTGACTGCAATTCTGAGTATTTGTTTTAGGATGATTTAGGGTCTTGTTTATGTACAGTCACACCCCAAAAAAAAAGACTTCTCACAGAGAGTTCTTGAGCAGCACATAGCAGGTCCTTCTTCATTTATTTTTCACCTTCTCTGGCAAGAGATATCACAGCAATACCCAGTTGTTCCAGCAGCTTCAACAATCTTCATAACTTAGAGCATCCCTATTGCTCTCAGAACTGGCTTCACTTTAGATAGATGTGCTAAAGTTACAGTTGAAACTCTCCTTCTGGTTATTCTGTTCAAGCAACAGTTACCATATACAAAAATAAATAAATAATAATAATAATAAACCTCTGCAAAGAGAGTATACGCAGCTTAACAGTATTAAGCATTATTCAGCTACTGTAGCTAGCTAGAGCTTACAGGATAAGCTTTTTAAGTTGACACCCATGATGAGATACCAGATGAGTCTTAGTCAGTTATTAATCAGGTAAGAAACTTATTAGCCTTCAGTGTTCCATGGATCAGGCTGATCCTTAATGTTTTTGAGTTGCTATCTCCCAACTCTCAACTCTCGTTTTAGAGTTAGGTGGTATACATGTATAAAGGGTCCTTTGTGTCCCTCTCTTAAACTACTTCCAGTGCTTTTGGGGTGTGGGGAGGGGTTCCTGAAGATTTTCGTTGAATGTCACTCTTAGAATTAATTTAAATATATCTTTGCAACAAGAGAGAGAAAATTCTGTTCAAGAGGATTTTGGTTCTCTCTCATGGTAGCAGTTCAGAATATTCACCTGAATGCTCAAATTAAAATTTAGAAAGGGTAGAAGTCAGGTTTTATCTGTGTTTTTCCAAAAGAACTTTCATTTGCTGATTTTCAGGGCATATAATCAACTCTCTTGCTTGCTTCAGGTTTTCTTTAAAGTCAAGTATTTCTTCAGGTAAGAAGATGGAATAAGAATTCTTTCTGTTAAACCACTGCTAATGCATTCTGACAAATACAAATGTTTACAAGTAGAAATACTTGTTAATAACTCATTGCAGGGCACAGTTTATCCAGTAGGAAATCACACAGACCCTCCCTTTGTGCCAGCTCCATTTGGTCTCTCAAACCATGGTGATTCCATGCTCTATCTGGGAGTCTCCAATTATTTTCTTAAGTCTGCTTCACTGGCTTACTACAGAGCAGGGGCCTTTAACATCACCATTTCCAAACAGGTGAGTATAATTTGCATGTAGTAGAATTATGAATATCAGGAGCATGGATAGTCAGCAAAGGAGATAAATACATTAGGTTTGCAATTTCACACAGATCTGGGTCATGCTTCTACCACTTGTAAGAGTGATCCAGGACCTTCATTCTGTATTTCATGATTTTAGACAGTCAAAACCTCCCTCAGACCTGAGTTTGCTGGCAGCTCTAGGCAGGGAGTGACAGATACAAATGTCACAGAGTCAGTGTGCAGGGGATGGCAGAAAGAACCAAAGAAAGCTTTTATCTACATAAGATCCAAATAGGAGAGGAAATCATAAAATAGGAAAAAGTGTACTTAAGCCATGGTCTGCTGCATAGAGGCCCACAACAAATGTGTTGGCTTTGTTGAGAGCCAGAAAAATCAGGAAGAAAGTACAAGAAAACTAAGCTTTCAGTTGTGGGTGAAGAACATATAAGACTTCTCCCAGAAATGCTGTTTCCACAGTGACATTAGTAGACAGGGAATCCATGAACTTTTTCTATTGAAACATTGCTAAGAAAGTCTTTATAAAAAGCGGTGACACAAATGGCACTGACAAACACTGTCATAGTGGTCAGCAGAAAACGAGCAAATGAGATTTTTGAGTCCTGTCTCTGAGAGATTCAGTATATTCCATCCAAGAAAGTCCCAAAGGCAGGACATAAGCAGCATGCCATGTCTCTTCTTTCAAAAAATAATGCCTACACACTATTTGGTCAGTGCCTCTGAGACATAAGAAAGAATTCCATGAGAAAGATGTCTGTCTCTCCTCTGTCCCACAGAACACTGGCTTCCCTAAGAATCATTCTGGGGCAAGGAAATGGTAAATTAAAACATGGATTATTTAAAAACAAAGTAAACAGAGTATGTTTTTTCAAAGAGAACCTCATTTTCAAGCTGATATAATGATCTCAGGTTGGAAATTAGGAGAAATTTCTTCTCAGAAGGAGTAGTCAGGCATTGGAATGGGTTGCCCAAGGAGGTGGTAGAGTCACCATCATTGGGAGTGTTTAAGGAAAGGTTGGACATGGTATTTAGGGACATGGTTTAGTGGGTGATATTGGTGGTAGGGGGATGGTTGGACCAGATGGTCTTGGAGGCCTTATCCAACCTTAATGATTCTCTGATATAATTTATTTAATTTGTTTACAGCTTGCTGCTACATTTAACCTAAATACGGCCATACTTAAAGATTTTGTTCCCGAGGTGGGTACTTCTGCTTGTACAGACCTTTTAAGAAAGAATGCTGGCTAATGTGTCCTGTGGATATTGTCTGTGTACTTTCTCATTTGCAAAAGTTTGGAGGAGACAAGGAAACAGATGGTTTACGAGTAGTAGAAGATTCAGACATACATGTCTTGCCCCTCATAATCTATGTTTTTCTTAACTATATCACACTACTCTGAAGTCATTCTCTGCCCCCATAAGTGTCAAATTTGCTCTCAGTCTCTGAAACAGTTATAAAGAATACGTAGTAGACATCTTCAGGGAAATCAGTCTCCTGTTATTCCTGTTTAAAGTAATGGCATCACTGTTCTTGGCAGCCTGACTTCTCTATGTCAAGATATCTGCTGGCTGCTGGAGATTATATACAACGGGAAGTAAGGGTTATGAGAAGCAAAGTTTATAAATGTGATGCAAGTCATTAAGATGCTATGAGATGCTTTAACAATTCCTAATGCAGCAACATTTACTATGAATTTATGAAATCAGTCATAGTCATCTATGGCACTGTAAACTAAAGTTTTGTCCTCTAGGAGTTTCTCTATTTTTCACAAAATTGGCTGTTCTGGAAGGCTACCTCTCTTCCAAATTCTTTATATTGGCAGGGTCAATGCTTTTTTATTTACATGAATCGCTCATTTCTTTAACATGTGCTGCCAATCCCCTCCGTCTGAAGTCAATTCAATTATTTCTTCAGATAAGTTCAGTATTGGTGTGTCTAAAACTTCATCATTTATGATCTCTGAAATTCAGTATATGCCATGCTAATTTAAACATTTAACTTGGTGTAACTGAAATAGAGTATTTTGAATCTAGTTTAATTAACTGTATTGTTATATAGCACCTGATTATGCTGTAGCCACAGAAACTGTAGTTTAAGAAAAGCTTAAGGTGCAGGAACTTCACAATCAATCTTTTATTCTCTTTGAAACCCCACAGATTGCTCTGCATTATGTAACAGTATGCCCAGTGCTTCTGAAACTGATGGCTACATCACCACCCGTGGTCAGTTTGCAGGCAGACAGATGCAGCCTGCAGATCATTGGCTGTGTAGAAGTGTTTGCTGTTCTGCCAAATTCAACTTCCCAGCACATCTTTACAGGGAATCTAGTAAGTAGCATGAACTATAAGATAACATTCAGTGCTGGAGCTGAACAAATCACACAGGAATCTTCCAATTCCTTTGAAAATCAGAGATCAGCATGAAACGCGTTATGCAGTCCTGCCACAAACATGCATACTGTTCTGTTGCATTTTACAGGGACGAAATATGTGCTACACATTGTAGAATTTAATATGCAGGTACAAGAAGCTATTTATTCTTTCCATGTGGGGGATTGAGTGGTTATTCAAGAATAAATTTTACTATATATAAGCGATTATCTGATTCCCAGTCTTCCTAATTTATTTGTTATAAAACAGCTCAACATATCCCCATGACTCTCTTCATTAGGTTGAAAAATGAACCAAGTATGTCAGCCATGCAGGAATTGAAATGATCCTAATGATAAGGAGGCAATCAGGGCAGTACTATCGCTTCATCCAGACAATCCCTGTTGCTGTCAGAAAGCGGCAAATTCACAAATGATTTCACTATCTATGCATACTGACTAAATAAAATATTTAGACATTGTGTTTTCAGTCACAAGAAGCAATTGCATTAGTGCCTGTATCTAGGACAGTATCTGCCTGTGTATTGAGTCACAAAAGACTGTTTTGTTTTTTCCTTGCAGACAGCAAGTACCGGAGCCGATTTGACAATAACCAAACAGAAGCTGATAATCTCATTACTTCTGAAGAGGTAAATAAGGAAAATTCAGAAAACAGCATTAATGATCCCAACATTAGGACCCACCAGAACTTAATTGTGTTAGTCTGACAGTGTTTGCTTTGCTGTGAGAAAAAAGAACATTAATTACCTTCTTTCTCACAGGGGCTCTCTTTGACTGCTTAATTTATATCATGCAGATGAAGTATAATAATACTGGGGAACAACTGTGTGTCTTGTACAACATAATATTACCCCTTTCTCAAGGTTCAACACCCCTCAAGATGGCAATGTATTAGTTACTTTAAAGGCATCTGTTTAAGTCTGTGCTAATGCTGGAGAACAGAGTTCAGTAGTTTATTCTAAACCCCCTACATGTATTTCCCATGCCATGTCAGCATCATAAAAAGAACTGCCACCATGAAAACACTTTACAAGAGTGCCAGCTTTGTATGCCTTTAGATGAGGGGAAGTGAAAAGTGAGACTACAAAGTAACCACACTTGCTGGTTTTGTGGTTACGGACAGTTATGGGTCTTCTCAGATGGCTTACAGTAAATTTTATTCACACTTCAAACTGGCTATATTTTACAACTCCTTTCTCCCTAAAGACACACTTGTGTAGAAGCACAGACTCTCAAACAAGTAGTCCCTACCTGTGTTTCTTCTTGGCAGTTCTGCCCTCCACATTGGGGTAGAATTCCAGAATATGTGATATTTTTTAGTCTATTACATTTTCATTAAAGAAAAACTTAGGCAGCCTTTTCTTGGTTTTGATCACTGGGCCTTTTTAACAGGAAGAGGAGGATTGGAGTGATCAGAGCCTGTCATGAGTTCAAGAAATAATGTTGCCACTCAGCCAGGGCTTTTGACATGAGATTGTGCTCTTCAAAATGCTGTGCTTTTTTATGTGTTTGTTTCCCCCAGAATTATGTTTACAACGACCTGAGGTTTATCCAAATCATAACAAACACTTGAGGAATGTGTAGTTCAGCCATTTCAGGAAGTAGTAATTCCAGAGAGATTTTTCTTCCTAAGTATTGTAGTCACAGCCCAAGACTACACATGACTGTAGGAGATTGATATCAGAAAGATCCCAGTAACTCTACAACTGAGTTTTGATTAAAAGCTGTTGGGAAACAAAGAGTCTTTGGCAAAGTAAATTAGCATGAAATCAGTAATTGCACAAATGAGATGTAAAAGGAAATGCAATTCTCACTGCCTACTATACTTTTGCATTTTATTTCTGTACACACATTATGCAGCACTTAAAGACCAAAAAAAATCTTTTTTTTTTTATTTTTTTTTTCTGGACTGCAAAGGTGTGTTTCTTCAAGACTGTTCACTTCAGATGGTCTTTCATCTTCAAGCAGTGGCTGTGCATAATTTGTACCTTCATCCTTTCTCATCAATCCTTTTCTTTTACTTCTTCCCCTTAGGCTTCAGTTCTCCCTGCTGAGCAGTACTGTTGGCTTCTCTGAGGTAAGTTGATGGCTTCAGTGCCTAGGAAAGGTATCTGATCTCTTCAGAGATAAAAGCAATTCAACAAAACTTGTTGCTGGAAAATTCTTGGTCTGAATTGGGGATATCATCTGCTACTGCTCTTTCTGCTTTGAAATAGTATATTCTCTGCTTCTCTTTTTCTTTCCAGTAAGAGGAAATACCTCCTGGAGTGTTTTCTTTCTCATCAGAAGCACCAAATGTTGTTTGTTACCATGTAAAATTAATTGAAACAGAGAGGCCTGGGGCTGCATGACCTAGCAAGCTAGTTGATTTTGCTTCTTTCTGCATCCAGCAACACAGAGGCAGGCATGGGGCTAGAACATCTAGCTGTTTCTGTCAGTCAACCTGAATTTACAGATGGATTAAGTAGGCCTAGCAGTAGGAGTAAGTACAAAGTCAAGCTTAAGCTCAGTTTCAAATATCTTGAATCATTTCAAACAAATAAAAGGGGAGTAAAAAGTAGGGGTTAAAAGAAACAGCAAGCCACTGGTTAGATCTTTCACCATAGACTGAGAAGTGGTCAGGGTGACTCTGCAGCAGCTCAGCCCAACCTATATCTTTAAGTGATGGGAGGAAAATACTAATCACAGTAGCTGAAGACAGAGCTCTGAAACAGAGGCAGTTCTTGCCACACAGAACACAATTCAGATCTGAGAACTGAGACTTGGAAGCTGAGATGAGGTTAAACGGATCATATTCTTACAGTTAAGGTTGATCCCAGATACTTTACATACAGAAAAAAAAAATCACTTATATTGCAAGAAATATGAACACCCCACCCCATTGCCTTGTATATTTTGCATTGTCCAGATGCAACTTTAAAAAAATTCTTTTTAACCTGAGATTTTCTTTTCCAATTTCTGTTCTGATGTTCTTGCCTGTTACACCAGTTCTAACCCTTCATCTCCATCCTCAGGTTACAATCCTTTAGGCATCACACAATAATCACCAGATGTGTTTTCCCCCTTACTGCAGGTCTCACTGGTAAAGAATTTTCTGTCTTATGCTTTATGGAATGTAGTGATGCCAGTAATCAATGGTAAGGATCGTGGCCAGTTCCTGAGCACAGTTGGTGGGAAAGCAAGACTGAAACTGCGAAAGGAAATGCCCAGTTTTAAAGAATGTTACAGGAGGTTTTTTGTCAGTTTGGCTAAATCTGGACTGGTCTGCTCTGTGCTGGACCCTCAATCACCTGAATCAGGCAAGGGCTGGAACAGGGTGAGTCTCAGCATCCTTCTGAATGCTGAGCCTGGGTTTCCTTCTCCCTGAATGCAGTGCAGCAGCAGGGATGAGACATGCCTGAGTATCATCCCCACAGAGTCAAGCCATGACCAGAGAAGGGCCCAGACTTGGGAAGCTCAGAATCATATCTGCATCCTGGGGCTACAGGATAGCATCAAGAACATTATCACTTCCCTCTGCCTGTGCACTCCCCTGCTGCTCCAGGCAGGACAAAGTAGAAACTGGGCTCAGTGGGATACAGACAGTGAAGGATGATGAAGAAGGAGGTAAAGGTGGAAAGAAACAGATTGAAGAGTACAGAAGGTGCCCATGGGGTAAACAGAACCAAAGAGACTGCTGAGGAAGGAGGGGAGATATTAATGAGGAGAAAGGAAGAATGGAAAGGAGAGACACAAAAGTCAGATGGCTGGAAAAGCATGTGGCAGTAAAGCTGGGACTTGATCCACGAAAGTAGTGATAAAGGAGAATAAGAGGGATTGACAGGATTAAAGGATCAGGTAGAGAAGAAAATGAAAGGAAGAGAGAATAAGTCAGAATGGGAAACAGCAGAAAACAAATCCCATGGGGCAGTTAATCTGAAAAGGAGTGGAGGCAGTCAGGTCCCATTGTCATACAGCTGAGAGATGTAAGAGTGCTCCCTTTTCACAGGACTTTTTTAATTTTTAGCAAACACAAGTAACAGCTCCCTTGCAGAGGCACAGTGATGACTGATTAAAGGGAAACTGTAAAACTAGTTTAGTTCCTACTGAAAGATGCTTCTGAAGTGTATTTTATTATTACCTAAAGATACATGTATATTTGTATTTGTCCTTTTCTAAGATAAACTAAGAAAAGGATTTCCTATTCCTAACTTCGCCCACACTACCCTGATTGGACCTGTAATAAAAATGAATCAGGTGAGAATCACAATTTCTTGTTCAAGAAAAATGCTTATCTTTCAGACCTGTGAATTTGTGCGTATTGTCATGTTGGGTTTCTAAATGTAGTTAATAGTAAAGCTTTAGTGTAACTATACACTAGATTTAAAATCCAGACTTTGGATGCACCCCACTACCCCACTACCACCACCTTAGGGTGCTTTGGGCAATTGTAGGTTATAAAGAGTTCTCTAGCCTTTTGGGGAATGCCAGCAAAGTGAAAACATCACAGAGATAGCTCTGCTATCCCCAGTAGGAGCTTTGAGTGCGTGAGTTCTCTCTACTCTGCCCTTTCTGTAGTGCAGGAAAGTGAAGAGGCAACCTGGGGTTAGCATTACCCAGCCTTCTGGAGGGTTGTGTTAACTCACATTAGAGCTTATTCATACACTGAGGTCAACTAAATTGCAGGAAGCATAAAGCTACCATTATCACCTGCAGTGCTGAGGGTTTTACTGTGGAATCTACTAACCTTGAATATGTCCATCTGAAATGTATGTGTTCTTCTTTCCTCAGGGTCATCTGTTGATTTTCACTGATGTTCACTACAAACACGAAGGAGGGGAAGATGAGGACCTTCCAAGTCTATCCTAATGTTGACTTTCAAACAACAACAGAGAAAAATGAAGTCTTCCTTCAGTTGGCATGTACAGAGTAGTTGCTACAAGATTAGAAGCATGGCCCTTGGTCACTATTTTTGATGTTTTGTCACTTTTCATGAACGGAATCTGTTGTTTTTAGTATAGCAGGTGTAGCTGACTGTTACTGATATTCTAGAAAACTTGTTGCAGTGTGATGGAAAGGAGTGACTGGTTCTTTTTACTAGTGTTACAAACACCAACGTTTATTAACTTCAGATACCAGTTATTGCATTTTTCAACTTATCTCCATTAGTGTTAGCAAAACTTTATATAGAGTGAGACCGTATTCTTTGTAATATTTTCACAATGTGTCCCTTTGTAACTGTATTCCACAAGTGGGAACAGGTTATAAAATCCAGTGAATTATCACAGAACACTACAGAATCATAATTTATGTTGGAAGTAAACTCCAGATCTAGTCCAGAGACCAGCTAAGAACAGGACTTGTTAAATCAAGTTGCTAAGGGCTATTTCCAGGTAAGTCTTGAATACCACAACCTCTCTGGGCAACTTGCTTTGCTATTTAACCCACCTCAGAGTAATTTTTTTCCTGATATCTTATCAGAATTTCCCGTGTTTCAGCTTGTGTTACCTTTTGTCCCACCACCATGCACTTTCAAGAAGAGTCTGGCTCTGTTTTCTCTGTATCCTCACGTCAGGAAGTTGTAGACAACAAAAAGGCCTTGCAGGTCTCTCCCCAAGCTGAACAGACTTGATCTGTCAGACTCTCCTAGTAGGTCATGTTCTCCAGCCCCCTAACCATTTTCATGACACCTGCTGGACTTGATCTAGGATGTCAATCTCCTTCTTGTACTGGGGAGCCAAACTGGACACAGTACTTCAAACGCAGTCTTGCAAGTGCCAAATAGAGAGTAAGGACCATTTACCTGGACCTGCAGTTTTGTGTTCAACTTGCTGTCCACTAAGACTCCCAGGTCCTTTTCTGCAGAGCTGCTTTCTAAACAGCCCCAAGCCTGTACTGATGCAGGGCATTACTCCCTTTACTTCCAGATGCAAGACTTCATGGTTGCTCTTGTTGAACTTTATGTGGTTCCTGTTAGCCTACTTCTACAGCTTTTCCAGGTTCCTCTGAATTGCAGCCTTGCTCTCCAGAATATTGACTGCTCCCCCTGTTTGGTGTTGAGCACAAACTTCCCAAGAGCACACTCCGTCCCCTCATCTGGGTCATCAGTGAAGGCATTGGTCACAGTACTGATTCCCCATGGGACATCCAGTGGTTTCCAGTCAATATTTGGACTTTGCTGATCACAGCTCTTTGATTCTGGCAGTTTTCCACCTTTCCACCTTCTCTAGCCTGTATGTCACCAATTTGGTGATGAGACTAATTGATAGTGTTTGAAAGGCTTTAATGAAATCAAGGTAGACAACATCCACTGCCTTCCCCTCATCCACAGAACCACTCAGCTCATCTCAGAAAGTAACGAGGTTGGTCAGATGTGATCAGCCCCCACAGGGAATACCTGTGCAGGCTGTTTCCAGTCACCGTCATGTGCTTTAGAAATGGCTTCTAAAATACTTTGCTCCGTGTCCTTTTCAAGGACTGAGTTGAGACCAACTGTCCTGTATTTCCCTGAAACACCCTTCTTGCCCTTCATGAAGGCAAGTGTGATGTCTGCCTTTTTTCAGTCATGAGGAACTTCTTACTGCCATGACTTTTCAAAGGTTATAGAGAGCAGCTTCTTGCTGATATCAGTTGTGCAGCACCTTTGGATGCGTTCTGTCTGGTCCCATGGATTTGTGTACAGGACAACATAAATTCTGTCTTCCTCTACTGCAGATAATACCTCACTCCCACAGACTCTGCAAGAGGCCCAGGGACCTGGGAATCCTCACAGCAGATCTTGCTAATGAAGATGTCTTTCTCTACATTTCTTGTCACCAGTCACTTGGCCCCTGAGCAATGGGCCCACACTCATCTTAGCCTTCCTTTTGTTGTTGATGTATTTACAGAAACGTTTCTCATTACCCTGCACCTCCCACACTTGTTTCGGCTCCAAATGAGCTTTGGCTTTCCTGACTTCATTCCTACATGTGCAAGGAATGTCTTTGTGTTCATTCCAAGTAGCTGATCCCAGTTTCCATCTTCTGTATGCTTCCTTTTTGTATTTGAGTTCACTCAAGAGCTCCATGTTCATCCACTCTGGCCTTCTGCCACACTTGCCTAACTGTCTGAACATTGCAGTGGACTGTTCTTGTGCTCTGAGGAGGTTGTCCTTGAAGATTAGCCAGCTCTTCTGGGCCTCTGCTCTCCAGGGCAATTTCCCACAGCTCCTGCCAAGCAGGCTCCTGAAATCTGCACATCTGAAGTCTACAGCTGTAATTCTGTTCTTTGTCTTGCTTACTCCTCTCAGGATCTGAAACTCCAGTCTCATGCTCATTGCAGCCAAGGCTGTCCTTGATCTTAACATCATCCAGCAGCTCTTCCTTGTTTGTGAGTAGCTGCAGCTCTTTAAGGATATCAATCTCCACATAATTCTATAGCTCTCGTCTTTCTAAAATGGAGCTGGAAAGTTTTTTTTGTGCTATGCCAATGTCACCATAGAGACATTGACCTAACCAGGAGATAGTAAAAGTGCATGAAAAGGAAAACTAGTCTACAAATGTCACACTGCAGAAAGTACTGCTCCAACTTGGGACAGAAATGTGGTGTGGGGTTGATTTTTCTCTGTTTATGTAGCTAGCTGGCTACTACAGAGTTTTTTTACAGGAAAAAAAAAAAAAAAAAAAAAAAAAAAAAAAAAAAAAAAGCATCCTGAAACCAAACAGCAGTAAATCACTGCAGGACTTCCAGTTCATTGTATTCTATGGTAGGAGAAGAGTGACTATAAAATAAATGGAAGAAAAGAACTCAGAAGAAATCAGGGTTTTAAAATAGTTTGGTGTCCCTCATTGCTCCAGGCACTTCTTTCTGCCTGTTTGAGGGAGGATTCATGAGAGAGGAGAAAAAAAGAACTAACGCCCCGGTGCCCATCTCTTCTCTCTTCCAATGGGACATGTTCTCCAGTACAGACTGAGTGCCATGGCTGGATGGGCCTTTCCAAACCAGAGCCATGCCTTAGTGTGATGCTGCCCCTTAAGCCCTAGGCCTGTGGCTGTTGTTCACAAAGTGATAAAGCCATATCATCCTGTACTTACCTACTGCTCAGTGCACCATTTTTGATCTGGTCTTATTTTCCAGTTGACAGAGCAAGGGAAAAGATACATGCGCCTCGGTGTGCTGCAGTCTAGAGAGCATAGAGAAAGGGGAGAATTAGGGAGACAGGGAAAGAGGACTGCTGGAGCACCAAGCTAGAGGCAACAACTGGAATCATGCAAAGCCAAAGTGATCTGCAGAGATGCAGCAGCAAGTCTCCATTGATTGCCATGCTGATAAGCTCATTGGGTTTCTTGTATATTGGGTAAAAAGGACTGCAATCCCCATTAACAAATATATTGAAACAAATGCTTGGTGGCTCAATATGGAAAATCAAAATAAAATATTCCTCACAGAGCCTCTTTCTCATGCCTTGAAAGGTGAAAAGTTTGGATTTAGAAACAATTTGCAGCATATCTGAATATGTGATCTGAATATATTTGTGAGCAGATACTTGGCTTTTACTGGTATGTTTGTAGAAAGAAATGACAAAACTGTTCTAGAAGCCTTAGTTTTTCTTTGTTAACTTTTGCTGAAAGTTTTATCTGAACCAGGTGGTACTCCATTAGAAGAACCATAAAATGTTAAAAGGATATGAAGAGGATAAGCTGAGATAGTTTTTAGGCAATACTGTTTTTTGTAAATCTTGGAGATCTAAGCGGATGGAAATTGTGGAGCTTTTTCTTTGCTCTGAAGGAACTGTGAAACTTGTACAAAAAAAGTTAAAGGAGAGGTTTATGTAAACGGTGTTGTGATTTTTATTCATCCTCAGTTGCCAGAGGTATAAATAATGGAATGATTATGC
Source organism: Aythya fuligula (assembly GCF_009819795.1). Taxonomy (NCBI): domain Eukaryota; kingdom Metazoa; phylum Chordata; class Aves; order Anseriformes; family Anatidae; genus Aythya; species Aythya fuligula. The sequence continues at coordinate 56,762,087 of NC_045559.1, forward strand.
ACGTACTGCCTGCAGTGAATGATGGATCTGTGTATAGTATGAGTATTTGTTGACTGACTGACAAATGTCTCTCCCCTTTTCTATTCATGATTGCACAATGAAGTGACTCAGATTGTCCAGCAAAGTGCTCCATGCCTGAGGGAATTAGCTTGGGTTACATTCAAGCTAATTGATTAAATCACCTCTTTCACAAGCCAAGTAGCACTGGTCAGCTGAAGGATAGGCAACCAGAAGAAATAGAAAATGTTGTCTTCAAGGGCTTGACACTGTGTATTTACACTATAGATAAACACTAAATTAAACACACACAAGAGAATAAAAACTATATCATTTATAGTTTTCTGTATCCTGAGCAATTTCAGAACAGGTGGGCCTAGACAGTTGTTTTCCATCTGTTTTTCCTAGCAATAGCACACTTTATTTCATTTCTTGTTATGAGTATTAGTTCTGTGGAACTACTGGAATAGTTTCCACTGGAGTATCCTCTCAGGTCCATCTGAAAAGCCAGCACAGAAAACCACAAGAAAGCAGCACACTACCCTGATCTCAGCATCCTGGCATCTGAGACCCCCACCCTACAGTTTGCACTGTCCTCTGCTTAGTCCCTAAATTAAATTAGAGTGATAGATTTTACCTATGACACCCAAAATAGTTCAGGACATGATTACCCAAGAGACCCCTCCCTGTGTGATACTGCTGAAGATGGCAGCAATTGGTTCTCTTCAGCCTCTCAGCTCTTTCCTTTAAAAGACAGGGTTGGGGCTGCAGAGGGTTTTCCTTGCAGCATCCTCAGCCTTGTGGTACAGCAAAGCTCCTCTTTTCAGCTTTTGGAGGAGAGGTATGGTAACAAATATTTTATAACTGATTGCTCTTTGTTGCGAAGCGCTTTTGTTGGGAAGGGATAGATGTGACTGAATCTGGCAAAATTCTGGAATTTTAAACTATGAGAACTCTGCCTACATAGAAAACACACTTCCTTCCAGCATTTTGTTTCGGTCATACATGTTAAGCATATGTTTCTTTTGCCTCTTGAGTTCTGTCAATTGAAATTGAAAAGAAAATACTAGCCTTAGCAAAAGGCAAGGGTGTTTTGTGGGATTATTTAAGTGTCTATTACAGTAAAGTTAAGCTAATCTTATATTATTATTTTGCAGCTTGCTTAAATTGTGGTCATGACTGAAATTATTTTAAAGTTTTGAGGTGTATTATTATCTCTAATAGGTAGTTAAAATAGTTAATACAGCAACACCTAAACAATTTTTCAGGTGTTAAGGAAGAGTGATGCTCTCTGCTTATAGAGGGCTGTATCCCTCTACACTATAAAGATGATGGTCCTAGACAAGAGGCCTAACTTTTAAATGGCTCTAATTAAATAAGACCAGTCCCATGCAAGTGTGCTGGGGAAAGACAACCTTCTGTGAATGATTTTTTTTGTCCTGGACAGTAGGTTAAGGTTACTGTCCCCAGCTGTAAGTATCCTCTTAAAATTTTGTGAGAGGAAATGACTAAAGAACAGAGTCTGTTACTGAGAAGCCTGAATAAATTAATCACCAGCACTAATATGTAAATTATTGTCAAAGGCATTTATTTTGCTGTCATTCATTTGGTTTTATAAGGTACTTTGAACATGGATGTCCTTATTTATGAATGGAAAACAAGGATACAGCAAGATTTAGACAAGAGTCTTGAAATCTCAAGTTTTAAAAAAAGTGGGGAAAAGCATGATAAAGGACACAGACTGCACATTTAAAGAGGTCTAAAACAACCAGTTTGAGAAGCTAGGTCATGATGTTCAATGCTATTAAAAAAATTAATGGTGTCATGACCAAAATAACAGATAAAACTGATGCATTTATTGCATCACTTTCCTAGTTTCCCACAATACATAAAGAAAAATCCCACAGAAGCCTAGGATAAGAAATACAACCCTAACAGAGGCCAGAAGTTATTTAACAGGAAAGAAAAAAGCAAAAATAAACATTCATTTGACCATGAAGTTTGCAAGGAGACTTTTTGGGGTAAAACTCAATGCATTTATTAACATGAAAACACCGCCTGCTGGCACAAATTGTTTTTAGTTGACTGCTAGAGGGGTCATATAGGGCTTCTCAAAGCTGTGACTAACACCTTCATAAATTGTTCCTGAAGTGGAGGATCTGTGTTTAAAACTAAATAACATGATATGTTTTTCCAAAATGTTAAGACCAGTGATACCTGTTGATTTACCAGCAAGCACTGAGAGCTCTGAACTTCTGGGAAAAATAAGGTTCTTATTTCACTAATAGGAGGAAAAAAAATACAGCATAAAAATTCAATGTGACCTCCCTTCCAACAGAGTTTGTCCAGGTGGATGTATCCCTGCTGCAGTGAATAACTTGACATTTCTCCTATGCCCTGAGGAGAATCCTTCCTCTTCTGTGGTTGCTGGATTTTTCACTTTTTTCCATTCTGGAGGGAAAACTGGAGTCAGAACTCCCCTCTCTGGGGGGGAAGAGGGAGTATGGCCACATATAGCATAGCATGAACTTCTACTATCATTATAAATATTTCTTAACAGGTCCTTTGAAAAACAAAGATGAAGGCTTGCTGTTCTCTCCTCCTCCTCAGTTTGGTCTGTGTGCAGCTCAAAGCCAACCCTGGAGTCAAAGTGAGGCTCACCCAGAAGGGCCTGGAGTACGGTATGTGAGCTGTTTTCAGAAGCATGCAGTGATATTGCATTCAATCCCTACATGATGAGCATCTTTAGTAGTAAAGGCAGTGGGAGGAAATGAGCTGGTCACAGGCTGTAAAGAAAAGGAAGTCTAAAGGAAGTCTTAAGAGCACAATAATGCATTCCTGTGTTAAATTCCCATCAAATGGAAGCAAGCATTGTTTTAAAGTCTCCTAAAATGGTATCATATAAATTTAAACTCACTGCCAGTATCGAAGGTAACTGAACTATCACTTTCATCCTGTAGCCAAGGAGGTTGGGCTAGAGATCCTGAAGCAGAACATGGAGAAGGAACGTTTCCCTGATTTGACTGGCTATGAGAAATTTGGGCTTGGTAATGTCAAATACAACATCTCAAGGTAAGTAACAATTCTACAAAAGACGCTTTCTAATATAAAAGTTAGATGTTACTGCTATATTTAGCACTGTACATGCATTATAATGGGAATGTTGATGTGTTTTACGTTAACTATCACTTAAAGGAATACACATGTGGCTTTCATCCAAACCCTGATGAAGTCAAAGCAAAAGTTCTTGATTTATTTATCTTCAGATAAAATTATCTGGTCTATCTTAGTCAGCTAAGCTCTTGCAATGATCAGCAGAGAAAGATTCACATACCCGGAGGGTGGTTACACCTATGCTGTAGACACCTATTTTAGGATGAGATTAAATGTCCTCTTCAGGTGTCAGTGTTTCTACACTGACCACAGAGAAAGTCCAGAGAAACAGCTTACCCCAGACATCCAGCCTCCAGGTGGCTGGAGTGGAGCAGAGTAGAAGCTGGATCAGAATTAGCTGCAGATCATGAATACATCTGTGAGAATGGATTTTAAATTGCTACACAACATGACTTAGCTACTGGTCTGGGTAGCTGTCCCCACCAGTTTTGTCACTGGAGTTAGAGACTCCCTGGAACAGCTGCTGGAAGAAAGGGCATCAGCACTTTATTGTGCTTGTTGGTGGTTGTACTTGCTGGAACCACCAGGACGTCCACCTAAATAAATGATCCCACTCTGTAGTATGATTCTGAACACCTGTACACATACCATGTAGCGGATGCCAAGTCTTTTGAAGGCTGCCAGCCTTAAGATGCACAAAAGATGCAGAAATACTGTATGATTTGAAATAGTAAAATGGGGAAAGTTGCAGAACATTTGGGGTCCTCATGCATAAATACATATGACAGTGTCTAGATATAACACTTTATTGTTTAGTTCAGTGTTACAAAGTTCATTAGGTGCCTTGCTGGTTGTTCAGCACTTAACCAATTTGCCTTAATGACTGATTTGTGCAAAGTGACTGTAAACATAACATTACAACATAAGAATGGAGTGGCAATTACTGTAGCCTGAAAAAGTACAAGGTGGACAGGAATATTTCAAGTGACAGCTGAAATTACATCAATTTAGCAACAACTCTGAGTAAAGACTTCAATTTATGGCTATGCTTATTGTTGAATGAGTATTATGACGATTGCATTTCAATTGTTTTTACTTACCAGTTACAGTACAGTAAACTGTGACTTGATGCTCCAATATCAAGATTTGATATTAATGAAGGAAATAGTCTCACTAGAAAATGAATTCCAGAAGAACATAATTCATGTAAGCAAGAGCTAGAAAAAAAAAAAAAATTTAGTTCTGTTCAATACAGATTTGTGATTCCTGAAGAGTCAAAGTTACCCTGACATCCTACCATTTCATTCCTTCTGGGAGCAGTTTGTGTTTGACTTAAATTTGAATCTTGTTTTATGTTCACCCTGACTCTTGAAATATGTATTTTTTTCTCCCCCTTATCTCCCTCATGCTCTAGAATACGAGTTGCTGCTGTTGAATTCCCCAGTGCTTCCATCTCCCTCATACCCAGGACTGGGATAAAACTGGTGATTGGAAATGCTTCTCTGACAGCTGATATGAACTGGAACATAAGGACCTGGATGTTGTATGTACAGCCTCATGTTTCCTTGGATTTTTCTTGATGAAGAATACCAAAAAGCAAAGATTAGTTTGTCTTGTGATCTCCTCATGACAAAGATGCTCTTTAACAGCTGAGAGCAGAAACCCAGTAATGGATAGGTCCTCACCACCAGGGCTGCTGCTGGGAGGCAGCCCCTGCCTATTCATATGCTGAGAAGCACCTCTGCAAATAGTAAAAGATAGAAGTTATAGCTGAATGTCCTGTCTGCCAGCTAATGACACATTTAGAAAAACTGATTGTGGTCCAGTATAATAAAACCTTGCATATTTCGAGTGCAGCTGCACTGTTAGAAATCCTGTGCTATGCCTCCAGGCAATGCAGCTCAGAAGCTGATGGAGAAGGGACAAGGAAATGGCAATATCCTTATGGCTGTCTCCCTACATTCCCAGTTGTAGGTGGTTTCAGAGAAGAGGAATCCTTCCTCATCTTTCTTCACAGCTTCCATTACTGATATTGCTAAACTGACAGAATTGCTGCAGTCTGGAGCTGCTGCTGTCAGGGATGTAAGGGTGGGATGGCTGCTGAGTGAGGGCAGGAGACCTGGAAGCTGAAGGCACAGGAGGAGGGGCAGTGCCTTCGCTAGCAAATGCAAACACTTGATCAGAGCTTGTGAGCGGCAGTGATCAGCATCAGCCACCAGGCCAGTCCATAGTGATGAGCCAAGCCAGCAAAGTACCATTGGGATTACTAAGGAATAAGACTGTACATAGATGTACCTGCAACGTAGCTCAAGCAAAGGTGTGAGCTTCAGTGCAACTCATAAACCAAGGGTAGAGACCCTCAATGAGGTTTTTCACAGGTGTGAACCAAGCTATGAACAGTTTGATCCAAACTGTTTGATTACACATCTTTGCTATGTTGGGGTTGGTCCTGAGTGTGGGCTGCCAAACCCTTGGGGGAGGGTGGTGGGGAGGAGGTCACAGCACCCATTAGGGCACTCCAGACCCTGAAATGGGTTTGCATGGAACATCCCCATATAGCACCAGGTGAGACTGCAGTACAGCTCCCTTACTCTGTCCCAGATGTAACCCAGTTACCTCTGCTGTGGGAATGTCTTCTTACTAGAACCAAGTATATTAAAATAGTGAATTATATACTTTCCCATATTCTGAATTTTCCAGAACTCCTAGCATGAAAATCTGTGTAGAACACTTGATTCTTTGCAGACCCTTGGAGTCTATTTTTTTTCTATGAGCAATACAATAAAAAGTATTCAGATAAACAACTTCATCCTCAGGGGACAGCAAAGAGTCTCATTTGAGAGTTAATGAGTCTAAAATGTTCACTAAAATAGGTTTTTCGGTTGTTTATGTATTTTTACTTTATGCAGCAGAGACAGTGGAAGAAGCACAGTGTACATTTCCAAGGTGTTTGTTACTGCAATCTTTTCAACGCCCCTGGATAATTCAGGCCATACTTTGATATCACTTACCAGCTGCCGGACAACTTCTGGTGATATAGACATCAAGTTGAATGGAAAAAGTGGGTAAGTGCAAGAGATCTGTATGCATGCTGGGAGAAAACAAGTGTCAGTGAATGGCACAAAGACAACTTCACAAAATAAGACACCCAGAACTGCTTTTAGGTGTCTATAGCTGCCACAGATGAGAATCAGGGCACTAATCATGTGTTCAAATGGCAGAGTTTGACCTTTTTTCTTTCATTTGTGCCCACTGTCACTTGTGTAGAGAACAAATACAGCAGTTTTGGTCAGATCAAACAATCCCTTGTGCTTCTTTGATACAGTTCTTTCCAAATACTGCTCTAATATTCAGCTCTAAGTAGAAGTTACATGCTTGTTTTGTACTTCTAGTCAGAATGCTATAAAAACTGAACAGAACCAGGCTGCTGTCTGTTGTGCCTCTGGTTATAAACCTGGACAACATGATCTCATTGTTTTCTTGTACTTCTGTCACTTTCTGAATACAGCTCATATTACGTGGCTTTGTTCTTCTGTTTTTATTGTTTTTTACTTGCACTGGAAGTCCCTAGAACAGAATGTTTATTGTTTTTGTACATATATGATGGTGCTAATGTAAAGAATCTTTTCTTAAACATGAAACTTCATCTACCTAGTCTAACCACTGCAGTGCCTAGTGGTGAAATGATCTTTTAAGTGGTGGCTCACTTCAGAAAGCTAGAATATCACACTTGGAGGCCGTTAAAATTGTGTTCTGCAGAGATCTGATTTCCTGTTAATGACTGCAGTACTTGACCCATGAATTGCTTTTTTTCTTTCTCATAGCTTCCTGCATAACTTCTTTATCAAGTATCTGAAGAAACCCATTCACAGGAGTTTGGCCACTAACGTAAGCCTTTCAGATTGTGTATGGGAGGGGTGTAAGGAATATCACTTTCACAAGTCAGCACTGGGAGCTTGACAAAGGAAGAACTAGAAAAATAATGGAGTCTGATTCTGGTCTGGTCAGCACAGTCATCATTTTGCTGGCCAGAAACACTTTGAGATAGAGTATTGAGTTCATGGCTGAGATACTGACTGATATAGGGGTAAGCTCAACCAGGGCCTGAATGTGCAGTTATTTTCCTGTTCCAATGCAAATAGGTCTGTGCATGTGTACATATGCATTCTGATTACTGGGAAATATTTTACTCACCAGGTAAAATGTATTGGGTAACAGATCTTGTTGTACATCACCTGATAGTATGACTTACCTAAATCTCATAGTATCAAACAAGTGAGTAGTTTTGATGGCAACCTGCCCGTCTTCGAGGAGGCAGAGCTTGAGGTGGGTGTCATTCTGCCCCAGGACAAGGATCTGTGCTGTGAGACCCATGTGGGATCTGTGTCCTCCTCACACTACTTAAGGCTGTGGTTTTGTCACCCCCATCAGGCTGCTTTTAGCAACTTCTACCTGCCTTAAGGCAGGCCTGACATAAAATGGGCTTACATTGCATGGAATAGATACCATGGGGAACCAGTTAACTGAAAAAAAGCAAGCTTAGATGTTTTGACAAATGCTGCAATGTATGTCACATAAGTAGACAGACTTGCTGGCACACAAATAAGAGGTGCATACAGTTCCATGCTAATCAGTCCATAACCTGAGTGTGCTTTTATACAGTCTTGTCCCAACATCAGATCTGGAATCCAGTTGATAAATGAAGACCTTCAGTCACTGAATGGTGAGTCCCCAGTGATATATTTTCCTTCTGCTTTCATCTCCTATTCAGTGAAACTCTGTAGTTTCCTTAACAGCAGCTGGCTAACAAAGCCTCCAGGAGCAGTATCAGACCCCACATTGTGTCAGCTCCTTTACTTAGAAGACCACAGGTGGATTAAAGGAGTGATACTTGGACAAGAAAATGACATTTCTGAGAGTCCAAGGTCTTAGGAGCTATTCTTAACTTGCAAATGTGGCAGGTGGTATTTCTGATATCAGAAATGCCACTCAGAAGCTACATAGCACTGGTAAGGCAGTTTTCCCTTCCCTTCATGCTGTGACTCTTCCTGTGCATGTAGCACTTGACAATCTGAAGCTTGCCTGGAAATTTAGGTCTTACTAGCCAAAAGCAAAAAACCATTTGGTCAGACTAAATTTACTTTTCCCCAATGGGAAAACATTAGAACAAATTTGAGAAGATACTTTGAAGAAAGTGCTAGTAGAAACATCAAGTCTGAGGTTGGAATATGTGTTAGGATATCCCTGGTTATGTTCTTTCCTACCCACTGAAACCATGTGTATCATTCTTTCAGGAACTGATTTAGTTTTAATACACAATTCTTTCTGTGTTTTTGTAATATTGGGTATTTTTCTTTATCTACCATCTTTACAGTCCTAATGCCAATTGATGATTTGGCTGAAATAGACTACTCCTTAAATAGCTTGCCAGCAGTATTCCGACCATACATTGACCTGGACTTAAAGGTAATTGCCTGTAATGCTTCTGCCAATATTGATGGATTTTTTTTGTTCTTGTATGATCCTCTTTCTAAGATTGAAGATGACTGCTGTTCTGAACACTAAAACACTAAGCACTACTGCATTTGTTATTGTAATAATTTTTAAATAGTCCGTTGTAAAATGAATTATTCAAAAAAAATCCATTTTTAATTGCTGTTGACTTGGTTATAGCAAATAGTGATAAAAGTTGACTAAACAAGCTACAAGAAAGAAAGAAAGGAGAAAGGTATTCAGAGGAATTAGTCTTCATCCCTCTTTCACTGTTAACATCTGGCATTTATTCGCTCTATCAGTTGGGGAAGACCTCTATGCTTTGCACTAACTAGATGAGTGTGCTGTTAGGTGAAAAAAGGAATAGCAGGACTAGAAGTGGGAATTAAGCCTCTCCCAGACTGAATGGAAAGAGAAGACCCTTGAAAAAGTGCAAGTCCAAGGCATGCTCCTGAGTTTGAAGGCCTGAAAGCTTCTTTCAACTGAAGGGAAAAAAATCTTATGTATTGAGACAAAATGTAGAGTTTCTGACTCTAGAATGTCTTGACTGCCATTCTGGGTAAGATGACTTGGCTGAGGGTAGTTCTGATCATAGTATCTGAGATCCTTAATTAAAGTTCAAGATGCCTTATTCTAGGTGCTCTAAACACAGAACAAAAAGACAGTCTTGTCTATTGTTTATACTTAATTTATAAGAACTTAGTGACAACAGGAAAATAAAAGACAGGAACACAATGGAACAATAAGCCAGTTTCAGTGTGGTAGAGACTGTTCTTGGCAGCAGCCACAGAATGCTTGCCAAGTTCTCAGTATTCTGGTGACTAGATCTTATGTAGAGACTTGAAGCAGGCCAAAGAGGTAAAGTCATGGGTGTCTGCAAAAGCTATTATCCCACAGAAGAGACAACATGAGGAAAACATACAAAGCCAGCGGCTGGTAAATCCAGCAATTGAGGGATGACTGGGGAGGTCATAAGCAAAGAGACTCAGCACTTCATAAGCACGTTGACAGTCCTTAGAAAGTAACAGGAAACTTAGATAGATGGGCAAGAGTTAAGGAAAATACAGACAAACAGAATACATTTGAGATGAAACAAAGGAAATAAAAAAAGGATATAAAAAATCTTAATCTGAGTATTTTCCTCACTTTAAATTAGTTTTACTTTTTTGTTTCTTCTTGATGTACTTGGAGTTATTAGATTTGTGAGCTTTGGCTAGCATCACGAGTGCTGCAAAAGGCAACAAATGTTCTTCAGGATTGTTTGACATAACTTTTTCTCTTGCACATTTTCTCTGAACAATTTACTTCATTCTCAGAGTAAGTGCTGATTTTGACCTAGAAAGGCCTCTGTAATTCTAGAGATCCATCTTGTAATTAAGGCCATTGGCTAGCTCTGGACAGCAGTTCTCAGGTCTAAATTCTTGGAGGTGGGGAAAGGAGAAAGTAAGGTTTTTCAATAAGAAGCCTTACTCATTCAATAGGTAAGGCCTTAATTTTATTTTCTGAGCTGGTAGACTGTCTTCAGTGGGTGATCAGCATCCCAAAAGACAGGTCTCAGATGTCATCTGTGAAGGTGTCCAATCCCTGTTGGGATTGGTCTTCACAGCCTGCTTGAAAGCACTAGGACTTCAGGGTGTACTACAAGTCCTGTGTAGTTCTTCATAAAGAACTGTTCAAAATGAACAGTTCATGCAAAGGAAATTAGCAATTAATTGTCAGCAATCACTTTAAAGCCATGTTTCGATTCTAACTTCTATCATCTCTGAATGTATCTTTCAGGGGATAGTCCACCCAGCTGGAAACTATACTGGCCCTCCCTATGCGGCAGCTCCCTTCACCATCACAGACCAAACGGACTCCATGCTCTACCTTACTTTCTCTGAGTATTTCTTTCAGACTTCCTCATTTGCTTACTACACAGCAGGGGCCTTCAACAAAATCATTGCAGAAGAGGTGAGTAGGAGACAGGAACAGAGTCAGAGTAGCTCAGGTTGTTCATGGTGGTGCTTTGACCTGCCAGTGGTCAACATGAGGCAGCTTGACTGTTAATTGGGCTGTAAAGGCCTAATACAGTGGGCCCCCTCTGTGAAAGCTGAGGCAGCTTGACTGCTAATTGGGCTGTAAAGGCCTAATACAGTGGACCCCCTCTGTGAAAGCTGTGGATTGGAGATAGGTAGATTTGGCTAACTATTTTCCTTGAGGTTCAGTAAGTCTAAAAAACTATTGACTGCAACCCACACTATGAAAATATTAAGCATTTGCTTTCCCAGGAAATACCTTGGTGTATTTTATTGAAAATCAGTGTTAGGTACACTGAATCCCTTAAGAATATTTTTGAGAACAAAAGGCACAAAATCAAAGATTAATTGAAATGACAGTAATAATATATTAAAGAAAAGCTGAAAATGAAGGTCAAACCTGGTAACATCATTTATTTTCTCTTTTTTTTTTTTCCAGACTTACAGTTATTTCAATATAAGCACAGAGATATTTGGCAGCATCATCCCTGAGGTGAGTACCAGTACTTTCACAAATACATAGGAAACTTCCTGATATGGGTGTTGAACACTGGTGTATCCCAATGGCCTTATAGCACAAGTCAGGATCTTCCACTGGGGAAGTGGACATGTGTGCATGGTAACAGCAGAGCAGAAAGGCATTGTCACCTCTTGCCTCCCCAGTAAACTGAATGACTTTTGTTGTTACCAAACTTAGCCCATAACCTTGTGCATCGATCTTTACTCTGGATGCTATGCCAAAGCTACAGCTGTTCCCACCTCAAACCAGCCCTGGGCAGGAAAAATCTTCCAGTCATGATTCTTGCTTTGAGAGATGGGTCCTCAGCTCAGAAATAGCCCCTTTCTCCTGTCAAAACTCGTGTAATTGCCTTTGCTTCACTATTAGCCTGTGACTGACTAGAAGAAAGTAATCCAGTAAAGACCTGGGAAGGGACAGTAGTGGCCATGTGCAGGAAAGCAAGCTAACAGATGGGCAGGAAACATTACATCTATGGAAAGGACAAGGCAGGTGTACAGGGTTTCAATTTATTTCACATGGAGAAGATGAACATAACAGGAAAGATGGTATAAGCATGCATGGCTTCTACCAGCATTCCTAGACAAAATGAGAAACTGAAAATGAGAATAAGAGACCCCAGCTCTTGAGTACCATGGGTGGATCAAATCAGTCTCACAGTTCCAAGAACTTCACATCCTTGTTTGTTTCCTGGATGATTTCAGGTTCCTTCCTCAGAAATCTAAAATTGCAGGGCAATTGTCATACGGTCTTCATAAAATGCCATGAGCATTGATGCTACTATTCCACCCCCTTATTCCAACTAATGAACTTGGTGAACCTACTCATTCCTTAGGCAAGGGACAGAGTGAGGCTTCCCAACGAACAGTCCAGAGCAGGAACCTGTCTCATGAGATTGATTAATTTCAAAGTGAATTAATGGCTCCTGACCTCCTTTATTGTCACTTAAATGTCACATTTATGCTCCATTCCTTTCCTGTGTTCACAAAATTTCTTTCAAACCAGCATAGAGAAAAAAAGTATCGTTAGAGTGGAAGGAACTTTCTACTGCATCCCTGTTAGCCGAGATTGATTTATCACCACAGAAGTTTTCTGTTTCCTGCTTGCATGAAAGAATTTTGTTAGCAGCTGTTCTTAACCTCATCTCAAAGAACTACTTCAAAGTGATTACTTCAGGAATGAGGAATTGTAATACTCTGGCCTGTTCTACAAGCATTTATCTTTTTTATTATTATTTTGCCTTGGAACCTTACAGGTAGCCAAATATTCAGTAACACCATATCCAGTGATGTTGAAGCTAATGGCTACTGAAACACCTCTCATCAGCTTGCAGCCCGATTCCTTTACTCTAGAGATTCAGGGGTCCATGGAGGTATTTGCTGTTTTGCCAGACTCAACCACCCAGTTATTGTTCACAATGAACATGGTAAGTACAAGAAACAAAATGACATTTAACTCAGGGCTAAATATTTCCTTCCTTTTAAGTTCTTTCCTTCTGTTAAAACTCTGTATAAGAAACCAAGTAATAGATTTTTATTATTTAAACATGCAAATTCCCTTTAGTCACAGTTGGTGTTGTATGGCCACACTAACCTAAAGGAAATTTTTATAGGGATGAACTTTTTTCCTATAGACAAATGAAAATAGAAATAGTGATTATGAATAACCAAATATTTCTTCTTTAGAATGATTGTTCTGCAAGCATGAACAGTCATGTCTCATGGCACTTCGTTCATTTATCTGAAAATGATTTTGATTAGTGAAATCTCATTACCCACTTCAGCACTTGTCAATGCCATTCAGACAAGCAGAAATTTACTGCATGCAACCTTGCATGGGCCACTGACTAGAGAGAAGCTCCACCTACGTGAAACACGGCTGTGTACAACCAGGAAAATGATGTTTCTGCATTTGTGATGAATTTCCATCAAGGGTTCCATTTTCTATGTCTGGCAACCCATGTTTTTTTTTCTTCTGCAGACAGCCAACACCAGCATTGCTCTGAATATATTCAACCAGAAACTGATGGGCTCACTCTGTCTGAACAGGTAATTCAACACAGGCAGGATGGCCTGAGCCTGTTTAGAAAATACTGCTAGCAATCTCAACATTAGCAGTTTAGACACATGACCAGATAACCAGAATTTAATGAATGTAGTTCCCTAGTGAGTTCATCTGTAGGAACTCCATCAGGAGAAAGGTTTGCACTTCTGTATTTTTCTTCATGCTTGTGATAGGCTAAAGATCTGTTGCTGCTCTTGAATCCTTGGTAACCTTCACTTACCTGAGCTGGACAGACTTTCTCAACCTTAGACAATGGAAACTGGCCATGAAAGCTAGAATGCTGGTGCTGTGGAAAACTAGAAATCTTATTTTGAATAATTATTTGGATACATGACTCTGTACTGAATAAATATTTGAATCTGGAAGAATAGACATTAGCAATGTAGCCAGCAGCAGCAGCACCATGCTGTGAAAAGAGTTATTCTTCCAATCCCTAGAAAGGTTCATATCATAATATTATATTGATGTACATAAATCCTTCCAAAAGATCTGAGAACCTGCAAGTCTTTAATGCTGGCCTTGGTAAAGTCAATAACCAGCAGGATTTCCAAACCACAACACAGGGAGAATGTACACACATCCCTGGCTACAGCCCTTCTAGGGTGCTCTTCCTGTATGCATGCTCAGCAACGCCCTAAGAAAACCACATCTTTCTCTTTCCTGATGAGGCAGTATGTGCTGTGTAAAATGTAGTGCTTCAAAAATCTCTTTACAGATGCTTCATAAGGCCTAGAGCTCTAAAGCAGTGACTGTTCATCTAGAATAATATGTGTTTGTCCTTTCTAGTGACTCATCTTTTTTTCACTTCTTTCCCTCAGGCTCCAGTTCTCCCTAACCCATTCCAATGTTGGTTTTTTTGAGGTAAGCAGACAGTTTAAGCACATAGGAAATGCAAACCAGGAATATCAATGACATCAAGGCTAAAGAGTAAGCAGCTAAATTCCATCTGTATTTCTAAACCATTTGGCTTCATTCCTGGACAGCCTTTTTCCCACCTTCTGGCTGCCACCTCTATGCTGTTGATTTAAGAAAAAAGTGTACTCCTTTGGGGCAAGTTAGTCTTCTGAAAATGATATATTCTGAAGTTCCACTGACTTGTATATCATATTTCATCAGTAAGCTGAAAGATCACTAACCACAGCCCTATAACACAGCAGCAATCTGAACTGTAGCAGTAGAGGGAGCAGTGTGCTGCTGTCTAAGCAATCATATGCATGACTGAGGCAGAGGCACTCCATGTGTTGTGGTGTGCACTCATCAGAGATGCTCAGAACTACAATACGGAATGGGAGCCAAAATGCTCTTCTCAGATGCCTGTAACTCTGCTGTTGCAGCCTTCCAGGGAAAAAATCTGCCTCCAGAGTCATTTAATTCTGAATACAATTACTCAGTTCTGAGCAGGTGAGGAGAAAAGAGTAAAACTACTTTAGTCCTGCTTTGCTAATGGTGATAAATTGTTTCACAAGTAAAGGAAGTTGAATGCTTTAAATGAAAACGTTGTCCAAGCATGATGAGAGCTATTTGCAATTTGCATCTCACTTCCTTTGCATCTCTTTGAAGGCATGAGATCCTTCTGGGCTAAATGAGAGCCAAAAGCTGAATGTGAGCCTATAGTCCTCATTCAGGATGAGGGCATGACGATTCTACTCCTATCAGAAAGTGATGTTTAGCTGAGCTTTCTTTGTGACAGGTCTCGCTTCTGGAGAACATCTTGTCCTACATCTTACAGACTGAAGTAATTCCATCAGCTAATGGTAAGGCTGTTTCTAAGCATCAGCTAAAACCTTCCAGCAGAGTAGTTCTAGGAACTACTGACTTCCTGCTGAAGTTGCCAGTTCCTAGTAACTTCACTGGAATATGATCATCAGCCAGTAAGCAGTGGAATGGGGAGATCAATTTGTAGGGCTGTAAGTATGGTCGCTCACTGGCACTATCCTGCAGTGTCAGCAGAGAAGTCCAGGGCAGTAAGGTCATGGAAACTCATCCACCTTTACCTCATGAAAGGTGGCCTTGATGCATCAGTACAGATGCTTGTCTCTAGTCTGTGTACCCACTTGCTGCCTCTGTGTGTGAAATGTATTCTTCTCTGTTATATTAGCCTCTCATATAATCTTAATTAAGGCCCTAAAGAGAGACATAGGCTTGTCCAAGCACTCTGTACTGGGATGAACCTTGCCTTCCTTAATTAATGGAGACAAATGGGAACAGGTTCTAATGATTCTATAGCTGTATTGACAATCTCTCAGGTCATTAAGGACAAATCAGTTAGTATGTGATAATGCATTGAACAGGAAGTGCCTTAATTTGGCTGCAACACTGCCAAGAGAAGAGCACCTATAATTCTTTCCCCCTTTGATAAATGAGTATTGTATCTACCTCCCAGGGTTGTCTGTGAAGACTAAGAGGATAATTGTTTTAAATGACCTAAATCTTTGAATAAACAGAAGGTTGTTGAAGGGCGGGTATTTATTATCTTCCTAATGCATCCCTAAATCATTGTGTTTGTCTTTTCTTAAGCTAAACTGTCCAAAGGATTCCCTCTTCCCAATTTGGCCAACGTTACTTTGACGAGACCTCATATTACAATTGTACAGGTGAGATTTTGATACACTTATGACAAGGCTATTACTTTTTGGTGGGGGTGAGGGAGCTAGGCACTTATTCACATTCTGCTTGTACAAGAAATCTGCTGGATTTCTTTCTTTTACTGCTAGTTAAAAACAAGATTTTTTTACTGTTTAAAATGAGATCTGTTACAATGGTAAAGTCTTATTAGAAACAAAATTATCTCTTTGAGAGGAAAAACTTGAACTGGATTATATACATAACCACTGAGTGACCAAACACGTTTCCTCAGCCTTGGAAGTTGCAATTCAGTGTGAAAACAGGTTTACCTCTTAACATTTCATTCACATTTCACTTTCATTCAAGTATCACTTTCCATGCAATACTACTGAATTTAATAGGAATAGTTGAAATATGGGAGGGAGCTGAATTTGATTTTGTGTGCAGTATGCACAGTATGACTGGATTTCGTTAATAACTGCTGATATTGGCTGAGGCTGAGACTATTAACCAAAAGTAGTTAGCAAGATCTCAGGAAATATTCTTTCCTTCCTGTTTATTCTTCTCCAAATCACACAATATCTATTAAGCACAAAGCACAACTCAGGAAAAGAAGTGCAAAGGTTGTTTTTCACTCTTTCTTTGCAACACCCATGCCTTGCAGCAGCTGGGTATGCAATCCCTATAAGTAATTGTTTGGAGACTGCTTTCAGCAACACTAATTGCCAACAACCTTATAGGCTAATTATGAAGGATTTTAGCCGTTTTGTGGGACCCGTTCCCCACCTCACTTTCTCTAGTCACTCTTCCTGTCAGTAATGAGAGTTGAGAGGACACAGGAGAACTGCTAAACCTGTTCAGTGTGAATGGGATTCCCAAGTAAAAACTAATTCTAAAGTCTCCACTTCCAGTCCCAGTCTGTTGGCTATAGTTCAGAAGAAGGAAGACAATTCCTCATGCTTTTCATAGATAAGTATATTAGACTGTGGTGGACTGCTCTCTGAAGGTTTGTTGCTCTGTATGCACTGACAATGGGGGAAAGCCCAAAGTGCAGATTTAGATTACATGAATAATTCTAAAATGACTCAAATTAGGTTTAAAAAAAAAAAAAAAAAAGACAATCATCACAAAGTCGGATTATCTAGCTGCCTCAAGGCTCATATGAACTTTCCTGGGTAGGCTGGATGATCTCTAGGTGTCTCCCATCGCTAGCATGGTGCAAAGGGATAACATACTAGGCAAAGACAGGGCTTTTTTGCAAAGTTTGAAGGATAGTTTAGTAGAACATGAAATTAACAAGTCTCAACTGTCTTCAGTAGATTTTCTGACTTTTAACACCAGGATAGATTTGAATTGAATAAATAATTAAAATATTCTGTAATGCATAGCATTCAGCGACTGTTCTTCTCCCCACAGGGCTATGTGTTGATTTCTGCAGATGTTCACTACAACCATTAAAGGAGAAGAGCAACCACTTGTTGGACATGGATTCAAATCAATGATGTGACTCTGAGGGCTGAGCAACTGTGGCCACTGTGCAATGCTCCTGGAACACCTCACCTGAGTGCTGATGAGCAGTGGCCTGGTTTGGTGGGGTGGGAAGGGGTGCTCTGAAGAAATGGTTAGGCTTCACAAGGGTGATAACAAGCAGACTCAGGGGGAAGCAAGATGCATGCTTGGCATTATTTATTCTGGAGTTTATCTGATGTAAAACTGTTTTTAAAAAAGATGAATGCCTCTCTTGAAATAAAGCCTTGTCTACACCCTTCCTGAATGGTGCTGCAGTCTCTCAAGCAAAGAAAAAATACATTGTCAAAAGGCAGCTAGGGCAGGCATGTCTACTAATGTGTTTTGACTGTAACAAATAACTTCCTTTTGAATGTTATGTACTAAATAGGTGGAGAGGGCTCTCTAGAGCTACAGCAGAGGGGAACTGTCCTGCCTACAGGGGGAACTGAACTAATAATGTGTTAACAAAGCTGCAGAAAGAATTTTATTATATGGGTTCAAGAGACCAAGGGCTGTCTGTTTTCATGTCTTTAGGGCTTTTTGCTAGCCCCTCTCCCCTGGTGGCTCCAAAAGCCCCCACACGACATTGCTCGGCTACACTCCTTGAACACTTCAGTACATGTTTTTTTTCTGAAAAGCCTAATTCTCCATCTTCCAGCCGCAGCTCCTCTATCCCTCCTGCATTTCGCTGCGGGGCCTGCTCCGTGTTTCCCTCCCTCCATCCCCCACAGAGCCCGGCCCCACACCGCCAGGGGGAGCCGGGCTGAGGCGGGTTTGTCCCTGGGCGGCCGCCGTCCGCGAAGAGCAACGAGGCTGAGGCGGCGGCGAGCGGGGTTGGGACCTGGAATAGGATCGGGAAATAGGATCGGGGAATAGGACCGGGACCGTGAGGGCGCCGCCATGAGCCGCAGCTACAACGACGAGCTGCAGTTCCTGGACAAGCTGGACAAGAACTGCTGGCGGATCAAGAAGGGCTTCGTGCCCAACATGCATGTGGGTGCGGGGAGGGGTGAGGGACAGGGGAAGGGAGGCCCGGCCGTGCTGAGGGCTCTCTCTTTTTCTCTCTTTCTCTCTCTTTTTCTCTCTCCCCCCCGCAGGTGGAGGGTGTTTTCTACGTGAACGACCCTCTGGAGAAGCTGATGTTCGAGGAGCTGCGCAACGCCTGCCGCGGGGGGGGTGAGAGCATGGGGGAGCCCTGGGGTGCCAGCAGGCCGCTTACAGAGTGCCTCCTTCTGGTATTTTATCATTTTTTTTTACGCTTTTTTCTTCTTTTTTTATAGGTGCGGGAGGGTTTTTGCCCGCTATGAAGCAGATCGGGAATGTGGCAGCGCTGCCGGGCATCGTTCATGTGAGTGGCTGCTTGGAAAGGGCGCTTTGCCACGCTGCTGTGGACCCAGGCTGGTTTTAGGGTGGTTGGTGTGCGAGGAACCTGCCTCGGACACTCAGGAGTGCTCGCAAGGACAGGCTGTGAAATTAACCTGTCAGAAAGGAAGGCACCCGCCTCCTTCACCTCTTGTGAGCTTGCAGCCCTGAAGGCCAACTGCGTCCTGGGCTGCACCAACAGTGGCCAAAAGGGAGAGGGAGGGGACTGTCCCCCTCTGCTCTGCCCTCATGAGGCCCCACTTGGAGCATTGCATCCATGTCTGGGGCCCCCAGCACAAGGAGGATGTGGGGCTGGTAGAACGGGTCCGGAGGAGGGCCACAAAGATGAAGAGAGGGCTGGAGCACCTCTCCTAGGAAAAATGCTGAGAGAGCTGGGGATGTTCAACCTACTGCTGAACTACTTTCTACCTTTGCTTTTTACTTTTACTACTCTTACTACTTTCTCCACTGCTGTTATGGTCAGTTTGTTGTTTCTGAGTCACCTCTGCTGACTTGCAATGCCTGAGGGGACAAAGAGACAGCAGAAGGTGACGGTGTTGTCTGCGTTATTGCTGCCCTAGCGTTGTCAGTGAGCCTTCCCCTGCATTCAGCACTCTTTTACCTGGCCCCACACATTTTAGAAATGAAGCAGTAGGATGTATGAAGAGCATACTAGGCTGTACTACTCTTCAGTAAGCTTAAACTTCCGTGTGGAAATCATCTTTTTCATGTTCAGTATCACTTATATTGATAATTAACCAGTACCAGAATTGTGGTGGTATTTTTTTTTAATTGCTTCTTATGGTGACTCAGCATAAGTTTTCAATTTGTGGCTGCAGTAAAAGGTTGCCTGTCATTCTGCTAAAATGGGAGTTACAGCTGGCAGTTTGTAGGAGAGGTGTTAGGATCATCTTTCTATTTAGATCTTCACTTATTTTTTTAAACAACATTTTTCCTCGATGGTAAGGGGGTGCAAAAGAAGCACATAACCCCCTGAAAAACATGCCTGATAACAGTGTAACGCTGTTGAAAAGTTCCAATTTCTGACAGTTTTCTGGGTGTTTGGAACTCTTTTTTAATTTTTTATTTTTTTTTTAAAAGGGGATTTTGGAGTCCTGTTTGTGCTGCCCTAATTTAAACTTGCCATTCTTTGAAGTTGCAGCGTTGTGCAGAAGCATGTTCTCACTTTTTTTTTAATTGGTAGTAATATAAAAAGGTTCAGTTAAAAAAAAAATAAATTACAAATTAAAACTAGACCACTCCGATCTTATTGTATTGTATCAAAAGAATGACTTTTTCCCACCTACAGCCTGCAGCGTTTGGCCAATATTTAATCACATATGTAAGAAGAGAAAACACTGACTGTTACATGATATTATTCAATTGCATTGAATGCCTTCCTTGTTACATTTACAGTCTCTAAGTATTGTGGATGTGTCTAGATGGAACTTGGTAAAGACAAACTCATCGTCACTCTTACATCCCTGCTTCATGCTACTCATAAGCTGTTGCCTACCTGGGATGTGAATACAAGGACTCTTGGGTCCAGGAAAAGGCTATATTGGAATTCAGTTTGAGATCACAGCTCCTACATTTAGGTGTTAAGTGGTCTTGAAATCTGGTTCACAGAGCCAAGGGGGTTTCTCAGCTGCCTAGCCACAGGGTGCTCACTTCAGAGTGAGATCAGCTGCGCTCTGCTTTCTGTGACAGTCTCTCCTGTACCTATATGTGTTTAGATACTTACCAAATTCAGGTGTTTACTCCATTTTCATCTGAACATCCATTCTCTGTTTAGTGTATTGGTCTGTATGTGTGACAACCACTACCACAAGGCAAAGCATAACCAAGACGGCTCTTAGCTCTGTACAGAGTTTTGTGGGACTTGGAAATTTCCTTCACTTTCTTTCAGAGATCGATCGGCCTGCCAGATGTCCATTCGGGCTACGGGTTTGCCATTGGCAACATGGCTGCCTTTGACATGAATGATCCTGAAGCAGTGGTTTCACCAGGTAAGGAGTCTTCTAGACAGACTTAACCTGTACTGAGAAATGTCTGTGGTGGCTGAAAAAAAGGTAAAATGGCACTTACATGTCTTTACACTACTATATATGCAGGACCAAAGTGAAATATATCTGAATTACAGAGAGTTAAAAGGGACTTAAATTCTTGCACTCAGAATCTTTATGGAGCAGGTGGTTACACCGGAAACATCTAAATGGTAGACAGGATCGCCCTTGTGTTTTTAGGCTTCGGCTTGTTGTATCCCTCAATCTTGAAAAGACAGCACAAGACTTTGAATTTGTGTTTCTTCAGGTTGATAAGGAATTGAATCTTTTTTTTGAGCAACATTTGTAAACCCTTTTTGGGAATACTTCCACAATTTATTAGAAATGTAACCTTACGCTATTTCTGACATTTTAATAAACACCTTGCTTTCAGGGACTTGCTTTTAAGAACATATTATCTCAGAGAACTAGGCTAAGATTTTCATCCATCACTTTTCTTCTGTCCTGAGGCAGGAAAACAGAAATATCCTCTATAATTTCTGTGGACAATATACTTAGTATTTGTGTCCACTTGTTGGATCAAGTAGCATATGTACAGAGCATACGCTTGAGACAGAAAAGCTATCTGTGTCAGTTTTTAGTGTTCTTTTTTTTTTTTTCTGCAAGACTGTCTTGAAATCGGAGGCTTCTTGTAAATCTGTTAAAATGGTATTTGTCGTTCTGCTTTATTTACAGTATTGTGTCAGAAAGGTGTAAGATCACAGCATTTGGTGCATGCTCCCTGTCAGCAAGGATTTAAGATTTAAGATGAATACTCAGCAAATCCTCACCACCAGCACTCTCTTGATTAACTCCATGGCTTTTCCTACGCTTCTAGGTGGTGTCGGATTTGACATCAACTGTGGTGTCCGCTTACTGCGTACAAATTTGGATGAAAGTGATGTGCAGCCTGTGAAGGAGCAGCTCGCCCAAGCGATGTTTGACCATATTCCTGTTGGTGTCGGCTCCAAGGGTGTCATCCCCATGAATGCCAAGTGAGAGAACGACTTTGTGTGTACATCAGTAGAGGGGACCTCTCTCATCTTTATTCTGATAAAAGATCCATCAGTGGGAGGCTTTAAAGAAGAGGGAAAAATTACAAACCCGTTTGTGTTCTTTCTATACATGTGTTTCTCTGGGAGGAAAGGAATAATCATCAGTGTACAGTCACCTGTTTCTTCCTCCATTTAAAACCGTGACATAACTAAAGGTTGTTACAAGGTTGTTATTTCCCCCGACAGAAAACTTTCTTACATGTAAAGGTATTTTTGGAAAGGGGTGAGGGAGAAAGCAGGATATTCCTCACACAACAAAGAGGAAAACGTAATGATCTATCTCATGTTAATATATTTATAGAGCTTGATTTTCATGAAGTATTAAGAAGTTGGACTTCTTATTAGGGGAGCTGGGGACTAGTCATAAAATTATAGAATAAGTTAGGTTAAATGGGATGTCTTGAGGTCATCTCACCCAACTCCCTGCGTGAAGCAGAGCTAACAGAAGGTCGGTCTAACAGCAAAGTTTTATCAGGTTGCTCAGGGCCATATCTGGTTGAGTTTTGAATGTTTCCAAGGACAGCACTCACGTAGGTGTTTGGTACCTGCAGGGATTTGGAAGAGGCGCTAGAGATGGGTGTGGACTGGTCTCTCCGGGAAGGCTATGCCTGGGCAGAGGACAAGGAGCACTGTGAGGAGTATGGAAGAATGCTGCAGGCCGATCCCAACAAGGTCTCCTCCAGAGCGAAGAAAAGGGGCCTGCCTCAGGTAATGCCATTTCAGTAGGGTTGGGAGTGTTCTCAGAGCTCAAATGTGAAATACTGTGTAGGTCTCTAGTTTTGTATCTTTTCTTGAAGTATTGCCTAGCAATTCTTGGCAGGGAAAAGATGAGATGGTGGTGCTGTTTCTGAATAATTCTTGACAGAACTAGAATACAGAAAAACAACAAGTGCTGAGCATACCCAAGGTCCCTTGGGCCATCAGGTTTTCAGCAGTTAACTCCCAGTACTGGAATTCATCTTTGCTGGCATTTCCCTATCGAGATATAGCTTTGTTAAGAGACAGGCAAGCAGTTCTGTAACTCCTCTGTTTGTTTGCTCAGCAAGTTAACAGCAGGGCAAGGAAGGATGTCTTAATAAATGTGACCAGCTCAGAACTTTGAATTAAAGTTCAAGGGTTAGATTTCATTTCTGTACGTAGTATGTCATTGCTCTGGGTGGAACTCTTCTGAGATAGCGATAGTAATGCTACCATTGCTGAAGTTTTCTTCTGTATGACTTCTTCAGTTTTATGAATTGTGGTGCTGCACTAGACTACAGCATTTTAACCACAAAATAATCTTACGTCCTCAGTTTTCTTACTCACCTAGCAAATGAGGAGTCACCTGTTATGGAATTGGAAAAGCTGGGTCTTCAAAATGAAAAATCTTGCTTTAATCTGCTGGAAAGGTTTAAGAACCTAATTTCCCTGTGTGATTATTAGCAAGTATAAAACTGCCTTTCTTATACAGACTGAAGAATAGATTCCCAGTGCTCTGTACATTTTCTGTCTTTCAACTAGGCATAAGTCAGTTGCAAAAAAGTGGCAACACAATCTGTAGATCCTGGTCCTTTCATTTATTTGCAGTCTTGTTCAAACGGTAAAAATTGTTATAACTACGAACAAAGAGAACTCTGATGATGCTACTTTGTTCTACTTTCTTTTAGCTTGTCATTTATCATCACCCCCTTCCTCCCCATTCCTTGGGAGAACTTTACTAAAACTAAAGCTTTTCTGTAGCAATTTGCCCTATTTTTCATATTCTGTGTGTGCTCCCGGAGGCTGCTTTACTGGCACCGTCTGATCCTTGTGTTGTGATTGGCAGCTGGGGACCCTGGGAGCAGGAAATCATTACGCCGAGATCCAGGTGGTGGACGACATTTACAACGAATACGCTGCCCGGAAGATGGGCATCGACCACAAAGGGCAGGTGTGCGTCATGATCCACAGCGGCAGCAGGGGTTTGGGCCACCAAGTTGCCACAGGTATGATCTGGCTGGCGTGCGTGCCTGGAGTGAAGCAAACTCTTCAGCATGATCTTGTCACGGACAGAAAATTCCAGCACCAAAAACACCATTTCTTACCACTTGTCAAGTCTATTCCGAGTTGCCTTGCTAGGGGTTGTCTTGCATTTTGTCTGCTTGATTTTGCAAGCCTTTCAGCAATGATAAGTTTCAAACCAAAATGGTAATTGTCTTTGGTCTTGCAGAGTATTGATCTTGCTATTATGGGACAGGATAAAAGATGACAGACTCATACTAGAGCATATAGAATTCCAGATGGATGCTAGAATTTCCTTTAATATTTTTTTTTAAACATTAAAATGTTCAAATGCTGGAAATGTGTAGAGATGCTGTAGAACTAGCATCCGTGGACATAGTCAGAATTTGGCTAAGTCCCCAAGCAACTTCATCCAGCTGGACCTGCTCTGAGCAAGAGATAGGACTAGGTAACTCCCTTGTAAATCTTCCAAACTAAATTACTGTATGATCAAAAATAGATGGAGATTTTACTCAATCCTGTGTCTAGTTCAGGGACTTTCTTTAAGCATATTTGCTTATGATTGTGAGATTGTAATCTTTGGTGTAACAGAGGTAGGCATTTTTGAAGAAAAAGAAAAGACTAAATTCTTAGGTCACAAAAAAAAGTATTACGGCTGTGTTTATTGTTTTGAACCCAAGTGAATTGCTTAGATTATTAGAACATATCAATAGACTGACCTGCATTTGCCTAAGTGGAGAATTCTTTCTGGTACACCTCAGGACCTTAACTTTTCTTTATAAAATAGTCTTGGGGAATGCTGTTCGCAAACAGCAATGTTATTCCACAAAATTACTTTTGCATTTGGGAGGAAGCTGTAGGTTTGACTACTGGGCAAATACGTTCAGTTTTAGAATATAAATTATAGAATACAAATTACAGACACCTATGTTAATCCCATAGATTGAAATTAAACCAGGAAATCACACAGAAATCTGTTTATTTCCCAGATGCATTGGTGGCTATGGAAAAAGCTATGAAACGGGACAAAATCATAGTGAACGATCGGCAACTAGCATGCGCCAGGATTGCCTCTGTAGAAGGACAGGATTACTTGAAGGGAATGGCAGCAGCTGGAAATTATGCGTGGGTCAACCGCTCTTCTATGACTTTTCTAACGAGGCAGGTAGGAGCAGAGTTGTTGCTGATGTAAATATTGTGATATGTGTGTCCTGCTTTATCCTAGGTGTATGGAATGTATGGAAGCTGCGATATTTAATGTAACTTTTGGTTTTGTGTTTCCTAAGCTGCGTTTTATGGATATTTTATGGCCGCTAATTTAGTGACCTAAACACTTGACGTGGTGGGTCAGAAGCCTCAGTCATGATGGAATTGAGTGCAACAGAGCTGAGTGTGACAGAAATGGACTGCCTAGACTGCTTGTCTGCTCAGCAGCAGTTTGAATGCTGGAATTCAACCTGGTATCAACTAGACAAATTCTGTCAACGCTGCAAAATGGCTTTTATTGTATTCTGTTCTTCCAGTATGAGGCACGCTAAAAATATTGCCTAAGTAGCTTCTGCAAGTGCAATCCAAGTGATGTTGAGAGGTTTTAAACAGATTATTGTCCGGACTATTAATTTATGTAAGTGTTGTTAGGTCACTAAATTAGCGGTTAAGAAACATTTTCGAGAAAATCTATTGCTTCTAATTACTAAAAATATTGTAAAACTTCCACATATATACAGCAGTTATCGTCTTGTATTTCACATCAGGGTTTGCTCTCTTCTTAGGCCTTTGCCAAAGTCTTCAACACCACCCCAGATGACCTCGATATGCACGTTATCTATGATGTGTCTCACAACATTGCCAAAGTGGAGCAACACGTGGTGGATGGGAAGGAGCGGACTCTGCTGGTGCACAGAAAAGGGTCAACCAGAGCCTTCCCTCCTCACCATCCTCTTATTGCTGTTGATTATCAAGTAAGTTTAGCTGTGGTAGAAAGAAATGAGAATTTTGGATGAATCAGACAGTTTTAGAGTCCTTAACAGAGATCTGAATGCGATGAATTCTTTATTTGAGCTAATGACACCAGAGGCAAGCTGGAGTGTTCTGAGAGAATGTGAGCCTGGCCTCTTTTTTTGTTGATGTGGTTCTTCTCGGACATTTATTGATAATATAGGCTTTTGTTTGGTGAGTTAAGACTTGTTTGCATCCACAGCTGACCGGACAGCCTGTTTTGATCGGTGGGACTATGGGCACCTGTAGCTACGTTCTTACTGGCACGGAGCAAGGCATGACTGAGACCTTCGGAACTACTTGCCATGGAGCTGTAAGTCAAAAAGCATTTCAAGAAGGGGTTTGAATGGGGCTGTCATCCAGCAAACAAGGTTGTTAAAGGGTAATCCAGTGTGTGCTGCATCTGTTGGTAATACAGGTAGCCTTGCCACAGTAGTCCCAGGCCAGGAGGATTGCACACTCGAAGTTCTTTGTCCCTTATGGAATAGTTTTGACTACTCCTGGAGAAAATGTAGGGGGAGCTCCTTTATACAAAGCAAAGGTTAATGTGAAGATGTGGAGAATGAGCTGCTCTTAGAAATCCTGGTATCTCTGAGCTAACAAGCGTTAACAATCCTGAGGCTGTCCTTATAAAACTCCTCAGTAGTTGGAAAAAGGGATTTTCTCCCTTTTTATTTACGGTGTGAGATAAGATGACTGAGGAAGAGAAATAGCTTCCAGTAAAACTCTGGATTGTGAACGCTGGCAAGTGGTTTGGGCAGAAAGAAACTTGCAGACTAGCATGTTTACATACAAAACTTTCCTTGCCATCATACCAGATATGTGGTTATGCAGAAGCCAGTCACCTAACGTCTAAATTCATTTTCCATTTTGTGGCTTACTGTGCTCTGTGCCCTCAGCTATTCTGTATTTGCTCATAATGTAAACTGACTTGGGACTATGTGCTGGGTACAGCACCAGATGTCAAGCTTTATCCCAAAATATTCCAGGGGTTCTGTTGTAGAAGTCAACTTCCTTCCTTGTCAGTGTTTACAACCACTTATATTTGTGGATATTCTGACAAACATTCTTTCGTTTTCTTCAAAGCAGTTGGGAATGTAGTTTAGTTTTCCTGAGTGCATCTGTTGTTTTCTTTTTGATTTAGTAAGAAAGAATTCTGTTTTTCCAAACTGCTATAAAAAAACAGAACTAAATAAACTACTTTCTAGGGTCGTGCACTGTCTCGAGCCAAATCTCGACGTAACTTGGACTTCCAGGATGTATTGGACAAGCTGGCTGACATGGGCATTGCCATCCGTGTTGCTTCTCCCAAACTGGTCATGGAAGAAGTGAGTTTAACATTTCATTATCTGAGAGGGAAAAAGGAGTCTTGCTCTGTGGCTGTATAACCCTACCTGACTTGGTTCTTGGCACTGCTGAGTAATCGCAAGTTCCCTATATGTACAGCTTCTGCAATTCCTGACAGAGCTATCCAATTTTCTGGAAAATAATGTGAAGTCTTCTCTGTCCCCAAAATCCTGCTGAAGGGGGAGATGCCTGTTTGACAGGTTTTGAAGGCTATGTGTTTTTTTCCCCTGTTCTCATGCCTGGCAATAGGGTTAACTAGCATCTACCCTGAAAAATCTTTGTGAGAGCATCACTAAAGTAGTAATGTGTTGTGGCTTCTCTTCTTTATGAATGATATTCTCCCAGCTTTACGTTTACTGCACTCTGTAGTTGTCATGTACATATATATTCATAGCAGTGTATGAGAAGTCCACGTTTTAAGAGAAATTCCTGTATTTGCTCAAGAAGAACAAACTTTAAATGTAAGAAAACTTTGATTATTATGACTTCCAGTTCTCCTACATTAACGTGATAGGACGTCTCTTGTGTTGACGGCCTCACTCATGGAAGTGCATTAATCTTTTGTAGCTATCCTGTTCTGGGTGCTGGTGTTGCACAAACGTATTGATCCTGTTAAAAATCTTTGTTCAGGGGTGGCTTCCTGGTGCTCAAGGGGGAGCTCCAGAGTTCAGCCCTGATTCCTGTCACCAAGAGGCAGTGAAGATGAATCCTAAAGGCTATTTATTTGTAAGGGGGAAGTTGGAGTGACTTCCTGCCAGGTGCTGAGGCCTGACGTTCTCACATGCTGGGGGTTTGGATTATCTGAGGATATTGGGAAAACCGAACCAAAACAGATAGCATTTTATCTGAAATGGGGTGAAAGCTTATTTGTAAAGCCAAGTATCTCTTAGACTTCAGATGTATAAAATGGCTGGATTCACAATATGTTCACCTACTTTTACATCCTCAATTT
Source organism: Aythya fuligula (assembly GCF_009819795.1). Taxonomy (NCBI): domain Eukaryota; kingdom Metazoa; phylum Chordata; class Aves; order Anseriformes; family Anatidae; genus Aythya; species Aythya fuligula. The sequence continues at coordinate 56,790,103 of NC_045559.1, forward strand.
CCATGATTCAATTTTTGCAAAGAAAAGAAGGGATATCAAAAGCCTACATCCAGCTTCCTGTGACTTTGGGTTGTTTATAATTTTGTCTTTTTTTTTTCTCTTTTCCCCCTCCAGGCACCAGAGTCTTACAAGAACGTGACAGATGTGGTTAATACCTGCCATGAGGCTGGCATCAGCAAGAAAGCCATAAAATTGAGACCTATTGCTGTTATAAAAGGCTAGAAATCGACAAGGCAGCAGAAACACAGTGACATCTCCAGGCCTTTTGCAAAGCTGACTAGAATCTTCCCATACTTCTTGAAGACTGTAACATGCTCAGATACCACATCCCTGTTCTGGAAACACAGCAGTGGAGGATACCCCTATTTTTAACGACTTCTACACAAAATTAATGCCCCCCCCTCCACCTCCTTGTTATATGATGTTCTTTTCTTGGGACAAAAGGGTAAAGAAATCGGTCTCGGCTTTTGTTATGCAGTCCCTCACCCGTTTGGCTGATTATTCCACAGGCAGGACTTCAGACTTGCCTGAGTTCTCACTAATTGCTGTGCTGCAAGACCACCTCCATCAGCAAAGGTGGACCTGTCTCCACACCCGAGTGCCTGGAGCTCCTCGTGCGGACAGAAGTACTCTGATCGGCAGGGTATAGCCCTGCTGGGCAGGGAGAGGTCTCTCTGTTTGCAGATGGGTAAAAAATAGGGAGTTGAGAGTGGTCTCCCGCTTGGATTGAGGGGGATTAGCCAGGCTTGAGGCGCAATCCACCCTCTCCCATGTAGCACAGCCCCTGGTGTACGTGGCTCAGCCCAAGTCGGTGTTCTGCAGTCTTCTCTGACTGGTGGTAGGATTCGGTTTGTTTCTTTGCAAGGTTTTGTTTGCCCAATGAAAGTTGTGACTTAACAACTTAGCGACGTGCTAATCCAACGTTTTGCAAAGTTAAGCATGCGTTAAGTTGGGTGGGATGATGTTTGCTGTGTCCCGCAGCTGATCGAAGTGGGTCATGTTGCAGGGTCAGGCCCAGGAGGATGCGACTGCTTTCAGCCAGTGTTTCTTTTACGTTCATTAAATGAGACCGGAGGGGGGGGCTGACTGGTAAATCATATTGGGAATTACAAATAAAATGGGAAGATGGACACTGCGGTGTGTCTGTGTCGTGTTTGTTACGTGGCTGGAATGTCTGTTGGCCACCTCTGAGGACCAGCTTGGTACCCATGACATCTTGTGACTTCAGCCAGTGGACCTTGCAACGAAATGTGCAGATGGCAGGGTTTCTTGCAGGATACAGGGGAAGGGCGATTCAGTGCTGTTTGGTCAGCTTTGTTACGAGCGTGGTAGCTATCAGCTGCCTTTCTTAGGGCTTGCTGGGTTCTTAGTGGGTAGGTGGAGCCTGCCTGTAAGCCTGCACGCAGACACAAGAGGGCAGCCGGGGGAAAATCGAAGCAAGAATGGAGCCTTGCCAGGGGCGCCTGTAAAGAGAGCATAGTGATGAGTTGACTGCCTTCTGAGGAAACATCCCTTTAGGTTTAGGATCTTAGCAGACACCTGTTGATCCCGAGATGCATAATGGCATGTTGCTGTCTGAATCACTCTGCTTAGTGGTTCCTTACGTTGCAGGATGGTATTTGTTGCAGGTTCACAGGCAGCACATTCAGTACTCGTCACTGCCTTGATTCCTTTTGGATCCGACTTTAAAGACAGGGCCTTGTTCTCTGCTTTCTCCCGTGGAATTGCTCCAGATTATCATCTCTGAGGTCTGAGACAGACTCACTGAATTTCAAACACAAATAGTTTCACATAGCAATATGAATTAGCCTCATGGAGCCGCTGACTGAAAGACGAATTGTTGGTCTCAGTCGTCTGCTGAACCGCATGTTCCTTTCAGCAGCTTCTGTATATAAATACTTCAGACTCTCTGATGTGAAATGCAAGGGAGCTCTTAAAACATTCATATAAAAAAAAAAAAAAGCATTTTGAAACAGTTTTCCTTTCCTACGATTGCAATTTTACCTACCTGTGCAGTTGAAACAAATTTCAGTTTCTTAATAATAAGCAGAAATCCTGTGCACCATGTAGGTGCTTTCTCAAATACACGCCTTAAGCCTCTTCTGATCATCAGCATTCATGCAGTAGCCTTTAAGAATGCAAAAAGTGATGGCAATTTTGGTTTCCTGTTGCAAAGCTACTCTTAGTTTTGGTTATATATCGTGCTATACAGAGGAGACGGGTGGTTTCCTAACCCCCTAAAAAGTGAGAGTAAAAATGTAAGACGTTGCCCAGTTCTGTTACTTGTATTTAAATTTGGATGTTGTTCTAATTAAAAGCTGCCCTTTTTCTCCAGATAGGGCTGTCCACTGGCTCTTTTTTCAACCTGCATTTAAAAAAAAATAAATGGGTAAGTTAGGATGGCAGGCAGTGTTACAATTCAGATGCTGGAATACAGGTGACTGCAGAAGCACTTCTTCAACACCCAAGTGCCCATGTGTTCACCTTTGGTGAATAATTGTCAGGATTTATTTTTTTTTCTTTGGTAGAAAGCCATAGGTAGGAGGTGTGAGCCTTCCCTACACCCCTGGAGCTGTTGCATGCCTGTGTCTAACAGCAGGTACTGGGCCATTCCCTGTCCAGCAGGTCGATTCTGTCACCTGCAGCAGAAAGCCTGCTGGCCCTGGGGCTTGCAGGGGGTGCCTGCATTATATCTGCTTTTAGCCAGTGCAATAAAATCAGCTCTTGGATGCAGGTTTTGTCTTTTCAGTGAGGAGAGCTTGCTGCATTTATCTTGCACTGTGCTTGAGAACAAGACGGTTTAGCTTACAAATTGGACCTGCCAAAACAGAGCTGCTTCTGCCTCTAGGAAGCAGAAGGCACCTTCCTTTCTCCACTGGCAGGGCTCGCTGCGGTGACCAGTGCTGTGCAGCGAGCATGGGGGAGCACTTCCTTCCTTGCCAGGAACCTGCTGCTCGCGGTGCCCTCAAAGGCTCGTGCAGGTGCTGTTCCTGTCGCTGTCAGTGCAGCATTAAGAAGCAAACAGAAAATGTACTTCAGGTTTTTGTTGATGCAGGGTGATTCAGTCCTATAAATCCATCCCCAGCTTGCTGGGGCACCCCTGGGCCCTGTGAGAGCCCCCCAGGCCGGGCAGTTCCCCCCTGTAGTGCTTTAAGCAGGGGCTGCTGTGCTTTATTTGCCAAAATACCCATTTGGCAAAATTTTTGGCAGCTCTGGGGTCCCAAACCATGGCCCGGCAAGGTAGGAGCTTGCACTGTTATTTGTCACGGTGTGTTTTTGTGCTGGTTGGGAACGCAGCGCCTAACCTGTGTCATGTTTATCGCTATCCCGAGTCTTTTGGGAATTTCTCCTATCTCTTGGCTCTCCCAGCTTTAAACACAGCTCCTCGCACACGCTGCTTCCTCCTCCGCTGGTGGTCCCGGGCTGGTGTCCTGGCCCAGGAGGAACAAGTGATCTCTGACACATCTCTGGCGCAGGCACCCCCGGCCTCTCCTCCGCTCTCCTTTGTTCCTCTCAAACATAAACACACTTAACTGGCCTCTTCTCCCTCCGCCCCCCAGCCTTCAAAGCAATCTCACAAAGCGATATCCCTCCCGCAGCATGTGCCAGCACGCTCCCTTGCTTGCAGAGGGAACGCTTCAATTACGCAGAGGGCCCTGCCCGCAGCTGGCATTTGCTTTGCTCTCTTGAGCCCTGTCCTAGCTTGAAGGGTTTTGATCACCACCGACTCCAGTTTTTTTTTTTTGCTTGGAGAGGTGGCAGCGGGGGCTTTGGGGCAGAAAAGGAGCAGGAGGGCTGCAGGTCCCCAGCCAGAGGCTGAAGGCATCTGCGGCAGGTGCTCTGTCCCCTGCAGGAGGGAGAGGGAGGTGGTAACCCACTGGCATCCTCAAAACACAAAGAATTAGTTTGTATTGCAGATGCTCCTGGGGTTTGAGGTACTATTTTTTAATAATTACTGTGATATGTAGGAGGAGTGCTGTGCAGGTCCCCCGCCGGCGCTGCTGCTGGCTGTGGTGGTGCTGAGCTCGTCCCCCTCTCACCGCCTGCTCCCTCCCAAAGCCCAGAAGGCTGCTTCGGTTCACGTTGTGTATAACATCCAGAAACCAAAATAATCACTCGCCTTAATTGCAGAGATTAGGACCAGGAAAGGGAAGTGGAGCCTTCTGCCAGCATTTGATCTGGCATTTACTAGCTTAGCAGAGGAAACGCGGGGACTGAGCTGCCCTCCCTCTGATACCGAGGTGTTTGAGGCAGCCCTGCGGTGAAGCCTGCTCCTAAAAGGAGGTGCCAGGTGCACCCGGGGCTTGCTGCTTCCCCCCACACCAGCTGAGCTACAGCCCAGCTTTGCCCAGCTCCCTTGAGCTTGGGAGCCGGGGTGGGGGTCCTGGGCTCTCCCCGCCCTGGTCTCGGTCCAAGCATAGGGTGGGAGGTCAGGCCGGGCTCCCAGAGCTGCCCTCTGAAGTCAGACCTGGGGAACCTGCTCAGGAGGGGAAGAAGGAGCAGATAGGAAGGAGGGGTGAAGAGGTGGCCGTGGGTGTGCGCCTGGTAATGCCCAAGCCCTGGTGCATTAGAGCAGCAGCTCATTATCCGAGTCAATTAAGCTGCAGGAGATAATCAAACCTGAGCACGCAGGCAGGGAAGAGTCACCCGTGGAGAACAGCAGGCTGCCAGCAGTTGGAAAGGTACATGCCTGAGGACTAGACAAGGGTTTCGTGACAAAACTGAAAGGGAAAGGAGGCAGATGAAAAGCAAGCAAGTGCAGTGTTAGAAATAACGGAGGAGGTTCTGGATCTCTGAATCCTTCCTTGTCTGCAGTGCGTGAGGGACTGCATGAAGCCTGGCCTCAGCTCTTCTATGTCAGCACCAGCATTCAAACGTGCTTCTGCCCCAAACTGGTGCTCATCACTTTCTTTGGTGTCACACAGGCACTGCTGCTTACAGGGAAGGCCGTGGCACCACTGACTGCCAGCCCTGAGGAACCACTCTGCAGCTTCCAACTCCTGCAGCTTTCCAGGAAACCTCTCTTCAATGCCACGAGCCACAGCAGAGGTCTCTGGAAACCTGTAGGCAGCTGCATCCCCATGGGGAAGCAACCGGCAGCCCTTGGGGTTATAGGGTTGAGTCTCAGGGTGCCAGCACTGCACTGCAATTCCCATTCAGTCCCCAGGCAGCAGGCTCCCTGCCGTACTGCCAAAAATAGCTACAGCCCGTAACTCCTCGTTACCTTTTTTACAGTTCCAGGCAGAAGGAAAGGTGGGTCTCCCGTCTGGAATAATGCCTGGCTGATAAATCACTCCGTTAGCCAGCGCCTGGCTTTCAAGAACTGTAACCTGTTTGCACTTTTAATCTCAAAAAAAAAAAAAAAAAAAAAAAAAAAAAAAAAAAAAAGAGAGAGAGAGAAAGAAAAGAAAAAAGAAAGCTGGTTGTTTTATTTTTGACTAACGCTTATTATTGTTGGGCTATAAATCTGTGGCATCCACAGACAAGTTATCAAGCTTTAAAATCATAGATAGACCGATCAGTTCCTCCACTGTTTCCCTGCCAAATCCTTAACCACTTCTTGGATGAGGAAGAAAAAAGCATCGCTGTAAATTATTTCTTCCCCGGAGGGTATTTATATTGTAGCTGTCGCCAAAGGGATTTTCTCCATTCACCTATCACAGGAGGACTTTTTTTTTTCTTTTCTTTTCTCCAGGCAGAAAGAGAAAGGGCTGTGATGAGTGCTTTCTTCCCCATTTTGGCTGTGTTTTGAGCCTAGCCCATACAGGATTTTGTCATTCCCCTTCCCACCATATGCCTGTGCATGTCTGCAGCGAGGGACTGAACCCTGTAGCGGAGGGGAAGCCTCTTTGCCCAGCCAGAGGCCGTGACCCAGCGCCGTGCTGGCAGGAGGGCACCTTTGGGTGCAGTGGGCACCCCATGGCACAGAAGCAGCCCTGTGGTGCCAGCTGGTTAGCAGGAGGGATATCCCTGCTCACAGGCATTTGGGGTGATGGGGGCTGCTCCAGAGATGGATTGTCCCTCCTGTCCCTGCCTCAGACCCAGGGCCTCTGAAAGGCCTCCAAAACCATCCTATTTCAGAAAACACACAGGCTCCTGGCTGCCCGTCCTGCCAAGCCCTGCAAGCTCTTCCATTAATGGTCAGTGGATGAGGCAAAAGTTTTATCTTGATTGAGAAACATGAAGCCTTGTTTGTGAGACAAATACTCATTTCCTTGTCTCCTGGGCAGGAATTCAAACTATTTGATTATTATCAATAGCAGGCAAGAGCATCGTCGCTGTCTTCTTCCCTCCCTGTTCCTCTGGCAGAAAGTGAATCCTCCATCACAGACCAACTCCTGAAGAGGAAAGTTTGGCATAAGGACGAGGCATTTGGGGACATCTTCGGAGAGCAGCTTTCAGTATTGAGCGACTGGAGACTTGTCCTACTGGTGTCAAGTAATTTCATTTTCTTATGTCTTGGTGCTCTATCTGGTCTTTCATTAGTCTTTATGATTTAAGTACTAAGCTCTGAATCAGGGACCATGCCTTGCAGGCATGCAACAGCCCTGAGTATCTATCTATTCTTGGTCTTCTGGCACCACTGGAGGGATGGGTTCACTCCTATTGTGATCTAAGCTGAGAGCACAAAAGATTATAAACTGTCCAGTTTCAAGTAGTCACTCCAGATTTTGAAGTTTTTGATAGTGCCCTGGCTACAAAGCAGAGCCCCTGAGCCAGATTCTTACCTTCGGTTCAGTGCAAGAAAGGTTCCTAAACTCTTCCATGCTTCGAGGGTACAGGACCTAGTGTGAAGTGCTAAATGTTCCTCCTCATTTTTGCCATGTGAATGCATTCATGTGCTAAGGGACAGAAGCTGAGGGAGCATCAGGCTGCTCATGGGGGTGTTTGGGTTCCCATTGTCTCCACCACAAAGAGGATGAAAACACAACCTTTCCTCTCTGGCATAAAAAAACTCACTGAGTAGCTCTAGCTAGGTGCAGCCTTGATTTCTCTTTGCAAAATAAGATGATAGCACATCTGGAGATGCACACATAGAACAAGAGCAGGCTGAAGGTATCAGAGGAATGTGGCATGGATGAAAAGTGCCAGGAGGGCAGCTTGGGAGATGAAAACTGCCCCCTGTGACCTGTGGCAAGCCCCCTGAAATGCCCAGGAGATGACAAAACTGCTGGGGAAAGTCACCATCACTCAAGGAAATGTCCTGCTGAGCATTCAGGCTGTGCTGCTGCCCCCTCTCCCCCCCAAAAAAAAATATATATAGCCATGAGGCAAGCAGATCAACAAGGGAGAAATGAGAGCTGTCAGTCCAATGCAAAACCCAAAAACCACAGGACAAGTGATTGCTAACTCTTCAATTTCCTCAGTGATTTTTCCTCCCTACCAGTCATGCTTCCAAGCTTATGACCCTCCTTGAGGTGGTGATCACTTGCTCAGGAACTGCTGCTATGTGTCCTGTGCTTAGAAAGCCTCTCCAACACAGGTGAGTGCATCAGTAGCACTGACATGCAGCGTGCCAGCAGCTCCATACACCTGGGCAAGAGTTGAGTAGAAGCACTGCATTGCTCCATCTTCTGCCACGCATACTTGCTGAGCTCCATCTGTGGTGCAGGATGGTGTAGCAGATAATCGCCAGCTACTTTTCTGCTGGTTTGATCTTAGGTTTGGCTATGGGTGAACTAGAGAGTCATCTTGAGTCGCTAATACTGAAGCTGCTCTTCTGTCCTGCTCTGTTGCTGGTGTGCTGTGGAAAAGTAAATCCAGATAGACTCATAACTGAGTTAGTCCTATTATTAATGCCAACTGCAGAGTCAGGGAAGTCTTCTAAGGATCTCTCCCACCACACTTCCACAGGCCTGCCTCAGCAGAGACCAGCATTGCTTGGAGCAGGAGATTTGGGAAATGGGGCTGGGACAATCCTGGAAGATTTGAGACCTTCTTTAGCTAGATCCTGGACACAGTCTGAGTGTGAAACAAGTTAACGTAGCTTCTGGACATCCTCAGTTGTCCAGCAAAGGTTCTTGGAGTACTTGTCCTGAATGCTCCTGTGCTCAGGGCAGTCATAAGCAGGGAGGCATGCACCAGGGGCCTACACCAGCTCCTGGCTACACTCCCAGTGAAGGCAATTTTCCAGGGCAAGCTGGGGTGGGTTTTCTTCGGCAGATCATTTTGATGATGAAGCCTATTTGCCTCAGCTAGACTTCCCATTCAATTCATCAGGTTGCTTTGTCTGGAGGGTTAGGAAGAAGATTGCAGTGAGCAGAGGGACAGCTCTTGGCTGACTTTTTAGCAGGAAGCATTTCAGCAGCACATTTCATCACAAGGCGCTTTGCTTCTGTGTATTTTATGGAAGACTCCAAAAAATCCTGAGATCAAACCAAGCTATTGAATGTCTCAGGCCATGAAAAGGTGAGGAGACCTCAGGCTGTCCCCAGCTTGCACCTAATGGCTGACCCAGCATGCAGGCTGATCCTCAGAGGTGCTGTGGTGGGGCTCCTCGTGCTGGTACCTCCTTCACTCTGCCCTGGTAGCCCCTCACACAGCCACTTTCCTCCCTGGTCTCTGCAGCCCAGGGTATGAAAGGCTGGATTTGGCTTGTTTCATGTTCAGCTCCGTGTTTCACAACACCGGCTTTTCAACAGGCCCACCTCCCCCCTCCCCGCCTGTGGTGACTCATCCCAGGAATTTTAATCTCCGTGGTCTGTCTGTAGTTGTAAAATATAATACCAACGAAGTTGGGCTTATTTATCCCGAAGCCATGAAACTGTTGTCAGAAGAAATTGATACGCACTACTGAGGGGAGAAAAAGGGCTGCTGCTGGGGAGGATTTGACTCGAACGTGGCTTTGAATTCTCAGCACTTCAAATGGAAATTTCCCTTTTTGAAGTGGATCCATTTTCATCTCCATTCCTTTCTTTTCTTTTAAACTACAGGAGTGAGGACTTGGAGGGCTTATTTGCGGGAGGATTAGCTCCTGCTGTGGCTCTCATCTGCAAGAAGTTTCCATCACCATGCCACAGGTGCCCAGACGCCTCGCCTCCCACAGAAGCTCTGGAGAAATGGCTTGGTGTGAAGGTCCTCCTGCCAGGTGGAGCTGATCTGCTTGGCTTTAGATGGTCAATGCAGCAGGCTTTTCCCTGAAGCCATGGCTCTGGAGGACCTGGGGACATGGTGGCAGAGACGCTGGCCTCATGTGAGGATGGTCTGAGCACTGCCTCCCTGGGATTCCTCCTGGGGAGCAGCCTTTAATCCCTCACCCATGGTATTGCTGAGACCCACCACCGTCCCACAGTGGGCATTCCCCTGGGGGAACCACAGAGCTGTATGTGACCCCGGCACACATCTGAGCTGCTCACTGTGACAAATACTGCCATGGTTTCTTCTGGAAGTGTGTCACTGCACTACCCCCAGCAGTCCGGCTTGGGACACACCTCAGCTCCTGCCTTCCTAAGCCAGGAGCCAGCATCTCACCAGCCACAGGCCCAGAGGGAATTGAGGTGCACTGTGTCTCTTGTGGTAAGGAAGAAGGACAAGTCCTTTACAAAGTAGAGAGGTCTGCACTTCTGCTTTCTCTGTGGGCTGAGGGAGCAGCTGAACCACTGAGCACATCAGTGCTGGTTTTCCATTAGTTGTGTTGCTGGGAAGTTCACAGTGGGTGTTGCTGCAAGGCACTGTCAAGGGAGTTCCTTTGATGGAGGTTTCTCCATGACTATGAAAGGAAGAAAAAATCATACTCCAAGCAGTGAGAGGTAGTGTGGCTCTCACCACCACTGTCTCCATGCACAGCATTTTAGAGACACCACCCAATGCCTCTTAAACCCAATGCATAGACCTTCACCAACGCAAGCAGGAGATGGATCAGGCTCCTTTCTATCCCTTAGATATATTAATTTCTGTACCACCATCCTGATGTCTTTTAAAGCTGGGCTCACCCAGCAGCTGCTGGATTACCATCTCGTGGACCTGTTCCAGCCATTGAGCTAAGCACATCCCCCTGCGCCTTCAGCACCTGACCAGCTCTGGACATGGAGGATTTGCCCACGTAAACACCAAGCATATCCTAGGCACTCCAGATCAAATCACAGGGTCTTCCCATTCCTTCAAAGACATCTGAGGCCTAATGTCTAAAAGAAGCAGATCAAACATGTAAATTTGAACTGAGATTAATTACGCATTTGCAACTTCAGGAGAAAAAAAAAAAAGCCATTTATGTTTGTCTGCATTAACTATGCCCGTGGGGGTGTTCCTTTGTCTTTGTACGTGATGATACCCCATGAGAGATTAGGTCTAGTTCCACCAGATCTCTTGAAAAGCCTTAAAGGCTTCAGGAAACTCTGCGAATACGTTTCAGCAGGAGGTAGACGAGGAGAAGGGAAGTGTCGGCATTGCTTCCTCAGAGCACTGGAGAAGCCTTTGTTGAGTGGCTTGAGGCTAGTTCTCAGCTCCTGGATTTCAAACAGATATAATTATCACTTGGATAAGGTTCAGGACTTGGAGGGAGCTGCCAAATCTTTCATGAAGTGATGAGTTTGTCCCACTGGATCTGGGATAAAAAACAAGAAAGAAAGGAGGAAAATGATTTAACCGTATAGGTGTTGTCTTACATACATAATGTGCCAAGTAGAGTATACTCTTAGTGCTGTCCTGTAGCCTGTCTTATACACATTTTCTCTTTGGAGCATCTGCGTAGTAATTTTATTTATTTATTTATTTATTATCTCTCTGAAACCAAGAGGTACTGGAATTGTCTCTATAAAATCTATTGTCCAAATATCTCTATCCTAAGTATTCTTAGAAAAAAATAAAGTATCTGATCTTCCAGGGTTCCCACTGATTCTCCAAAGCTTTTGAATTTATTTTTTTTTACCCAGCCCTGGAACTGCCTTTCCTTAAACATTCCTGAGTAAATTCTAAGTCCAATGGATTTCCATTCATACTTTTCATGGTGTCTGCATGGCTTAAAACTTCAGATCTGCCTAAGCTGCAAGTTGCTTTTGTAATCTTTGCAATGAAGGCACTGTCAATATTTGAGCTTGTGGCCTTTGCTCTCAGTATTAAAAATCAGGGCTGACTGAAAAGAGTGGAATGCTTTAGGAAAATAAATAAATAAATAAGTAAAATAAAAGCTGCCTCTGTTTTGCAGACATGGTTTAATGTATGTCCATTTTTACGGTATTTTAACTTAGATCCTTTTGAACTGAAAATCACCATTAGAATTATTCCAGAACATTTCCTTATCTGTAAAATTTGACTTTAGATATAAAATAAAATATATCATACTGGTAATTCATGGACATAGGTTGCTGATGATGTTGTCACACCCAACTGGCACTTCATACCAGATGCTAACACCAGATGCCCGTCTGCCCTGTTCCATGCTCCAAGCCCCCAGTTCCCAGTGCTTGGAGCCCAATGTAGGAGGTTCTTGGTGGCATTTGTTGCTTGCACTTCTGTGCCTACACTTGTACCTAAACTGCTGCTTTAACTCTTGTAATTAAGAACCACAAAGAAAACTCACCAGTGACCTTCCTAGATGTGTTCTTAACACATTTTAGCCAACAGAAATCTGGCCAAAGACCCCACTTTAGGCTTCTTTCTTGGAGACGACACCCTGAAACCATGAATGTACTCTTAGTGCCCCCTTTTTGGCAGTCTGCACTCAGGCCCACATGGATGAACCCTTGGGCTGCTTTCACAATATCTTTTACCAGACGTCTCCCTTAACTCTGCCTAAACTCTTTTCCAGCCATTCTTGTCCAGCTGCTGTCCAAAAATGCCTGCTCTGCACAATGCCAATGCTGACCGTCTTGCTCTCACCTAATCTGCCCTCTGCACAGCCATCTCCTGCCCAGTCACAGTTCCTGATACCCTTCACTCCACATATACTGTGATTTTATTAGCTTTGCAGTGGTTATCAGATGATGGAATGACCTAAATTGTGACTTTTTACACTGAAGTTGCAAATGCAAAATGCATTCCTTAAGAGAATGACCTCAAAACACAACTTTTTTCCAATTATAAAGCTCTGAAAATGCTGACTGTTCCTACTACAGAGTAACTCAACCATTGCACTGTGATTGCGTTGTCGTTCTTTTTCTTGTCCCTTCCACGTGAGCTCCTACAGCACATGTAGATACAACTTGGCGCCCTCCTGAAACTAGCTTTAGTAAAAATTGAGCCAGCTGGTAACTGAATGAGCTTCTCAGACAGGGGACTATAAACAACATTTAATAACCTTATGCTTTATGGGCTCGTTAATGTAAATGGAGCTTTTGAAGCTTTCATAGCACTGAAAAATGCAAAGCAACGGAGCATGCAGCACATAAACAGAGGCGAATGCCCCGCATTTGTGCTGCACGTGTCGTGGTGACATGCGGCACGGCCCAGCTTTGATGTGTCCGGCAGGCCCCTCGGGATGTGCCACCACCACTTCCACGGGGCATCAGCATCCCTGAGAAGTGGGAGTACAGCCTGGGTGATGCTCACGGGCAGGCTTATCTGTGAGCTCAGGATCTGCTGCTGTTCTCAGCACAGCTTCAAGAAACGGACCACGCTGTTGCTAAAATGGAGGAGAAACCCAGTGCTGAAGTAACCTGGGTTTATCACTTGATTCCCAAGCCTGCTGATGGTGGGCTGAGCGCTGTCATCACCCCCTGCTCCCCAGCCAGAGCACAGCCTGTTTGCAGCAGCTCAGCGCTTTGATAAGGAATACGCTCAGAGGTGCTTGGCAAAGACTGACAAGGAAAGATGAATGAGGGGTGATGGTAGGCAGATAACTGTGGTGTGGCTGGGGTGCAGGCAGACAGATATGCACTGTCATGCAAATGCTGTGGTCTCAGACTTTTTTTTTTTTTGCACAATGACTGGTGGTAAAATCATGTTGCTGCTTCTTTTTTGATAGTTTTTTTTTTTATTATTTGTTTGTTTATAATTTTGCTTATTAAATAGCTTCCTGCCTATCTCCAGCCCAGATGCTGCAAGGCACATCCATCTTCACCAAGATCAGCACATAGCGTGGTCAGCAGAGAGGTGTAAGGAAGGAGGGATGCTAAGGTCAGGCTGCTGTATGAGAAGGATACTGATTACACAGCCAGGCCATGGCCCTATACCCTTGCCCCTCTAGCAATAGCCAGAGCTACAGGGGTGAACAAGACAAAGAGAGGAAAAGAGAACTACAGAGACTGATGGACAGTAGCAATATGTAAATAAACTTCTGACTCCTGGCATGCAGGACAGAGAAGGAGGAGGAGGGAGGAAGAGTGGTGCTCTTGGAGAAACTCCTCATTTAAGAGAGAAACCTCCAGTGCTTGGACTCTCCGCATGCTCCATGCTCCTCATCATGGTGCTGGGCTCCTCCTAGCCTCTCTGCTATTCTGTGTTCCTCCTCCAGGATGAAGAACCAGTGTCTGGTTCAGTCCCAGCCTGCCCCACCTCTCACTTCTGGCTCATGACAGAGACCACAGATGCAGCAGGTCATGGCCACATTTGTGAAGGGTTCCCCATAGTGGCCACAGCCTCTTTGCTGTGTCCTCCCTGAACTCAGGGCACCCTGAGCCATGGGAATGAGGAAAGCACTTTAAATGGTAGAAAACACCCACACGGGCTGGTGGGGTGTCAGGCCCTCTCTCCAGCCCTGCCTATGCTTCCCTTTATGCCCTGGCTGAGGAGGGTGACTGCTTTGCTTGCTTTTATTAGCATTTCTGCTATGCAAGATCTCACAGCTCTTTTTCATCTCCACAGGGTTGGCCTGCAAATGTGTTATATGTTATCACGTTATCTTCAAATCTTTTTTTTTTTTTTTTTCTCACAAGTTAATCCTCCCCAAAGGTGTCATATCTAATTTGCTCTTATTTCCCTGGTTTCAGCCATGCAGCTAATTTGATATCACACAGTGTGCCACACTTCAAAACCACTTTCTCTTCTCCACCTCATCCTTCCTCCTTCTCCGGTGTGAAAACACCACAGCACACACGCCTGTGTTTGTACATCCACCTTATTTTATTCATACATTACACAGTTTATTATCAGTTTCATTCATTAAACATCAGTGAGCTTTAATGCCACTGGGTGTGGGGATGTATAGATCACCTCCATACGAGTTCCCCTGGGACAAGACCTCTACAGCTTAGTCTGGGACTTCTTCAGTGCTTCTTAAATTTAAAGAACTACATCTAGAGAGTGGCATAATATATCATAATGCTGGCAGTAAAGCAAATACAGAAAAAGACCAAAAAATCCATTTATTAAATTTTTAATCTGTCAGCCTCTCATGGTTCACTCATTCAGTTTCCTCTTCTTGAATCCAAACCCCTCTCAAAGTACTTATATTTTCATCCCTTGTCCCCAGCAGACAGGACAAAAGGCAGCATGTTCTACTAGTGCAAAGCACGTTTGCCTGCTGATGCCCGTGGGCTGACTGGCCATCAAGCAGGCCAAACTGAAAAGAGAATTTGATCTAGTGGCAATTTCAGAGACATGATGGGACAGCTGACGTGGCTGGAATGTGGTCGTGGATGGGTATGTCCCACTCAGGAAATCCACAGTCTTAGTGGTACTGGCCCCTTCAGCCATATCTGAAGACAGTGGCGGTAATGAACCAGGTCTTCAACCACCCAGCTTCATAGATGAATGCATCGACCTTGACAAATCTCCTTGGTTTACACAAATGCACCAAGTTATGACTGGAGGTGGCCAAAGAGTGGGTGCACTGCCTGCTCTTTGTGTTGCCCCAGGGTTTGTTGGGCGGCATGGAAATCTGACCCAGCATCGAGCACCACAGCTCATCAGCCAGAGCCATAAGCCCTCAGCTGGGCTCCCCGCCTCTGCCCAACCCCTTATTTTGTCAAGAATTGGAGAAATACGATTTGTGTTTTGAGACTTTCTTTTCATGGGGGTTTGTTGAAAAACAGGCAGAGGATCAGAAGCTTTAGGGGATGGGAGCTCTCACACACAGTGTGTTGTCTAAGCTTTGTTTCCACTGGAAATCAGACTAAAACAAAACAAAGCAAAACAAAACAAAAGACACACACACACACCAAAAAAACTTTTTATTTTTCTTTGTCTGAGATTTGCAAGGTGTGGGACTGTGAGCATGCATGTGGCTCCTGGTCTCCGCAAGAAAACTCAGTAGTAGGACTCTGTTCCAGGGCTGGGCTGTGGGTACCCCAACATTTCCAGCTTGTATGCATGCAGCTACTGTGTTTCTTAGGAAGGAACGGTTCTTTTGTAAGCTACGACAAATAAAAGGAAGCCAATTAAACTAACCTTTTCTTGTGCTTGTCCTTTGAAGTGCATCCAATAAACCCAGCCTGTGCATGTACCTGCACTATCTGTTCCTGAGTTGGGTTTTAGCTGTTATTCACTTCATTTTTCAGCTCGTTTTGTAAACTAGGGAAAGGTTTTCTCTTCTGAGGCGGTACCTCACTGCCAGGCTGGAGCTCTGAGCCTCTGCCCTCACCTCAGCCCAGGCGTGGTGGAGGCAAGGCTCCGCAGCCTTCACGTGCTCGCATGTAGCTGCCATGGTGCTGGGCCTACCCTGAGAGCATGCTGCATGCTCAGGCCTTGGAGGGATGAGTTCTGGCAACTACAGTGATAATCCAGCATAGCTGGGCCACCAGGTGACTCTCACACAGGGCTTTATCCAGAAAGAACAGCTCCCTTGAGCCCAGTGAGAGGTGTAATCCCATAAAGGCCTAGTGGGAAGACTGCAGCGGAGCAGAGTGCTGTGGCACTGCAAACAGGGACTCGTGTCTCTCCCCAGGCCTGCCTTTCACCTTGCCTTTCAACATGAGATATGAGAGGGCAAGGCTGCTGAACTGGCAATGCTAAAACACAGCCTGTTAAATCCCACCCACAGACAATGGTAGGTCAGAAAAATAGGAATATTCTGACAGGAATAACCACGAAACGTGGATATGAGTGGGTAGGGGAAGGACACTGGTGACTAAACAAGGTGGCCCTTTCACTCCTGAAAAGCACCACCAGCCTCTTGCGCAAAGCATCAAACGACCATTTTGTTCCCTGTTGACTTTCCAGGGTCTTGGCTCAGGGTAGCTGCCCTCACTCCCTGGAAAGAAGCATGTTCTCAGTTCAGTCAAAAGAATGCTAGTTGTAACATTTTCAGCCAGCTCTGGAGCATCTTCTGAGCACTGCCATCTTGCCAAACTGCTGTAAATTGCAAACTAATGCTTTTGGCAGTCTGCGCTCATTTCACCAGCATCCTAACCTGACCCTGTCTGTATCTGATCCTCCATTGACTGCATGGAGATCCAGTGAGGTCCATCCAACTTTGCTGCTCCCCACTTATCTGGAACAAATTTCTCTCTTACTTTGCAGCTGCTTACCTGCATGCTGAGGGTTACTACTGACGAGGTACGGGCTGAGGCTATATGAGCTTAGACTCTGTTTTGCAGAGACTGACTTGAAACCTTTTGCATCCATAGGGATTGACCTGAGCCAACCTCAGCAGGGCTCTCCTGTTGGTAGCACTTGAAATGTTGCAGATCTTTTTTTTTTTTCCTACTTCCAAGTGTTCTGGTGGCAAATGTTTTCAAAGATTCTTTATTTTTCTGTGGCTGTTCCCTGTTCATTTATTCCGGTGAGATAAATTGACCCTGATTGCTTTACTGAACATGAGTTCTCTGCAGTGCCTTCTGGTTTTCTTTGGCCACGTTATTGACACTGAGTAATATAACATGAAAGGAGTGCAGACAGGCTTTTACAAAGAAATCAGCTAAATAGCTATTAGAGGATTAAAAGCAATCCCATGGCCAGGATTACACATCTTTAAAATGCTGATAGTATCAAGGAGCAAATGGATTTGTAATTTAATGGCAGAAGAGGGAAGATGACAGATGCGTGGGTTTTTTCACATTTGATAGAAAGATTAAAGTGTCTGAATTTTGTGTGCAGGAGTTTGATAAAGCTGCAGCATGGTTGCCTAGGGATATCAGTGTTCACCTCTCTTGTAAATAGTGACTGCACCACATGGAGAGAACTCTTCTGGTCACCATTTTTATTAAAACTTTAACTCTCAGGGTGACAAGTTGGATCATTGTCTGCTTTCAAAGTCTCATAATGATACACTTTAGAAGCTTTGAAGAAAACCTTTGTCTAGACAGAAACAGCTTAAGAAGCTTTTGAAATGTAGCATTCACTTGAAATCTTTGTTGACACACGTAGGAAGCGCTGATCCATATTTGGGAAATCTTTACCCGTCTTCTACTTCCCTGTGCTAGAGGTGTGCAACAGGTTTGCATGCTAGCAGGAACTCAAGAAAGGAAATATACAACCTCCCTAGGAGCGGTTCAACTGGTCACAGATTTTTTTGCACAGAAAGAATTTCATTTTCACCCAGAAACTCATTTTCCTTTAAAATGAAATTAAGCTGCCTGTGATATTCTAGTTTTTGCAGCTTCATTATTGAGGCTGGGTCAGGAGGTGCTTTAAGGATGTCTCCAGAGCTGTTAAAGAGTGAAATGTGAATTCTGCAATGTGTATATAAATGCCTTCTTACTGATATATTGACTTTTTAATCAGTCTCCTTGACTTGAGGCCCAGGGGTCTTTCTCAAAACATGGTTTCACAATATCCAGGCTTGGTTCTGACTGTAGAATATTAAGGATATGCAAGACATAAACCAGTCCCATCTAGACATGCAGCAGATCAGCCTGCACCGCACATGGGAAGGGTCATCCTACAACAGCAATGGTCAAGCACAGGCCCAGAGTGGAGATGCTCCCCACTTGGTTAGAGTCCCCTTGAGGCACATCCCATGTGAGATGAAGCTAAAGGGGGCAGAGCCATGGCTCAGTCTGCTTCTCTGTCCATCTGGACTAGCTGATCACTGAGAAGGCAGCAAGCCCTACCCTCCCTCTGGGCTTTGGAAACACAGGATTATGGCTCTTGGATATGTCAACGCAGAGGTCAAACCTCTGTGATAAGCATCTGACCTAAAAATGTATTTGGAGAGTTATCTGATGCTTCCTGCCTGGAAAGTAACTGGCATTCTGGTCGTTTTTATTTGTACTGGTTTAGTTTGATCTGGTTACTTACTGTCATTATACGTATGTATGTTAACTGCTTTTCATCTTCAAAGTGCTTTACAAACAGCTATGTGTTTCACAGAATTTGACTCAGGTACTCTGAGGAAGCATGTATTTTTTCACAGATAACAGAGATTTAATCTCTGTGTAGATGGAGAAATGCAATCCAGACTTGCTGATAGAGTTACCACTAGTTACCATATTTCCAGAAATCTCAAAACTGAGTCACAGAGAGAGTTTGAATCTCTTCCCAGAGGCCAAAAAGGAAAGAAGAAAAGACATAAAAATAGTAGAACCCTGTCAGACATTCCTACCACTACCTTGCACTTCTCCCCTTTCTTGGATAACAAATATGAACGCTTATGCACCCCAAAATTAGTGCTTCATCTCTAGATCCTTAGCGAGAACTGTCCAGGTAACTGTGCTTAAACTCTTTGGGTCTGGGAAACAGACCTGCAGAAGTAACGGCTCTTACAAAAAACAGAATAGTCTTTAGAAAAAGAATAAAGGACAAAGGTTGTGACTGCCACTGACATTTTTTACAGTGCCTCTTCAGTATGGTCAGGCTGAGTGAATGATCTGAGCCACTTGCTCTCTTAGGCTCTTTCCTTTTCTGAATTGTGCGTGGTTTGCCTAAGCGTCTGTTTTTCAGAATTATTGGCTGTGAATTAAGAAAAAATAATTGGGATCAGAGCTCTAGCAATAGCTAGACGCAAGTCACTCCACCGCAAGTACATGAAAGCAGGCACTCAACGGCTAAAAGCGTGCAAACATTCATAGCAGTATTCTAGAAATCAGCACGTTATTTTTATACCTAATAATTTTGATCAGATGCCAACAGCACAAGCCACCTCCCTATCTAGGTTTAAAAATCTAGGTTAAAAAAATTCGTTTCATAGCTAGTGCTTTATCTGCACTTCCTATCCATTTTCTTTATTCTTTGCTGAACATTCAGGGTTCCTGCAAGCAGTGATGTCCCATTCATTACCCACTGAAAGTGAAAACAAACAAACAGAACAGACAAACAAACAAACACCACCAAGCCACAGCCAGGATATATTCCTTTTTTTTTTTTCCTTTTTTTTTTTTTTTTATTTAAATGAAATTTACGGACACATTTGAGGTATTTAATCAGTATGTGTTCTCACTTACACACAAGTATTTTTTCAGGTGGTCAGTCGGCATATGTGAAGGAAAGACAAAAAGATACAAAACCATTTCACCAACATGAGGCCAAAAAAGAGCAGACGTTTGACAAGTTTGTGCAAAATGTATGAGTAAGAAGGAGCTTACCCCAAATTCAGAATCAGATTTAAGCACATAGGTAAATATTAATTAAATCTGGCCTTAGAAAAACAAAGATTTTTTGAGGAATTTGGAGAAAAGTTCTCATTTTAAGTAGACATTGTCCAAATTATAGGTATTTCATATATTTTGAGACATCAGTTTGAAAAGGTGTATTCTTTGAAAAAGTAATGCAACATTCTGATCAAAAGGAGAAATGTCTACATTTTCATGCAGATATAAACTGATATATTTAATGTTACCCTTTCTTTACATTAATTTAATGTACATTTCTGTACCTTTCAGGACTTAACCACCACAGGAACACATTTCTAAGCATATCATCTCTGAGCTGCCAAAAAGACACAATCAGGACTAGTTTGTGTACAACTCTGTTTTCAGAAAATAAAGAAACAGGCTGGCAACATTTTTCTGTATCACGAAGGGAGCTTTGCTTTTATAGGTGCAGTTTTACAAATCTCTGTCTACCACTTTCCAGAATGGATTTGAGTGAAAGGGTCAGACTTTCTTTGCCCAAAATTTATCCTTTGGACAATCACCAAATAGAGTCCAAAGCATGAGTTGCTTCTTTCACTTTAGAAGAAGCCGTAAAAGAAATTAATTCACAAATGTAGGCTTATTTATTAAAAAAATACTGTCTTTTCAGAAGTAGCAGTATTTTTGTGGGTTTTCTAAGAAAAATGTTGGGAAAGACATGTCATCTAGATCTTACCTTTCCCATTCCAAATGTTTGTAATCCGGTATGTCTCAGGCTAGCAATCAGGAAAAACAGACAATAAAACTTAAAGGAGGAAGCGGGATAAAGCGGAGGGGAGTTTCCTGAAATGGATTTATCTGGTTTTGCTGTCTCCTCGAGTGAAAGGCAAAAGAAAACAGACAAACAGAATAAAAGCTGAATGAAAAGTAGAAGGCAAAAGTTGCTTTGGTTTTAACAAGCCAAAGTTTAGTAGCACAGCTGAAACAACCTAAGCAATATCTATTTGCTTAAGAATCATCTTTAAGTTTTGTGCAGACAACATTTAAAGTCCTTCGACAGATTGAAAATACCTTTATCTTTTTTTCCTAGCTGTTCTCCCTTTTCCTGGTACTCGTTTTAATCTGTAGAAAAATCCCTGGGGTTTTAGTTTTGGTTTGCAGCCGATCTTGAAAGCTTCTGTCTCCAGGGGGCCATTTCCTAGCTGCCCGCCTCCTCAAATTCACTGTAGGGGGATGAAGCTGAGGAGGTTTTAGACTCCCCATCGCTGTTGCACTCCCGCAGGGGACCAGGACTGGGACCATCCGGGAGCTCCTTGGCGGAGAGCGTTTCCTTACTGTTAGACCCCAGGGGATGGCAGTCCAGCAAGCTCTGCAGGTGCTTGATGTAGCTGATTGCAGCTCGCAGGGTCTCCACTTTGCTGAGGCGCTTGTCAGCAAATTCTTTGGGCAGGTGCTCCCTCAGGCGCGTGTAGCCCTCGTTCACGCAGCGCACCCGCTGCCTCTCCCTCTCGTTCCTCTTTCGAATGAAGGCAGGCTCAAAGGAATAGTCATAGACGCCCACGTAGCCAGGGAACGGGATGTAGGGGATGCGACCTGCGTGCCCGCCGTAGGCTTGCTCCCAGTAAGACGGGTCCAGGTGGAAGGGAACCCCGAAGGGCTCTCTCAGGGGGACCCCGTGGGGATGCACGTGGCTGCTAGCCAGGGACATAGCTCCCGAAAATGCAATCCTGTTCAACAGTCCATCACCATCTTTACCGCTGTCCATGCTCCGTCCTTTCTCACCAGCGCAAGGTCGGCTCCTGAATTTGGCTTCCAAATCTCGGATCAATCCAAACGAGGAGGAAACATTTGTACAGGTACTCTGCCCCGCAGGCTGCGGATTCCCCCTGCGGTGTGTAAAAACTCAGATCTCAATACACCGCGAACAACTCATGAGGTCCACTCCGTGCTTGGCGATCAGCTCTAAGGCTTGATGTTTTTATAGATGCAGGATGCCAGCTAATTTACAGACAGGTATTGAGGACCATCACTCCACACTTTAAACCCTTCTTTTCCTCTGATCTTCATATTTCAAAAGATAATAAGAGGGTTCCTGTGTATTCCTTTTCTCCCTGCTTGAAATTATGACCATAGGAGTTAACGCCAAACATAAATAATCTTCCAGGCTCTAAACACTTCTCATGTATTGTAATCCACAATACCGTTTGATATAATTGTCTCCAAAAGCTGGGTAATTTGCAAAGTTTACAGGGATCTTCAAAGTTTTGGCAGAACTCCTCCCTTTCAGGAACCAAGGATCTTCTGTCATCTGAAAACTACCCAAAGGCTTTTCACAATGAAATCCAAAAGACAACTGCAAGCTTTGTTGTTTCGGCTGCTCTGGTCTAACTGAAACAGCTCACGAGCAGTTTGCAAAACTTATACGGCACGTCTCTAGCTTTCTGGAGAAGCTGAGAGATCTTCAAAGGAAAGAGTGCTCTCTTGTGGTTGCAAGTCATGTCAGATCAAGAATGCTTTTGTGCAAGCACAAGAGGAAAACTGCTTTCTTCACCCGAACAGAGGCCTTATTAAGAAGTACGAGTTCCACAAATTGAACACGAGCATTTTCAAAAAATATGCAACGTTGTGCCTGTCTCTAGTCATTGCAGAGCTGTTCTGGTCAGCACCATAAGCACCTGCCTCAGGTAGTCAAATATAGAGATTGTGGCCTGGTTGGCTGCTCCAGTGTAGCTGTTTCTAGATGTTCATGTAGATAGGGGCTTACTAGTGGGACCCTACAAAGTGCTTTAACTGGGGAGCTGAAAATCCATCTCAGCCGTGCCAGATCCTTGCTGCACCCACCAGTTTGCCTGCAGCTTGCCAAGGAGTGGAGGTAAAGAAAAGTAAAGGACTTTTGGCAGCGAATTTCCTTTCTTTTTTTTGCCACCATCAGTTTGGCGAGTTGAACATTTTGTCTGGGAGATCTGTGGGAAGGGATGGACGTGAAGAGGTACAGGCATGCAGGCTCTGTTAAAACTGCTCTTTTGCTCAAAGTGAAAGTTTCCGCCCTGCTCAGTCTTTCATGCCAAACAGTCCCTGAAGCGTGAGTAACTGAAACAACATCCTCCCCTCTGAGAAACACATCTATGTCTCTGCTGAGTCAGAAACCTGCAGCAGTGATGTCAGCGTGCGTTTTCAAGTCAGCTTCTGTAAACCTGCTGGCCCGTTCTGCAGCTTCAAAAAAACAATGCTGCAGGAGCAGTCCAGATAGTAATCTTCAAAGCGTGATGAACGTACACGGAGACTGTTCCAAACACGTAAATGAGAACAGTCCTCTACTCTCATTTATGCCAGGGGCAGGATCAGCACCAAAATGGCTCAAAATCCTGGGCAAGTATCCATCTACTTTCACCTCCGTCACCAACGTTGACTAGCAAGAGATGGTGACTCAAGCTGAAGGTTTCGTAGCATTACCTAATGGTTAGCTAATGCATTTTATGAGAAGTTGAGATCTTATCCAGTCACAACCAAACGTCTTTCTAAAATGTCTGCCATTGTTTAGATGGGAGGGATGGGTGTGGGGCCAGAATTACTGGGGAACACCCCGTGGTATGCACAACTCAGTTCAGATCAAATAATCAAGACCCCTTCCTGCCTCTTAAATATCTGTGGAGACTCTTGAATGGCATTTGTTTTTCAGCATCGCTTGCACTATGAATTTTGCTGTCAGAGAGGTGTCTAGCAGAAGTGTTTTCAGGACAGAATTTTTAAATGAAAATATTGCATTCACTGTAGCACTAAGGTAGGCAAGGACTGAAAGTTTTCTTAAAGCAAAGAAGATGTTGGCCTCTAAGCAAATAAATGAAGTAGGAAAAGGATGTTTGATGTGTGCAATTATTCTATAGGAAATGCTGTTCTCTGTCATAAGCAGCACAAGCAAAGACCTTCCCCAGTCTAGGATCTTTGCAGCAGCACACAGGGAAACAGCAGCGTCCCTCTTGGGGCTCTCAGGTGACAAAACTTTTCACAGCTCTCCATGACCCTGCCAGAAGTCCGGCCACATTCAAAAGGCAGGGTTAGGTTTCAGTTCTGTCGTCAAAAGCACTATTCTTTGCTGCCAGGCTTCTTTACCGTGTTTACTGTAAATGCAGGTCACCTGCACTTCCCAGGGGGTCAGATCTGCACCTGTGCTGAACAGACACCTGCTCCTCCTGCATGAAAAACCCACCTTGTTAATTGCTTAGAGAAATACACAGAAAAATATATATATATATTACAGGTGAATGTGATCTGTTAACCCGTGTGGTTGAAAGAGATGGTCTCACAGCAGAGCCTGCAGGCTGATCGTGTTTCTGAGCAAGAGAAGCAAGAAAACAGGCCACAAGCACTCGCTGGGTGTCCTATCTTGTTGACAGATCTCGTGTCACTCCCTCAGACAGGGCTTTGCCCCTGGGCAGGGAGCCACACAAGGCAACACACCACGTGTCCCGTGGCAGGTCCCCTGTGAGAGAGCGAGGAGGGTGAGGGCGATGCATGGTGCTCATACCGACCTTCATGCAGTGCAGGTCCTTATTGATGTGGCTTCGTGCACAGGCTTGGGAAAGCTGCAGGACTGGCCCACGTGTTCTTTTTAATTTGATGAGCAGCTAAAGACTGCATGGATAACATCCCTCTTCTAAGAAGAGCTTTTGATCCTCATCCCTAGAATTAGAATTTTCCCAAATCGTTAAGAAATTAGAAGTTTCAATTACAAATTAGAAGTTTCCCAAATTAACTTCTCGTCACACCTTTGCCCGGATGATGCTTTGACTCCCGAATACCACATCCTCCAAGCTGAAAGGAAGCAGAGGGCCTGGCTGGCTTTCTGGGAGGTAGAAGTCAGGTGTAACTCACTGCTCTACGAATGCAGAAAAGTCCTGCTTCAGAGTTGTTGCAAGAGGATATTCCAGCTCTGAGGTTCTGGAAGCTGTGCTGTTTCCACTTGTATCACATGTTTTGCCTTTTTTTTTTTTTTTTTCTCTCAGTACAAAGTTTAAATGGGGACACTGGGACATTCCTTACATACTCTGTTGCCTGTGGCATTCAAACAGGTTTCCTTCTTTTTTTTTCTTCTTTTCCTTCTGCTTCTTTTTACTGCACTATATGCACCTAATTATCCAGCCAAAACTAAGAGAAAATATTTCCCACATACATAAAAATAAAACATCGAGGCGTCTTCCTTCCAGATATAACTTAGTTGTGGTTTTAACTGCATATATCCTAACACAGTATCTACAAGAACGTAATCTTTGTACAGAGGAACCCTCGACTTGTTCACTCGCTCCCACAAGAATCATGAATAATACTACTGACATTTTTGTGTTAGAGTGACTGCTTTGAATTACTTTGAATTACTCAAAGCAACAGATTCTCCTTGACACCACGTCCCTCGGCGTCTCAAATGAAAGTCATCACTGAAAATATTGTAATAGAAACACAAGCGTCGGCTGAACACATGCAAGTTCACCTACTTCCCAACGGATGAGGTCTCAACTATTTTATCTGTGAACCTGTTACTGAGGAGGAGGAAGAAGAAAACACATCAGGAGTTAAAAAAGGAACCCTCACAACATTATGCATTTCTGACATTTTACTGT
Organism: Aythya fuligula; assembly: GCF_009819795.1. Classification (NCBI taxonomy): domain Eukaryota; kingdom Metazoa; phylum Chordata; class Aves; order Anseriformes; family Anatidae; genus Aythya; species Aythya fuligula. The sequence goes on from NC_045559.1 coordinate 56,815,043, forward strand.
TCTGTAATTATACTGAATTCCAGTACTTATTATATATATTGTAGATTGTCTGGGCTCTTACAGTTTATTAACAGATATAAAACTGAAATTAACTGTTTCTCATGTTAACTGCATATCACAGAATTACGGTAAAAACTGCAATTTAGATTGAGATTGAGGAATTTAAGAAAGAATTTGTGCTTTGCTAATAGTTCTAGCAGTGTGGGCCATCTCTCTCCAGCTCTTTAGCTCAAAGGGAGTGCTGCATCTAAGCTACAGAGGCTGCGTGCTGTGACTTTAACCAAAATATGGGTGGGCATGCAAAGTGCTAACAACCCCATAAAAGATGGAAGAAAATCTGGATATGTTAAATGGCCGGCCTCAACCATTGTTGTTTGCACAGTTTTCACCCAGTGTAACTGTGCTCACCCTGAGAAAGAGCCCCAGGCAGGTGAACAACAGCAGGAGAGGATGGCTGTGACACGAGGGCATGGTCCTGCAGGACTTCTGCTCACGCCGCAGAGAAGTACTAACGCATGCAAACTGCATCTTCTCCCTGTGATTTCAAGAGTCCCCCTTATTTTTCAGGATGTCTCCAGGATATTAATACAACTTGAAAAATAGCTCTGTAATTTGTTCTCACGCAGCACGTACCACACAGCAAGTCAATAAACTAAGCTTTCAGGGGACGTGGTGCAGTTGTCTTATCAAAACACTTCACATATAACACCTGTTTCATATATAAAAAATATCTTCCCTTTCTGAAGAAACGTTTCTGAAATGTGTTTTATCACAATACCTTGGGCATGCAGAATACGTCTCTGCAGACACAGATTAATTTCTCATTCAGTGACACTTCACAGTCCCACTGGCTTCCTTTGATACTGGTGCTTTACGCCAGCAGTTAAACTATCGCTTGTTCAAGGGAGGAAAGTGGCTACAAGAAAAGCTGGAACCCTGAAGAAGTCATGCTTGCCAGTAGGAGAAAATACTTATCTGCCTATGACTGCACCCAATCTGGCTCCTAGGTTCAAAGTATTACTATCAGCTCAGAGAGCTGGAATAATGTGAGGATTTCAGAGCAAGGCCAGTTCTCTGGTAGGACTGCACTGTCGTAATTGGCATTAAGACGAGCTCAGGGCTTGGGGTAACCTGGTGTTTCAGGACAGAGTTGAGATGTATTGAGAACAACTGTGAAGTTGCAAGGATGACAAGGGAAAATGTAATGTCTCCAGTCATCTTCTACGTATTAGAGGATTCGTGTGATGGAAGAGACTTTGGGGCTTGTAGCTGTTCACCAGAGTTTCTAAGAAAGATGCACAGTATTAGCAGCAGTATTAACCATATGAATGTGTGGTACTACACTCAAAAAAAAAAAAAAATAATAATAATAATAATTACAGTTAACCCCCCATCACGAGCTTTACAGTCTGTAAAGACCTGAGGCTTTCCTTCTGACTTGGTGAGACCTTTTTTTTTTGGCTGACTGAGAAACACTTGGTCACAGTTAGAGCATTATTTGGCTTAGTGGAGAACCTGAGGGACTCTCACACAGGTGGTGCTCTAAGAGATGTCACTCCTTTGGTGACAGATGACAGAAGCCTGGCTTTACTTCACCTTAAAGCGGTCCTCTAGAAGGCAGGCATCTGGTCTAAACTAATCACGTAGGTCCCAGATACAGGCCAGAGACAGCGAGACAGCTCCATGGGGGATCCTTCTCACGCTGACCCCGAGATGGGACGAAGCACAGCGTGGAGGTGCCTCATTTTCAGACAGCTAAACCCTAAAGAGAGGCTGTTTCCACCCCAAAAAGAACCGCTTGCTGCGTACTGAACTGCAACCACCCTTCCAGATTGTATGTTTAGCGTTTTATTTAGAACACGGGGCAGCCGTTCACCCCTTTACTTCAGCACCGCTTTGGGCAGGGACGGGGGGGGTGTGGGGGATAACGGGGACATCCCAAAGCCTCGCCACAAGAGGCCGGGGCTCGGGGAAGGCGGCGGGGCCGCCCGCTGAGGGGGCTGCGGGCACGGGGCCGAGCCCCGCGGCGCCGCCGCTTCCTGACTGTGGCGCCCGGCGGCGGAAGCGGCTGCAGCCCCCTCCCGCCGCCATCTCCTCCTCCTCCTCCTCCTCCTTCCTCCTCCTCCTCCTCCTCATTCCGGGCCCCGCCCATGAGGCGGTGGTTGCGGCCGGGGCCGGGGCCGGGGCCGGGGGCAGGCGCCTGCCCGAGGGGCTGCGGCGGCTGCGGGCCGGGGCTGCTGCGGGCCCTGATGCGGCTGCGGCCGTCGCCGCTCCGCCGCCGGGAGAGGCCCCGGCCCGGCGCCGGGCCCCGCGCAGCGCAGGTGAGGCGGCCCCGAGGCCCCACCGGGGTGCTCGGGGGGGAGCCATGGGCAGCCCCCGGCAGCCAGGGGCCATCCCGGGGCTGTTTCGGGCCCGTGGGTGGCGGTGCCGCGAGGGGAGCTCCGGGGAGGCTGTGCTGTCGGGGTGGGGAAGGGAAGGCTGGGGGCAGGTTGAGCTTTTGGGACTAATTCTGCTAATCCTGGTCACTGCACTCAGATGTGATAAGTGTGTGGTCACAGCACGAGTGGTCGGCGTGTTTAATGCTTATCTTTCGAAGGCAGCGTTTCTACGTCTTGATCTGAGTTTGTTTGCCCAACCCTTTTCTCCACAGTGCAGCCAGTAAGCAGGAATGCTCTTCCTTCTGTTTCCCTCTTTTTCTTTTTCTTTTTTTTTTTTTTGACCTGCCTTCTCCGCTCCCTTCCCCTCCAGGATGAATGAAATGAACCTGAGCCCTGTAGGGATGGACCAGCTGAGCTCGTCCTCTGTCAGCAATGCCCTGCCCGTCTCGGGGAGCCACTTGGGGCTGGCAGCGTCACCCACCCACAACGCCATCCCAGCGCCAGGTAAGGGCAGAGCCCCACCAGGGGTGCTGCAGCTGCTGCCCTGTGTTTTACTGTCAGGTGAAAGCTCGTAGCTGCCTGGCTAAAGCCGTGTCTTCAGCAGGTAATTAGGTGATGGGGAAATGGGGGAGGACAGACCATAAACCATCCCTTATGTGGGAACACTAAAGGGATGCGTACTTTGCAGTCTTATGCCTTAGTGGGAGTCTCCTTTTGTGTTTTGCACTGGGTGGGTGGGTGACAGCAGAGTCCTTTGAAATATGGCCTGTCGCTGCACATCTGTCCCCATCTATGTCTATCTTCACTCAGGTGAAAATGATGGTCTTTCACCTGTAAAGCAAAGCTGTTTTCCTAGGTGTTCTTTCAGGGGACACAGACAGAAGTTTGTTACAACTGGGAAGCAGAAGCAGACCCTGCATAATGTATCCAAGAGAAGATCTCCCCACATTCGGGCATACCTCTCGCTGTTCTGATAACTGATCCATTCTTTGAAGCTTGTCGCCTTACGCTGTCAGTTCCATGTTGTCCTTCCAGAGCGAGCTCCCGAGGAATTAGTAACCTCTTTGTGAGCGTGGTTGTTTATAAGCTCAGGTAGTCCCACTGAATTTAAATTAGCATTTTCTTTTCCAGGCTTGCCTGTTGCGATTCCAAACTTGGGCCCCTCCTTGAGTTCCTTGCCCTCTGCTCTGTCTCTGATGCTCCCAATGGGTATTGGGGATCGAGGAGTGATGTGTGGTATACCAGAGAGAAACTACACCCTACCTCCACCACCATACCCTCACCTGGAGAGCAGCTATTTCAGACACATTCTACCTGGTAAGTGGTCTGTGCTGCTGGGTGGGAACAGAGAAGGAAACTGTTTTAAGAGCCATCTGGTTTCTGTCCTGAAGCAGCCAAGCCTGAATATTTAGCAGAGCTGTGAATTCTCTTGAGTTTTCCTGGAGTCTGGTGTGTCATTGACACACCTTCATGTTCAGATCTCTGTTGCTATATGTGTGTATGTGTATGTGAAGAGAATTGCAGGGCAATTGCTATTTAAACTGAACCTTTTATTGCTCCTCCTGTTGTTTTCTTTTAAGGTAAACCAGAAAACAAGGCATGGCTGATTTTGATCTCAGATGACTTGTTGTAGTTTAAAAACTATTGCTGTTTTGTTGTTGTTGCTGTTGTTCTCCTGTAGTCTGAAGTAGCACTTGATAGGCACATAGTGGTTACAGTAGTTCAGAGCTCGAATTGAACAAGTCATTGGCTGAGGAGTTTGGGCTCTTTCCCACCCCTTTAGTCCATGGCACAGTTTTTCTTCATTTTTGTTCAAGGGTGGTTTTCAAAGGCCCAACATACTGAGTTCTATCGTGATTCCCCTGTAGGGTGCATGTTGAAGTATAAATGTCAAATGTTACATGTTAGTGTATCAAGACATAGATATTCCAGCTTTAAACATAGACCTTGTTTCGTTTTGTAGCTAAGATTGACAGGGTGGAAGGGGTTAGATAAACTTCAAGGTCACCCTGTGAGTGTTGTTGGTTCAGCCTGGATGAGGAAATGAAATACAGCAGCCCGGTTCTCGTCCAACTGCCTGACAGCTAGAGGCTGGGCTTGCCAACTGCTTAGCAGTAACCTTTCCTACTGCTCTGCATGCCCGCCCGTTCTGTGGGCAAAGAGTGGAGGAGACAGTGCATCTGAGGGACAAAGGTATTTGCCATTCTTCTGAGGTGGAATAATGGATGCAGAAATATGTATTTGGTTTGTTTGTTTTGTTTTTAAATAGTCCACTTGATGTTTAGTCGGGTATTTCTTAGGGCTCCCCTGTCAGTCATCATGCTGCCTTCAACATCCTCTTGTTCAAGCGGCAGGGCACCACTGCTCACAGAAATGTTTGATGCAGCTGATGAAATTAAACCATCCATTTATTACTAACTTCTTGGCTTAGCCATTTTTGTGGGGTTGTGTTGCAGGAGGAGTGACCGTGCTTGCATGCTTATAACAACAGACATGTCTGCATGGAAATTTTTTACAGCAACAAATGGCTCAGAGGGTTCAAGGCCAAAAAGAAACACGCTGACTCAGGTCTTGCAGAATCTGCAAAATCTTTCTCTGTCTCCACTGGAAGTACTGTTTACTTGACTGTGCTGATGAATTTCCTCCCAAGATTTTTCAGCTTTGTCTAGTAGGAGAAGCTGGTGCTGTGTAAATACAGGTTAGCGTTTCTCTGTATCCTAAGTCCTGAGGTTGTTTGATGCTGAGGAGCTTTCCAGAACGACCAGAAAAGATGTTAAGGTTTCTAATTTATATTTAACCGAGCTATTGTTTTGAGGAGAAAAAGCATGCTTTTCATCTAAGGAAAGAGAGCAGATGACTCAGGATACCTTTGAGAGACCTTATCGTGGTCCTTTGGAATTGCAGCTGATGGGCTCTGAGATGCCTCATTTAGTCTCAGAGGAAGGAAGTCGTCATTGTTAAAACTTAAATACCTAAGCAGAAAAAAAGGATGTGTCGTGGACAACTGTTTCTAGCGGAGATGAAACAAGGTTTATCAGATGTTCGATTCTACTGGAAGCCCTCTGTCTTTTCTGAGCTGGTTCTCAAGAAGGAAAAGTAATGCCCAAAATGCAAAGAACCCTGCTGTGGTTCAGAGCCTGGCTTAAATGCTGCCAGAAACTTGGCTCCTTGTCAGAGTGATAGAGGCACGTAACTAGAGACCTGCTCTGCTGGGTGGAAGCTCTGTTTTTGTTGTCAAAAGATAGTCTGGCAAGAGTGTGGGGTTGGCGTATGTTTGTGAGGAAGGTTTTGGGATCAGTGGTTTTTAATTAGCCATAACATAAGGAGCGTGCCTTCAAGGATTTAGGTCTTAGTGCATTACTCTGCAGCGATGGGGTATTTCTGTGCGAGATTTGAAAACCTACGCCATCTCACCCTCTTCTCTTCTCCCAGGTATCTTATCTTACCTGGCTGACAGACCTCCGCCTCAGTATATCCATCCCAACACTATCAACGTGGACAGCAACTCGGCGCTGTCGGTCCCCAGCAACCCCTCGGCCCTGGACCCCTACCAGCCCGGCGGCGCCGTGGGGCTGGAGCCGGGGCTGGTGTCCATGGACTCCCGCTCGGTCAGCGCGCACGGTGCCCAGAACCTGCACCCCGCCGAGAGCCACGAGGTAGCGCTGGACACCGCCATCAGCATGGAGAGCGTCTCCAGGGTGACCAGCCCCATCTCCACCGACGGCATGGCGGAGGAGCTCACGATGGACGATGTAGCAGGGGAGCACTCGCAGATCCCCAGCGGCTCCCGGAGCCACGAGCCTCTGACCGTGGAGGCGGTGGGGAGCAACCTGGCGTCGGAGGCGGTGGGGCACGGCGGCGTCCTCCCCATTCACAGCAGCACTTTGGACCTCCCCGTCGTCATGGAGCCCGACCACATCGCCGGGCGGGTGACGGGGATAGCGGACAGCACACTAAATGACTCCATTCATACTGTGGCCATGAGCACCAACTCCGTGAGCGTGGCGCTCTCTACCTCACACAACCTAGCTTCCCTGGACTCGGTAGCCTTGCACGAAGTGGGCCTCAGCCTCGAGCCGGTGGCGGTGTCTTCCATCAATCAGGAAGTAGCCATGGGGCCAAGCCACGTGGACGTGTCTGCGGACAATCTGGCTTTCGTACCGTCCTCCCTGCAGATGGAAGACTCCAACTCGAACAAGGAGAACATGGCAACCTTGTTCACCATCTGTGAGTGCGCCTTCGCTGCTTTCTTGGGGTTGGGCTCGCCGCGTTGCCGCTGTCCGGAGGGATGGCAGGGCTCTTGCTGCCAGTCTCGCAGATTTTGGCAAAACAAACCTCGCTGTTTAACAAGTCCAAAAAAAAATTGGAACATCTGCAGTGGCAGATTAACCTCCAACTCGTGAAAACATCCTGTTATGTCTACGTTGTTCTCTTTGTGTCCCTCTCCCATGCTGCCTTCAGGTTGGAAGCGTAGCTCTTTATGAGCCTCGTGCCTTTAGATGCTGTGCTGGTACTGCCCTTTCAAATAAGACTCTTATTTTTTTTAAAGTCCAATCACAAATGACTCTTCTGGCTGTGTTTAAAGACAAAGACAAACGCAAGCTGTGCATTTAATCAGGTGGCCATAGCTGTTGAGTTTAACGTTGTGTGGCTTTGTAGAAGTTTTATTAAACCGTGAGCAATCACCATGAAAATGTTGTTCTCAACAGGACCTAAAAAAGAGCAGAGAGGGAGGGAAGTTTTTAATATTCCTAATTATTCTCATCCAAGGACTTCAGTACAGAGGTTAGTTGATCTCCTAGGAAAAGAGGAGCACTGCACACTGTATTCTCTCAGTCCTGTCATAGTTGAAGGAGGGGTGTTTGAGCACAGTGAAGTTCTCGTTTGCGGGGATGGAGATCTGAACTTCCACCCGCAGCTTGTCTGGCGTCCTGCCACCGAAGCGTAAGGCCAGCTTTTCTGTGAGGTTGTCTCAGTCGTGGCAGCATTGCTGCCTGCTGCTCCTGCACCCGAACTGGTGGAGGGGCAGTTGTTTCAGAGCCTCGGGATGGTTCTTCATCACCGACAAGGCAGAAATCAGGGCCTTTTTCAGAAAGATTTTTACCGTGTTCCTAAGTAGGACGAAAAAAAGTGTGCCTTTGCTGCAGACCTAAATGTTTGTGAAACAGAGGACACTTTTTGGTCATCTTTGCTTACAGTTCTGGCTCTCTGAATCAGAGCAGTAATCACTCTGATTTTTATGCATTATTTGGCAAGGACAGAAGTAGAAATTCACATGCCAAAGAATGTTTTTTTGTTTGTTTTCTGCAGTTCTTAAAAAGGTAGGAACCCCTAAACCTTTCCAAGTGGCTGTGTCACATGCCTACAACTTGCATTTTTTTCCTTTTTGCCCCTTCCTGGGGCTACTCCACAGCTCCCTGGTGGCCTGAGGTAGGCAAGGCTTAAAAACAGCTACAACAAGTTTCTCCTTACTCGGGTCTGGCTGTTGTGGCTGTTGCACTCGTACACGTGAGGCAATTCTAATATAAACTCTACCTGCTAATTTAGTGGGTACCTTCCTGCCTGTAATTGCAGAGTTGCTCGAACTGTGCTTTGTGTGGGGTCAGATTCCAGCACGCTGATCTCGCTCTCTCTCCAAAAATCTCTTAAAAAAAAAAAAATAATAAGGGAGCTGTTGTTTACGCCTGCTGAAGACTGCTTCTGTGATAGGTGTTTGTGCTGGAGTTGGGCCATCAAGGGGCCAAAGAAGGTCTTTGTGGAGACCCTGCTTAATTAACTGAGCGTCTTTCTTTAGGAGAATGATTTGTCAGGAGAGCGTTTCCTGAGTAGGTGTTGGTTGCTCCATTCATGGAGAATTCAAATGATGTCTTTTTTTTGAGGTGAGAGCATTTTACGATGTGCTTTTTCCTGAAGTTGTTGGGCCAAGGACTTTCAGTGGTTTATTTTTCAGTGGCTCTGTCCCGTCACTGCTCCTGTAGGGACAGCCTAGAGGTCATCAGGCAGGCAGGTTTTCCTCGTGGTTGATGTGAATTTGCTAGGAACGGTGACGTGCTGGTGCCCACCTGCCTGTAACAGGAGGGTTTGCAGTCTTCTGAACAAAAAGCTCCTCAAACTGGTGAGTTAAAGCAGCTAGAAACAGGCTTGGGCAGGAGCTGAGCTAGAACATGCCGGCGGGGAGCTGATCGCAGCACGGGGGCTGTTTCATCTGTTTCATCCCTGCTGTCCCTTCCCCTCCCTGCAGGGTGCACGCTGTGTGACAAGGCGTACCCATCGGACTGCCCGGATCACGGGCCCGTCACCTTCGTCCCGGACACCCCGATAGAGAGCCGAGCCAGGCTCTCCCTCCCGAAGCAGCTGCTCCTCCGGCAGTCTCTCATGGGAGCCGAAGTGGGTAAGAACCAGCTGACTGTTTGTTCCTGCGCAGCAGTTTGTAATACGCTCACCACCTGAAATCCCAAACTGTAGGGATTTTAATATGGGAAAGAAACACTGCAAGGCAGAGGCTCTTCTGTAATCACCCCGGCTTCTCTTGTTCAAGAGCTTCTTGTCCTCCAGTTGCTGTTTAGACGTCAGCTAGGGGTGCTGCCACGCAGCGTTACTCTAACACTTGATAAGGTCAAGCACAAGCAAGGTATGGTGTTTATTTTTATCATGTGCTAAACAGGCCAGGCACAGCTTTGATAAGAAAAAAAAACACTACAGCACTTGCAGTCTGGGGGAAGATACCGAGTAGAAATAAAGGAAGAGATTTCTGTCTGCTTGTTTATCAGCTTGGTTTGCTACCTGTGGGTCTTCAGGATGCTGTCACTGGAGAATTGATCACGAGTGCTTCTTTTTTCCCCCCCCTCCGTTTACATTTGGCATGTAGACTGTGACCTTGTCATTGGATGTGGACCTTGTAACTGTGTTACACGCCCTTGTCACCTGGAAGCCGAAGAGCACAGTGCAATCCCCTAAGGACCTGAAGGCTAGAGAAGAATGTGATTATCGGCTCGCTTAGTGCTGCTGCTTGTTGAGCGTAGATTACACTTGTTCTTTTCAAGCTCCACTAGTTCCCAGTTTATTCCTGAAAGCTATGCGGTGTGTTCATGTAGCTCTCTCTATGTAAATGTTTAATAATAAATAATATACACGCAGGAATCCCTCTGCCCATGACAGAAATACAGCTGCCTCTGGGGAGAAATGCAGAAGCTGCTTAACAATGCCCAGCAACAATTCTGGAAATTCCTGGGGATTAGGTAGGCGAAATGTAGTTCCTGAAACTAGTGTTTTCTGCTTCTGCAGAAAGTGCCACGGAAACTTTTAATTGGTGCAAGTGGCTAGGCTCTTAGTTGTATAGCTTACTAAAAAGTAAATTGCCTGCTTTTGACAGACGAAATGAGTGTTTGTAATTACAGCAAAGCGGCTCCCGATAGTGTCATGTGGTGGTGGTGGTTCTTGTCTCTGCATTAGGTGTGTTCTACATGTGAAATAGAAGCTTTGATGATCTTATGCCTAGATAATCCCCCCCCGGAGCGTTACCTCATAAGCCTCCCAGCTTTTTGTTAAGCATCCTTCGTCGTTTAAATCATTGATTTCTGCAGATGTCGGTCTTCTACTGCTAGGTGTGTGGACGCGAGAAACCATTCCTGTAAGGACTTGTTTTGGACCTCTGATCGGGCAGCAGAGCCATTCTCTGGAGGTGGCTGACTGGACAGACAAAGCAGCCAGTCACATCTGGAAGGTCGGTGGTGTTACGGTTACGGGCTCTGCAGGCATGACTTTATCTGGTGAAATGACACAGCAGCTTTCACATTATCATCCTTGCCAAAACCAAAAAACTAAAGCAGTTTGATTGCTTAAGGCTTAATCTCAGCAGAGCAGAGCTGTATATCGCGTGATATATGCTGGTAGTCAGTCCTGACCTCCACCAAACATCTTTAATGCTTTTTCTTTCCAAGGGCTGCACGTGGTTTCCAGTATTTGTGTGGAGTTGCAGCAGAGATTGGATATGAATTTCTAGGCAGCACTTGTTTGTTTTGTGTTGCTTATAGAAAGTTTCCACAGGTGATAAATCACTTGGTGTAGGGAAGCTGCTTTACAGCTTTCTTTTTCCCATCATTTCATGTTGAGAAAATAAAATTGATCTATATAAATAAAGTAGGCACCGTGTGCCCAGGTGCTATTATTCACAAGACGTGGCTTGGAAGAAAATGAACTAGATGCATTGCTGCTGGGAGCTGAAGGTGGTGAGCGGGGAAAGCTGCTGATAAACGGTTTTTCTAGTCTCCTGGGGAGCAGAGAGGTCAAGATTTCTGTGTGTAGGGTGTAAGAACGGGGCTGTTGGTCTTGGCAGCAGCAATGGTGACCTCCTGGTGCATTCTAGTTAAACACATCCTCTCTTAAAGGCAGAAACTCTCTTTCACTGTGTTTGTTGCTGCATTTCATCCTAAGATTGCATCTGTTTCTCCTGGTAGATCTATCACAACGGTGTCTTGGAGTTCTGCATCATTACAACGGATGAAAATGAATGTAACTGGATGATGTTTGTACGCAAAGCCAGGTGAGAGCCACGTATGCTGTGCTAAGTAGCTGGGAGTCTGGGCTCACGGCAGGCTGTGCTGGCTGCCCATACAGCTCCTGAGCTTGGGACCTGCAGGAGTTATCCAGGTGTCTTGGAGTGAGGGGAGAGAGTGAAGCAGGACCCTGTAGAGAATATAACAGGGGAACCTGTAGACACGCTGTAGTAAAACAGCCCCAAACCTGAATGCCTTTTTGGGTTTCAAATACTGGGAACCAAATGTATGTAAGGTACAGCTTCAGAAGATGAGTTACCACATCTTGCAAATGGTGTTCAAGAATTAGGTTTGAAGATAAATTTGCTTTAAGACTTGCCTGATATCTTCTCTCATGTGTTCTCTGTTGCTTAAGGGGGTTGTTATGAAAAACATAAGTATTTTTTTAGTTCCTTTAGTGATGCTAAACTCTTTTCCCTCAGCCCACTCCAGTGTCTATTAATAACTTTGTCAGTAAGATACCACAGTTTTGTTTGATGGAGCAGATTGGTTTTTAAGGTCCAGTTTTCCTTTACTTTCCTTTAAAATAAAGAAAGACAGAAGTGACAGATGTGATTTTTTTTATAATGTGCTGGCAAGCACTGAGGTTCTCGTTACCTATTTATAGGAATCTTCTTTTTCTTTTTTTCCCTCTTTCTGTATTTCTGGAGCACTTTTTTCATAACTCTCTTTATTGCTATAGGAACCGGGAAGAGCAGAATCTGGTAGCTTATCCTCACGACGGAAAAATTTACTTCTGCACCTCCCGGGACATCCCACCCGAACACGAGCTTCTCTTTTATTACAGTCGGGACTACGCACGCCAGCTCGGTAAGGAAGCACTGGGCTTTGTGGGCCTTGCGGGGACTACCCAGCATGAATTGCCTTTTGCTGTGACTTGGGAGTGCTTGGTGTTCCTTGTCAGTTCCTAGTGGTGTACATCAGAGTTGTCTTTTCCATTTACTCCTGAAAGGAGCTGGAGTGAAGATGGCTCCAGCTGGCTTTGCTACCCCAAAGTGCCTCCCTAAAAGCCACGCTTTGTGCCCAAAGGTGTCCCCGAACATCCCGACGTGCACATCTGCCACTGTGGAAAGGAGTGCGCTTCCTACGCGGACTTCAAGGCCCATCTGAGCAGCCATATCCACAGCCACCTCCCCAGCCAGGGCCACAGCAGCAGCCACGGGCCAGGCCACGGCAAGGAAAGGAAGTGGAAGTGCTCCATGTGCCCCCAGGCTTTCATCTCCCCTTCCAAGCTCCACGTCCACTTCATGGGGCACATGGGCATGAAGCCGCACAAGTGCGATTTCTGCAGCAAAGCTTTCAGCGACCCCAGCAACTTACGGACGCACCTCAAGATACACACAGGTGAGGGCTGGGGACCTGTGCTCATAAAAACACTGGGGCAGGGCCCGTTCTCTGGTCCCTGGGCCAGCTGGCGGGGTGTAGCTCATGTCCATAAAGCCGAGCTCTTGCCCCTGTTCTCAGAGCAGCACCCTGACTGGCTACAGGAATGAGCCCTGTGCTAATCGCGGGGCATGGTCTCAGAGAGCTCTGGTTGGCATGGGGTAGGACAGTGCTTGTAGGGCAGTGCTTAGCCCTGTGTTCTGACTGATAGTTCAGTTCTGTGCCTAAAAGACTGTTGGTTAAGTGTTTTGTGCATTACAGTTGGGAAGAATTGTCAGGCTTTGTCTGAAAGACAGAAATCCCTTATTCCCTCCCAGCAGCTATGGTACAGCAAGGCTTCCCTTCTGCTTATGAGAAGCCAACTGGGTTGGAGAGCTTGTAGCGGGGACAGTTGTACGCTTAACTGTGGGGCTGAGACCTCTCCCCTCGTTCCTGCTTGGTTTTTCGTCTTAAGCAAAGGGCACAAGACCAAAATTGGTGACAGAAGCAGATAAAGCTCAGCGCTGTCACTCATCAAAGCTTAAAAGTCTGAGTGTGCTGTCAACTTCTGTGTGCATTTGGGTATCACTAGGGGCTTTGGAGATAAAGGAAGAATTGTCAGAAGATCTGAGAATGAAAAAGAGGAGGAAAAAACAGTGAAAGATTTTTCAGCTGTGTAAGAACACGATAGAGGGTAAGAAAATGCATTTAACACAGGGTGAGAAGAGGGGAGAGGGTGAAGAGCCAGTCCAGCAAGAGGCATGTGGGTATTTTTCCTCTGTTCTTTCAGTAAGGTTGGGAGTATTTCTGGCGATGGAGGAACTACAGATAGATAACTAGAAAAATGGGTTCAAAGCAGGTTACCAAAGAGCCAGTGAGCTTTGTATGTGTGTTAGATAAGGGCGCTTGTTTTTTCTAGCCAGTATCTGTGTTTAGGGTCCGGTAAGGCATCGGAGACAGTTCCTATGGGAAATGAGTGGAGATAAGGTACTGTACATTAATGCATCCCTGATGTTTATGATTAAAAAGGAGGCTACCCTTATTTTTACTCAAGAATTCATCTTGGATAACCCTGGTCTTATTGGATGTTTGCCCGAATCCCTGCTGGAAAATTTACTAGTCCCTTGGTGATGTTTAGAGACCACACACAGGGAGGCATGGTTGGTGTAGACAAGCGGTGGAAAGTTTGACTTTCAGGGAAGCGGAGAAGAGGAATCAGTCAAGGGTTGTTAGAAGGACAAAGCGCAGTGCCATGCACCACGTGAAGGGTTCAGTGTTGCAGAAGTGTTCAGAGTTTCAGAAGCGGCCAGGCTTGCTTACTGTCAGTCTGTGGCTGTCCGTGTGTCCTCGCAGGCCAGAAGAATTACCGCTGTACCCTCTGCGACAAGTCGTTCACCCAGAAGGCTCACCTGGAATCGCACATGGTCATCCACACCGGGGAGAAGAACCTGAAGTGCGATTACTGTGAAAAGCTCTTCATGCGGAGGCAGGACCTCAAGCAGCACGTCCTCACTCACACGCAGTAAGTGGTCTTTGGGGACGTGTGGGGCTGCGGTAAATAACGAAGCTTCACGGCCTGAAAATTTGCAGCGTGCAAAGCGTTTGGCCCGGGGAGTGTAGGTTCAGCCTGTAGAATAGCAGAGATGTCGGTCTGGATGAGTGCCTCGGTACTTGGCCTGCTGCTGCTGCGCCTGGCCTGGCCGAGTGTTTGTTTGCAATCCTTCCACGACAAAGGAAATTCCAGGCACGCACCCTGTCTTGTGAAATAGCACGCTGGAGCGCTCCTCGCTTTGAAGAGGGGGGTCAGGCAGTCGATGTGCATTTAGCTCGCTGCTGAGAACTGTCTCTGAGTCCCAACATGAGAAATCAAACTCCTCGGTACTGTTATTCCCAGCTGGTAGTGGTCTCTCTCTCCTGGGGGAGTGGATCTGCTCCCACCTGTTACTTCCACCCCAAGCCTCGTTTGTGCTCTTTGCCCCTTCTGTAGGGGGAGATGCCCATGGGCAGGGCAGGGCAGGGCAGGTCTCCATCCACCTCCCCCATTTCTCTGTAGCTCTCCCAGGCCCTCAGCTCTCTGCCAGGCCCTTGGCTCTGAGGCTTTTATCCATCCTGTTTGGAGTTACTCCCAGTCCAAGTTCCTCCCTTACAGGCTGCTTGCCCAAAGCTAATCCCTCTGCTTGTCTCATTTTCGGCATCTGGTTCTTGTACGCACTTCAGATCAGCTTGCTGCTGCTTTCCTGCTGCCTAGGAGACAGCACAGTGCAGCTAGCACCAGGGAGGGAGGGAGGAAGAGACTTGCTTTGCTGCTTGATCTTACAGCCAGAGCTGGGAGCACTGCTGCTGGGAAGCGTTTTGCAGAGTCATCTGCAGAATTTGACTGCTGCAGTCTGGTAATGCTCCGCTCAGCATTTACGGCTGAGGTTTGCTACCACTCAGCAGCTTTGTTCGTTTTTGTTGTGTGTTTGTGTTTTTTTCTCCTTCCTGTTTGTGCAGGATGGGAAGCAGGGAGAATAACCCATCCACCGTGGCAATACCTCTTGCCAAAACATGGAGCTGAACCAGGGTTTGGTCTTACTTCTGAAGACAAACAAACAAAAACCTTGCCGAATTCTTTTTAAACTTATCATCAGAAAAGATAAACATTGGTTGCACGCTAGGAGTTAACCCAAAAAGCTTGACTTTTGCCAGTGGTGGGGGAGTAGAGAAGAAGGGCTTTGTGAACTGAGAGAAAACTTTGCTTTCTGAGAGAAAACTGAAGTGTTCACACTTCAGTGCTGCAGTAATGCTGGCAACCCCCTTTTCTCTTTAATACAGCATCAGCTGCCTTGCTGCAGAAGCAAACTAACTTTTTGGTTTTTTATTTGTCTGGCAGAGAACGGCAGATCAAGTGCCCCAAGTGTGACAAGCTGTTCCTGAGGACAAATCACCTGAAGAAGCATCTCAACTCACATGAAGGAAAGAGGGACTATGTCTGTGAAAAATGCACCAAGGCTTACCTAACCAAATATCACCTCACTCGCCACTTAAAAATATGTAAAGGTCCCACGTCCAGCCTGTCAGCCCCGGAGGAGGAAGAGGAGGATTCCGAGGAGGAATTAATAGACTCAATGAGGACTGAAGACTGTAGGATTAACAACGGAGTCTATTCAGCAGGTGATGCCCTCACTGGACACAAATGAAGAAAACTGAGAGGGAAATTTTATTGGATATTAAAACTGGGGAAGAAGAAAAAAAAAAAAAAAAACAAAAAAACCTCTTGTTTCCCCAGTCAACAGCATATGTCAAATTCCTTTTGTTTTGGTCTCCCCACTACCGCCACTTAACGAACTCTGTAGCCAAAACACTGAATGAGAACGGATCACGCACTTACAGAAGGAAAGGTGAGGAATGGAGCTGTTTCACACACGCTGTGCATACTTCTTTTCCAAATCACTCAGATTAATCCATCCAGCGCTAGGACACACGACACACCTCGCATCGTCCTTTGAGTGAAGAGCCACTACCCAGAAACGTAGCCGAGTGGTCGCCGTAACCTGTAAGCCAACTGTCCTCAACTGCCAAAGCCCCGACAGTAAGAGAAACAAACAGAAATGCTGGTGGCAGTTTATGTATTTTTCTTTTTAATACTTTTTAACTGAAGGATGTGGTTTGGCACAGAGCAAAGAATGTCAGTGCTCAGGGTTCCTTCTAAACATAAAAAATAATGCTTCGGTTGGAAGTCAGTGAGATCAGCGTGTGCAGACAAAGCAATTACCCCGCGCTACAGAAGGGTTCAGAAAACCAAAAATTGGCTATTGGAGAACGGTTACTGCCTCGCCTCACTCTTGTTCGCCAGAATAAGAATGTGAAGAGGTAAAGGCTGCAGACTAGTAAGGAAGAGGCTTACAGATGGTCTGTGTTTACAGTATGCATTATGTCTTATGCTGTAAACCTTTTACCACCTAGAGTGATGGGAGGGTTTGCTGCTACTATTATTTATGGAATGAAAATGTATTTCATTCACTTGGTTTTTTTCCTGGTTAAAAAAAAAAATTAAAAATGTGGCTCTTTTCTAATGTTCTTCTGTAATACTTATGCATTCTGAACAAAACAGTGTTTTTTTTTATTAGAAAGGGGATTGCGTTGAGTGTATGAGGTGCCTGCTTGCAATCAACAATTCCTCCCTATGAAACAGAAAGCAACATCTAGAGCCAACGATACCCACAGGCAGAGCTAAAAAACTATTACCCTCAAAGAGTTTAACGTGAAGCATTTATTTCAAATGGAAGCTTTGAAAAACTTACAGCTTTTCAACGCAGAGCACATGAGCAGAGGTGGTTCTGGCGCTTTTACCTCTTCAGCTTCACAAACCCAGTTGTTTGTGAGACCCTTTTGTAGCCGAATTGGATTTAGATGCAGGCACTTACTTGGAGGAACGGAACAGAAACCTACAGCCCTGCCTTTTCCCAGGTGCAGCCTGTACCGATTAATTTCTCTACTTTACCTCCTCAGAATCAGTTCCAGTGAGCTAGGATGGAAAGCAGCAGTACCAGCGTGTCAGCTGTGTGCACAGACACCACAGCTGCTTTGACACTGCTTGTTTGAACACCCAGGGCATTTCTGCCGCAGCAGTGCTTTAGCAGATGCCTTCTGGAAGGTGGAGAGGGAAGCACTTCACAGGAGGCTGAGTATCATTTAGCTTCTGGCCTACGGGAAGGCACTTGGTGCTCGTTTTAAAGGCGAGGAACCTTCATGAGGTTCCTGCTGTTACAAATGAATTCAGTCAGTGGTTAGGCTGACACTCGGGGTTCCTCTGGGCCTTCAGGTTTCAGGCAGAAACGCCTGCGAGGGGTTAAGAACACAAGCAGGTGAAATGGATAGCAGTGACAGTGACCAGCTGGGATCCCTGCTCCCACTTTGCGCCCTGACAGCCTCTTACCATCTTCTGAACAGTAGCTCCTTATTTCAATTCAAATTCTTTTTACAGGTATCACATTTGGACTTTAAAATAAACGAACAAAAACCCTATCAGCAGCACATGTGCAACATCAGTAAGATTCAGGTGCTGTGGAACCAGGGAAAAGAAATCCTTGATCTTGATGGGAAGGAGCAGGGATATTTCTGGTTTGATATTGGTGATTGGAGGTGTTCCATTCCACAATTCTACTCAGGGACTCCAACTTACTATTCAAGAAATACTCTCTCATACATAACTTTAAAAAAAAAAATCTTTAAAACTTAAAATCTGTATTAGAAATCTGTAAGTCCAGTCTCCAGGATAAATCATCTGAGTATTTACACTTGCCCTTTCTTTCAGCATTTGTCTGACGTGACACAACTGTTGACCGAAGTACCATTCCTTATGCCATTACACGTTCTTTACCCCTTTTGCAGTATCTGACAAACTTCTGAGAGCAGCAGAACGCTTTTCTGGTGACAATCTCATATCTCAACTCCACACACAGCAGCCCCTAATTCAGGAATCATAATCTCAGGCCCACGGAAGTCATTCAGTCTTTCAAAGCTGGCGATAGAGGCAGAAACTCGGAACTCCTGACAAGAGCTAAACCACATGACCACGTTTCTTTGAGATGAAGAAGCCTGCAGATCGCATGACACCAATCATTTCTATGAACTATTTCCAAACAGGGGAATTTGTAAAATACACGAGCTGTAGTCCCTTTAATTACTTTGGTTTTGTGAGCTTTGGTCCATCACGATTCCATGGCTGTCTCTGAGTTGTTGCTGCGACTGCTGGCCAAGGAGCTGCAAGCCGCGGAGTTTGCGCCAGCCAGAACAAGTCTCTCTCTGTTGCCAAAAACTTCATTCACTGCAACACAGGTAAGAGATTGTGTACATGTTACTTCCCAGAGAGAAGAGCACTGCAGCAAGTATCCAGCATGGCAAACAAACAGAATGGAAATCCTAACCTGATGCAGTTTCAAAGCTTTCCCCCATTACTCAGAGTAGAGATTTTAAGCTTACATATCAGAACGATTCACCTCCCATGCATGACTAAAATCACAAGTGGTGTTATTTTCTTCCCCAGAGAATCTCTACATGTTTCCCTATGCATAATTCCTTTACTCGAGTACTGTGAAATGGATGAGTTTTGTAGAGCAAAACAAGTTAAATTATTTATTTCTGCTTTCAGTCTCTAGTTTCCACCAAGCTCTTAAAATCCTTCTCAAAACAAACAAACAAACAAACACATTATTGAGTTATATGCAACTAAGACAACTGATCAAAACCAGTTCTCAGTTTTACTCCTACAGGTACTCAGGAATGTGGCACTTTTTTCTTTATGTTCCTCGTGTAAACAAATATGACATAGGTATTAAAAGAGATCAGGTCTTACACTTCAGCTACAAGAAAATAATTCATGGCAAACACAGTTCTCCAAGATAGAAAAAAAAAATAACAAAAAAACACATCACATTTTTAAGCTGAAAGTGTGAAAACATCCAGTCTTTGAGTACTTTGTTAAAAATGTTAACCTACAGTTTCTCTCACAACCATATGACATTATTGTATATACAAATACACTCGGAGGGCCAGGGAGAGAACATCAAGATTCCAGAATGTAAGAATGTTACCTGCAGAAATGGTGCTTATATCCCAAACACGCAACCCTTCTCGCTCTCCTCCGAAGGCAAAAACAAATGGTAAGTCAGGGCAGCAAGCTGCACAGAAGAGAACGCCCTGGGAAGGACAAAGAAAGACTTCATTTATTTTAATATCAAAACAATTTTACCATCTGCAAATACTTTCACCAGGCAAGTTTTAACGAATGTAAGCTCTCTGTTTCTTGAAACTTAAAATTTTGTAAAGACACAAAATTAAAGAGCTGTTAATTACAAGTAATAAATCACATCTTCATCTTGAACCCAGCAAATACACACTGGAGTACCCATAGTTCTGCTCCAGAACATGGTATCTAATTTTCAAGTCTAAGGCTTTGAAGCAGTCTGGCAATTACATCTTGAATTGAATACTGCACTGTAACGAGAACGATTTACAAAGAATACACAGATGGGATTATTTTTTTCCCCTAAAAGATGTTACGTAAAACAAGACTCAAGTTAGAAAACAGATTCAGCAGACAGTTTATATAAAAACCTTTTTGGAACCAAGAAATGAAAGTTACCATTTTCATATCCCTGGAATGGATTAAACTTGGTTTGTCTCCCAGGATATCCCAGATTTTCACATATTTGTCTGCAGATGATGTCACAAGGCACCCTTTGACCTGACTGCTCAGCTGTAGCCCTGGAAGATTAAGAAAGTGATTGTGTGATGCTCTCACAGTGATGCTATTTCAGAGATGAAGATACATTTTGAAGTGAAATCACAGGGACAAACCTAATGTTCTCCACACACTAAGCTCTGTTCCAGCAAAAAGATGCAAATAGTTATTAACAGCTTTATGTTACCACTGCTCCCTACCCTGAGAGAAGTAACAATCTTTTGAGAGCAAACTAACTTCATGTAGGTCTATTTTGTTTCCCAATGTAGTGACAGTAGCAGTACAAAGTTGTACTGTACGAAGTTCTTACTTCACACAACCTGACTTCCCCCAGTAGTTTTTTTCCTTCATTTGCCAAGCACCATCTCTGTAGCTATCCAAGACAACAGGACATATTCATACTCATATCATCTCATTTTAGGCACTTAATCAGGTGCTTCAAGTTGTGTTTTTGAAGCTCCTATACTGGTCAAATGATCAAAGTAGCCTAGAGCAGAGCAGGTGAAAACCTTCCCATGGGCCATACCCAGGTCACCACCAGACTGAATGTTGGTATAAAATAATTATGGATGCAGAAGGCAAACATCACAGTTCTGGACCTGATTCCATAGTGTCAGTCCTTCCTCACCCAAAAAGCACAGGGATTGTATCCCAAATGAACAGATCTGTTTTGACATGTTTATTCTTCACAGTATTTGCTGAGAAAAAAATCACTGTTTTTGAAGTCCTTCACTTACAGTGGCTTCTCAGCACAGATTGCTTCACGGTCCAGCTACTCTTGATAACTACACACAACCATTTTTTTGTTTTGTTAAGGAAGGATTCACTACCACCTCAGTCATATCAGTTGACGACATCTTCCAATAAGCCCTACCACTGGGAACAAACACGATACACGCTCAACTTACCTGATACCTCTTCCTCATGAGCCTTCAGAGTAAACAGCGGCTTATCAGAGCGAGCATCCAGACAGTACACAAAGCCATCCTCTGTGCTTGCCTAGGGAAACCACCACACTTTAAAAACAAGAAGCTGTAGCCATTCATTTGAAGAAAGCTTCTATGACATAACACCCACCCTCTATTAAATCCCTGTAGTCTGGGACAGACTTACAGTGCTTCTCTGTCAGGCGTGTAACACACAGTTCTGCACTTCCCAGGTCAGACTCCGCAGACCCGGTGCCTGAGCTGTTCCACGTACCTAAACTACACTGCACTGACATACGTGGAAGACATAATCCCGTACAAATTTCTTCACTGTATTTTGAATTGAAGACAGTTGCATTGCTAAGGCTGGCTGTAATGCTAGGCAATGAAATACAGAGCCTTTCATCTCTAAACCAAGAGTTCAAACTTTCTGGAGCCACCCAGCAGCTGTCCAGTAGAGCTGTGCAAAGTTAGTGTGACTATACTGAGAGAGATCTACACGGCAAACCCAACAGAACTGAGCAGCTGCTTTTGTGGGCTGTATACACAAAGCAACAGAGAACGAGGCAGATAACACAGATATCAAAAAGGATTTGTTTTTAAATTCTGTTCAAAAGCTTTATTGGAAAAATCTTGATAAAAAACAAGCTACTTTTACTTTATACCAGGTAAGAGAAGAGTGCCCTCTAGTGCTGATGTGAAACACTGAATTAGCATTCAGGATCTTAACTGTAATTAGCTACTTCTCAGCTGCATTTGCCTCACTGTATGAAACGTAACATTAACTACGCACAAGACAATATATCCCAGGCACTGAATGCTATGACAACATAGCAAAGATGACATGAAAAAGGATCGGCATCAATTGCGTTCACACTGTCACAATGAGAAGATACCAAATAAGTAACTGATTTCTATCCATATATTGCAAAACCTACCTAAGAACAACTTCTGGCATGTTGCGTTTTGAAATAAGCAATGCTGACAGCCCAACTCCCCATCAGCTCTATTATCTGATTCAGAAACACAAACACAAAAATACAGGCTAAACAAAACAGCCAACAGGCCAAGGAGAGAAGTGTATATACTCACTAAGAAATTACAAGGTGAAAAATGATTCCAAGTTACTCTTTCAACCTGACCACTAAACCGCCAGATTCGATGGTTATCCTGTGGGCTTCTGCAATCGTACAGCACGGCTGATCTATCAGGAAAACGGATAGGAAGGGGAAAAAAATTCAAAAATTAAAACGGAAACTACTTCAGTACTTAGTCTTTAAATAACAGATGCTGAAAACCTCTCAGATAAGCACAAGCTTTTTACGTAAGCTTCACAGTTGCACCTTGGTTACATTCAGTGGGGCTATGGGAGACTAAGCAAACAGAGCCCAAACTTGCTCAATACATTAGGTTCTTATTATACAGGAGATCATAATATGTATCACTGAATTATCACATATTGACTTAATTAAAGTCAACTAACTCCTGTGCAAAAATAATGCCCTAATTCAGAAACCGATGTCTGATAGATATAAATTTTCAAACATGCTTTAACCAAAATAAATAAAGGTAAATTTGGTTAGGTAACTGCCACTCTGAAAAGGGGAAGGAATAGATGGGCGTTAGTTCGAATCCTTCGGGATTCTTTACAGACACCTGCTCAGGCAAGTGGTGGCAGAATCTGTCCAAACCATAAAAGCTCCTGGATGCAAGCACAAGAAAGGAGCAATGCTGCGACTCTTGCAACATCTCACTGCAATCAACATCCACAATGTAACTCATTCCCACTCTACCTTTAATTAAAGCCAAAGAAATGTGAGATCTAGTTTTCTCAGTTCCTCTACCAGGCATTTTCTAAAGCTGTTTTAGTGCATACAGAATTTTTTATGGTCTAACTTCCAGGTTTTGAAAGCATCTGCCATCATTCACTGAATTGCCTGCAGTCCTTGGATGCTTTACAACAGAAATCCACAGAGGCAGTGAACTAGTTTATGGACAATATACTGGTTTATAGGTGTGCATGGGATAAAAGGGGTAGCTAAAAAGGAATTGAGAAGCTGAAAAAAGTCCAAACGCTGAGACCGTATTTTTATGGAAGAAAATAGAGGGGAAGAAAGTAGACAGAAGCAGGTTCCCAACAACAACGCAAGGTTTTTCTCCAATACTTTTACTTAAGCAGACGTAGCAAGAGCATAATACAAGTCAGAGAACATAAAGGCTTGGCCAAACACCAATGAGTTTTAAAATACATTAACACAAGGCAAAGCCTTAAAAGCAGAATAAAAATTAATTTAAAATAAAACTCATGGTTATAGCACAAAATTTAAAAGTTATCCCTGTGAGATTAGAGAACAGAGAACTTTTTTTTAGCTGGCAAAACTTGTAAGTATCTGGTCCAAGTGAGCAGACAAACCATTTCACAGCAACTCCAGGCTGCAATTACAGGACTGCCTGTTAAGTTTTGGCCATGGCGTGCCTGTCAACAGGGGCTATGCAGAGCTGACTGGGACTTGAAAGCCCTTTCTATCTCCAGTCTGATCTTACAGTTTGGAAAAACATAGATAAGTTTTAGCAGGGATGAACAGTGGCACACTCCTAATGCAGAAAATGCCAAAATGCCAAATTATGAAATAAATTCAGTTTGGAGCAGACACCTGGCACAGGAAATTACAGTCCAGATGGTTAAAAGATTTAGCTAAGCTGAGAAAGAGGTAAGGAAAGCTGCATTTTGGCCACGTACAAACCTGGCTACTTTAATGGAAAAAAAATAATAACCTTACTAAAATTTGGCAGTGCTACAAGCAAATGAAAAAAAAAAAAAAAAGAAAGAAATTGTGAGACTTCATTCAATATTAATAGCCATCCTAAGTGTAACATTTGAAAATATTACCCTGACTTACTTATCGTAAGATCCAGAAATAAGGGTCTGAGTTTCAAATGGATGAAATTGCAAAGTCTGGACCTAGATAACAGGAGATTTCATAAAAAAAAAAAATAAAAAAAATAAGTATTAAGATAATACACAGAGACTTTCTTTGAACAGACATAGTAGACACACACACACAAAAAAAAACCCACAACGTCCCAGCACTTTCACCAAAAGAAACAAGATGATTAGTTCATTTCTGATGTACCTATCACTCTACATATATACATTTCCTAAATTATACATTTTGGTAAAATTTATTTAAAGCTTTCTTACCTAGAACACACTGTAAACAACACTTGTTTCCTTACACAAGGCTTACAGTTTGACTTATGTTCAGAGAGCTACTGTTTGTAGCTTATAGCAGCACAATCAGATTCCCAACCTTCAGGGCTTTTATACAAAAGGTGTTTAAAAAAGCAAACAAGCAAACAAACAACAAAAGCCTACTGCAAGTCCTCCCAAAACTTCCTTAAGGATAAGTAAAGTAACACTTCTAAAATCAGACACAATGTCGTCTGCAAAAGCAACTAATTCAGAAATCTAAAGAATTCTGCACAGTTGGCTGGAAAATTATAGAACTGTTGTTCTAAGGGTTTGCTACCAAGCAGCTAGTGAAAAACTGCAGTATCTTTCTCTCTGTTTTTCACAGTGGAAGACACGTAGCAATTACTACATACCTTGTCTGTGTGTAGCGTCAGGCTGGCTGCGGCCTTACCCACGGACATATCCCACAAAATCACAGTGCTGTCAGCAGAGGCACTTGCTAAAACGTTCCTGATAATGCATCAAAAGTTAAGTTTAAAAAAAAAATCTTTATGTGGATACAAATTAATAGTGGTCAAAAATCCTAAATACATACAGAGCCTGATTAAGCACGCTGGTCTATGGTCTATATATCTCAAACCTAAGGGATAACTTCCCTGAAGGTAATTCTAAGTTACAAGGAAAGACTACAAACAGACCGTGTTATTTTAGTAAAATATTATAACACTGACATTTTTGCTTGCATTTCCTCCCCACACCACTTAAAAATATCACTTAATGGAAGACTTTCTGAGCAAAGTAAAGTGAGAAAGGCTTCTAGGTACTTTGTTTCCTTTAACAAAAAGAGGTTTTTTTTAAATGTTACCTACACAGCTTCCGTTTGTCAGCATATACCTACAACTAAGAGTCAGACAAACCTATTTTTAACAAAATACTTTGCTCTCTGGTATCTGAGTGTTTATATAACTAATAAAGACCCAACACTGCATGGCCATCCTACAATGTTCACAGGAACCACTAACATTTAACAGTTAGTTTACAGACCCCACATTTCAACTTAAATTTGATCAACTGCGTCAATAGCAATAAAAGTTTTGAAGTTTAATCAGAAGGAACTTAAAACATTCCTAAAGCTTGTCAAATACACACTACAGCCACTGCCACTGCACTTAAAAAACAGATCTATAACCTCAACGTGCTGCTTCTGCTTGAAACAGCTCTTCTCCCACGTTCCCCCCTGCAAGGAAGTGTTTCTGACTGAGAGACCTAGCAGTCTTCTGGAAAAACTGTTGACCCAAACAATGTTTCAAGAAAAAGTTACAAAAATGCATAGTGAAAGCTATGAGAATATTTTACATGAATGTAAGTACCATTAAGACCTACAGGCAGACAGTTATTTATAGAGAGCTGTCACAGCATGTCTTGCTTAAAGAAAAAAAAAAAAAAGCATTCAAATATAAGCTGCTGCAAGGAGTTCTTTGTTTTATAAGCCTCCCATTTCAAAGGCTGCTTTAACTTCTTGAAAGATCTATTGGTATCAGTGTGTTCATAACTCTGTACACTACTGAATTATACATTCTAGACACTTTAATTCTTGCAGCTGTAATTTTTGTGATTTGTCTCCATATTAGCACAAAACAATCATTGTGAGCTAATATGAAAGTTAGTCTTTTGTCAAATGGGTAGAATGAACAATAACTTAACGCACTCTGCTCCCATGTATAATTTAAGAACAACAGACTGCACTGTAAATTAAGGGTGAAGCCTATGCATGTTTATTGTATGTCTATGTGGGTGTTTCCTCCTTTGTCTAAATAACAAGGAACTTTAAGTAAATGCTGATACCTGCTGATCAGGAGTACGCAGAATTGACTACGTGCATCTTCAGAGACATTTGTGACAGCAGGAAAAAAAAATTATCAGTCTCTATCTGACTGGTACAGTTTCAAGGCCCATTCTGAGGATCCTTTGACAGCTGAATTGTTCAAAACCACCTAAGCAATAACAACAAGTGGCATCTTTATTTCAGTCAGCACATCGCCCTTGACCTCTCCCCCAGGATGGGTCAGCTTTGTATTGCTTCAATAGCACCACTTTATTGCTAGCGCATTCAGGCAACAGAGAATTCCCAAAAGCCAGAGTCATTTCTACAGCTGTGCTATCAGGGCTTTCACACTGGTTTCTGTTCACAGCGCTAGGGCAAAAGGCAGAGGAGAAAGGAAAAAATAAAAAAATCAGATCAGGGCAAACCTTGTGCTATTCCAATTTGTCCATCTGACCTAAATGTAGCTGATTTATTGAATGACTTGGACACACCTTAGCCCCGCCTTCACCTGGACAACTTGCAAATAAAAATGTGTATAAATAAAATGTGTAAAAATAAAAAATCATTTTTGCGAAATGATTCATTTCAGCACTGCTTTCAAGTTCAGTGTTTTATTACATAAGATTTTGTGGGGAAAAAATCTGCCTATTTAGGTATTCCGATTTGTATCCATCCATTGCTATTCAAGTACTCTTTTACCTGCTTTGTTTGTTCCATGAAAGATCAAGCACAGCATCGGTGTGTCCTTCCACCGTTCCTTCTGCAGACAAATTCTGTATGTGCAGATACAACATAAACAGGCTTTAGAATGCTACACCTTCAAAGGAAATCAAACATTAATGGGAATTCCTGAAATGCCCTCACAAATAACCATATTTTCTCTCACTTGCTGCAACAAGGCTTTCGATAGCACTGCACCACCTGCACTTTTCCTACACCAAGTCTCCTGCTCCATCCACAGCAGGCGAGCTTACAGAACCAGTAACTCCCTTCAGGCTATAGAAGAAATTTCATTTTCACCAGCTAATGTGCAGCTCCTTCAACTTTTTTCTAACGCTGCTGGCAGTTTCCTCTCTCTCCTCCTAATCAACTGCACTTTTGGCCCTTGTAATTGCCAGCTCCTGCAAATTCTAATTTAAAGTGGTTAAGCTTCGAAGGAGTCTCCCAGCACAGCAACAGGAAACCACCTATAAGTCACCCCACTCTCTTCTGCATACACAGAACATCCATACACAGAGCAACCAGCTTTTCAAACTGAGGTAAAATTTATGAATGATTACCTTCAAAAGCAATTTTAGTAACTCAAGGATTTTCAGAAGCAAGTTTCAAAGAACAAATTCCCTCTCTAGGGGTATTTTTTTCCTATTGTTTTTAAAATAAGAAGGTTTGAGAGCTCAGGAAGTAAAACACCTTCCCAACTACACAGTTGTAGAGTGGGTTCTTCAACTGATTGACACTGAAGTGCCCCTTTGAGAAACCAAGATTAGCTGTACATCAAAAGTTCACATCTATATTACTTTAAAAGAATCTTTAAGTAATTCATGAAGCATCTACCATAAATAAAGTCTATAAGATTTAAGTTATGCTATCTTCTATATTTGCTCTACATCCCCAAGAATTTGGACAAATCACCAAGGCACATTCAGGTCTACAACACGGGTAGGATTCAGATCACAGAACTTGGCATCGAGTCGAAACCTACGCCTTACTCTTTGGTAATTAAGGTTTTCTCCGCAGTCCACTAAAAGCAACTCAGTCATTCTCTGGGTGTGTCTCTATGCATTCACCCTAGATAATCTTGATGACTACCTTAAAACATGCTTCAGTTCTAGATGGATAAAGCTAACAGAGGTGAATCCTGACTAACAGTGTTTTATTAGAGTAAACCTTGTCCTTTATTTCTCAATGCCTTATCAACTCTCTAAGTCATGGGAAAACAGCAGTTTCAGCCTCCTGTATGCTACCCTAACATTACTTGCTGTAACCTGTCTAGACACCATCTTTCAACACGACAGTGGGAATTAAACCAGACTACCTATGGCTTTATTTTTTCATTGTAGGAAAGAAGTAATAACAACATTATCCTTACTTTATGTTTCTTCCATTTAACCAATACTTACTTTTTTTCCTTTCTTTTTCTTCTTTTTCTCTTTCTTGTTGCCAAGAGAAAAGACTGGTTCTAAGCAGTCCACTATATCAAGGTCCCAAACATCAATAACCGGGGTCATGTTACCCACTGCAACGTAATTTCCTACAGAGAAAAATGCAAAGGCAACCACTTTTAGTTACAAAAACAGTGCATCTGGCAACCCAGATGTTGCTGCTTTCTTTGATTAGGTAAAATTTATGTTTACATGCCAGATTTTTCTATTTGAACGGTTTTGATGATTACAACTGACAAGAAGTGGTTTAAAAATACTGGCAGCAGATGTTGCCAGAAAATTTTGACTTGCTCTTTAGTACTCTTCCCCTTGAATACAAGTAACTTTTTGAAGAAGACATATAAAGCACCACATGTAAGGAAAACAAAAAAAAACAAACTCTATGTGAGATGGAAAAAGTCTGTAAAAACAGGAAAAGGGTTACTAAAAACATCAGTATATATAAATCCAATTGTGTTTTAAAGTTAACCAACTGCATTGGCTGTAATGAATTTAAACATTTTACAAATGTAAAAAAAAAAAAATAATAGACTAGAGAAGAGCTTGTTTTGGTCTGCTAATTAACAATAACTATTTCTAATTAAACCAGTATTTTAGTCACATGACTTGTTAGGCCAGCAGCACCAAGATTAAAACTGTTATACAGTTTTTCCCTCTTAGCATCTTGGGTTTATTTCTTAGTCCCACTGGAGAAAACTACCTAGTGACAACATGACAGTAACATACTTTTCAAGTAAAAATACTCTTACTTGACAATTTCAGTATCCTTTGTCATTTACCTGATGATTCATCAGGATTAGGATCAAAATTCAACCACTCCAAACTTAGAGGGTACGCAGGCAAGATAATATCATGATGTACATAAAATGAGTCTTCTTCGTGATTATAAACTGGAAAAGAATTAGAGATATACATGACATAAATGAAGAGGAAAACCACACAACTTATAGTTCACCTCTATAGAAGGAAGATGTGGCAAATACTAAACTCCCAAGGTGATCTGGAATGCAAATTTGCAATGTGTTCAGAGTTTCAACATAAAGGCCAGAGCCTCCAAATACTTACATTATGGATCACAAAATTATACGTAACGAACTAACATTCTCCTGCGTACTTGAGATAAGGAAGTGACAAGTTCAGCAAAATTTAAAGTTTGTTCCTAGCCTTCCATACTACTTTATAAGAATCACTTCAAAATAAATACTCTGTACTCACACGTTTTCTACATGAGGAGACTTTAACGATGGTTTAAAACACTAATTTTACAGAATCAATAATTAAAAAACGGAAATAAGTCTAGATTCAGTCACAGGGGAAATCAGGGTAAAAGACAGTTTTCACACAGTAGGAAGCTGAAGACTCCAAAAAACAACCCCCACTCCTTGTTCTACACAGCCATATGGAACAAACAGGCTAGGCAAAACCTATTTCCTAGCTTCATTGTAAGGAACAAATCCTGTTACTTACCATGGACCTCCAAACTACAGTAGTCTTTATCAACTCTGCCACAAAGGACAAGATTGTCACTGGATTTAATCAAAAAGTCTTCCTGTTCATATTGATCCTGAACAGTGAAAAGGAGAGGACAACAGACGTTAGCAAGGCACGTACACACACACACACACGACTGCACAAGTACAAAAGGCTGAATCAGTAATGTTTTCTAACCAGAGCTGAAAACACTCGAAAACCAGCACCCTGTAGCCCACCCACACACAAAAAAATAAAAATCTTCTGATGGTATATGCAAAAAGGCAGGAACCAGGCTCCATTGTGGGGATACTGAGTAGCTGTTCTGCAGGCTGAAGGAGCGTTTATGCGGACCTAGCTGGATTTAGAGAAATGTTTAATTACTAAACATGAAACCATCTCTTGAGGCTACCACGATGCAACCCATTGCTGAAAAGAAAATCACCACCAGAGGCCCACATTTGTATCTTATTTCCCTTGGGCTCTCAAGCCTGGGGCATTTATATAATGTAACACAGTTTCACACAATAAGCACACTGTGGCTGCTCTTCACACACACAGGAAGCAATTCCAAGAGCATTACAGCGTTGTCCACTTTCTGGAAAATATTTCCAGAAAAGCACTGCCTGCAGCTATACTGGGCATTGAGCTGCACCAGAACAGATTTAGCCTCCATCCAATTTCCATTGTTACCAAGGAATGGAAGGCATTCCGGGAATTTTTGTGAGTGGAAAACTAAAAACTGTACATAAAAGTCAGTAAACTTGCACAGACCACCGCCCTTCAAATATACAACACATACAGGACCTTTTGGCTTTCACGTTGCAAGCTTTTAATAACTTCTTTTTTATTCACTCCAAGCATTTTTTCAATATTTGAATTCTACTGGGTATTGCAATGCTTTGAGTTAGTCAAGTTAATGCTGTGCAGTGCTTGGTCTTCAACAGCAGTGGTAATAAACACCAATAACAAACTGCATGCTGGAGAGTACTAAAAAGAATTCAGAACCCATGGAAAGGATTTGAGCATAGAGGGATGAGAAAAGGGAGCTCCCCTTTTCTCTATCTGGAAGAAAGCCAGCTTTTCTGACACAGAATAAATAGGATCATGGAATATCCCAGGTTGGAAGGGACCCACGTAGCTCGTATTCTCCCAGTGCAGGTATCACTGACTACAAAATCCCTTTCAAAGCATTTATCTTCTCTGCTGGTACATGCGATCAAGAAAAATCATTAATGAGTCAATGGAACACACACAAAACATACAGCACCCCAAAATGCACATAGCAGGTGAACTTGTTTTAAAGATGCACATTTGCCTTCCTCCCTGAGCTCTGTTATGGTACGTGAAGCCACCACAACAACGTCTTGTGTGAGATCACACATTTGACAAGGGTCCCTTACAAACAAATTGGACGCCGTGGTAGGAGCCTACAGCTGCTCTTTTAATTTTGAAATCTTTGTAAAGAATCTAAAATAGTACAGAAACTACAGCTACCAGAAAAAAATCAGAACCTTTATGCTTAGAAAAGGTCTCAAAAATTCACCTACTCCATCCCCCTGCCCCAGATGATCGCAGTCCCTCCCTCCCTGCAGCTCTCTAGATTATATTGTCTCTTTGTTGTCTCAAATAACACTGGACGTGTTATTTCTTCAAGCACTTTCTGTGTCCGATCAGAGAGCTGACAAGCCACCTCCACGTACTGAAGCACACGTCCTAAATCATCAGCCAGTTCGCCTTAACATCTGACTTCAAGGTAAAAAGTGCACATCAAGGGGACGGTGCAAAGCAGCCTTAAAAGGAAAAAGTTCTGTCTGAGCAAAAACCTGACAAGCCTTTTAAATGTGCTGCAAGCACCTAAGACCCCAAGGCTGTCTGGCAGAGAATTAGACTTAAATGAATTCTAAGCTAATGCTGTTCAAAGTATTTAGCATTTGTATAGTACTTACAGTGCTTTTTAGAGTGATGTAAGGATCCTGATCATTGCTCCCATACACTGCCAGACCAGCTAAAGTCTCTCCCAGCTTTGTATCACCTAGATGGGAATTTCAGAACATATCTTACATGCGTCAACGACAGGTGAAGTTAGACACTTTTGTATCAGTACCTGTACTGCAAAAATACTAGGAATGGGCTAAATGAATTTCCAAGTTCCAAACCAAAAAGAAGAACCTCGGTAAGCTACATTGCTTATTGCTTTCAGGGACTCTGGCTGCAGTGCTCTGGCACTGCAGCAGGGGGAGTGAGAGCCTTTCCAATGCCGCTCAGCTCTAGCATCAGGGAGGAGGACACTAAACTGTTTCACTCACTAAATCACTTCCTAAACTGGGACGAGGAAATAATTCAACACGTGAATTTCCAGCACTGGAAACAAAGCACTCTGTAGTTTTAGGGTACTCATGCCTCATGTACCACAGGAAGTGAAAAAAAAGGGTCTTCATTTACAATGCATATCTGATACGGAAATTTCTCCTACCTGTGTCTTCCTCTTCATCATACTTATCCAAATCATATTCAGCCAGTTCATCGTCAGTCAGCTTTTCAGCGTTTTCCTCCTGGTCGTCATTTTTAGGAGAAGACTCAGCTCTTTCAGCGGCGGCAACATCCATGCCATCTGCCGTCTGGCCCTGCTCATCTTCATCGCTATCATCAGCATCCTCCCTGTTCAAAGACAGATATCCCTTGAGGAAGCAACACGGACTGAGCGCTTCCAGGAAATCATTCAGCAGACTGGTAACAAGATTTCAGCATGCACAGTCCTGTCTGTTCACGTGAATCTCCAGTCTTTATATCAATAATTAGGAGACCTACTAATTCCTTTCCTGTCTTTTCCCAAAATAAGAGACGCTGTTGTTCTCAGGTTGCCAGACAAAGTTTTATCTTGCACATTTTCCTTGCGCATTTTTCTGACAAAGTGTGGCATAAGTTTTCTTTGGTGGAACTAAACTGAAGTGTGTCTAGATCTCTTTCTCTCGCCTTTCCTTGTGGATAATTCAGTTTCTGTAAACGTTTGCAAGGAACCCAGCAGAACTGGACAGCAGATGCGGACTGAGGACCTAATGGGGACACGCCAGGCCCCTCCTGCACACACAGGCAGCAACCAGCCAAGGTGGCTCTCACGTGTGGCTGGACCTGGTGATCCTGGAGGCCTCCTCCAACCGCAGTGACCCTGTGATTTCCAACGCAAGCCTCATCTGCCTGTTTAGCGGACACACTTTGCCTGACAGTGCCAGAACTGGAAACGAGATAATTAAAGGTGCCAAACTGAAGCCTGATGGCCATCCCCTCGCTGAGGGCGCACTCAGCCCCTCACCCACCCCCCATAGAGCCATGATCGAGGCTGACCCCAACGTTAACCCCGCGCCCCCCCCCCCCCCCAGCTCACCTCAGCCGTTCGCGGGCCTCCCCGACGAGGCGCCGGAGCTCGTCGCGGCTCAGCTGCACCTGAGGGGGGACACGGGGCCGTTAGGGGGGCACCGTGAGGGACCGAGGGGACCGTGAGGGGGGACACCGAGGGGATTTGGGGGGACACCGAGGGGATTTGGGGGGCGCTGAGGGGGTCCTGTCCCCGCTCCCCCCCCCCCCCCCCCCACCTTGTCCGGCGTCTCCTTGGCAACGCCGCGCCGCACCCAGGCTGCGCACGGCACCGGGCAGCTCATGGCGGCGCCGCGTGCGGGGCCTGGCGCGCGCCAGTGACGTCACGGCGAGGGAGAGGGGGAGGGAGGGGTGGGTGGTGTCATCGCAGCGCGCCTCGGGAGGGAGGGGGCAGAGGCGGGGAGGAGGGGCGGTGGGAGGGGAGGGTTTGTGTGTGTGTGTGGAGGGGGCTGTGGGGGGGGGGGGTGTTGGGGGTTAATTAGCGGGGGTGTGCAGGGATCTTGGTAATTGTTCGGTGCCCGGCTCGCCCTGCAGTGGGAGCATAGCCCAGAGGGGGCACACACGCGCCTCCACAAAGGGGGGAAGATGGGTCGGAAACAGCTCGCAGAGCCGCAGTTCCCAGTGAATAACTGTTCCTTTGAATCACAGAATCATTAAGGGTTGGGAAAGCCCTCCAAGATCATCTGGTCCAGCCACTCCCCTACCGCCAATGTCACCCACTAACCCATGTCCCCAAGCACCACGTCCAACCTTCCCTTGACCACCCCCAGGGACGGTGACCCCACCACCTCCCTGGGCAACCCGTCCCAGTGCTTGACCGCTCTTCCCTGTTTCCTCTGGAGTTGTTTTGTGCCTGGAATCTCTCTCAGACCCATTTCTTAGCCTCTAATGAGCAGAGCTGAATTTCATTTTCTCCCAAGGCACCTCTGCAGAGTAAGGCAAGACTTGATAGCAGCGAGTTTCACTGTTTCAGTTTAGTCACCTATTCTGGTGGCAGAGCCTTCTGCCTGTCTGCTTGTCCAAAGTGAAAAGCACCGAAACACTGTCCCTAATTCTGGATCCGCTTATGCAGAATTTGAGGCATATGACCCATCCCAACCTACCTGAGGAGACAAGTGCCAGGTAGTTCTCATCCATGTCTCATCATAATGGTTCAGCTGGGTGAAGGTACCTGGCTAAGCAGAGTAAACTTTTATTCTGTCATGGACTTACCAAGTGAAGAAGAGCAGGGTCAGTCGGAAAAAAATGGCTCCTCTGAAAGGAAGGGTCAACTTCTTTTTTAGGGTATGTGTCAAGGTGCTTGGAGAGTATTACCCTTCATGCTAAGTAAGGGTGAAGGAGAGAGGAGACCTGAAGAGATACAGAAGCCACCAGTGCCAGTAAGCTTCCCAATAAGTATTTGAAAACTTGCAAAAAAAAAGGTGCTCCAGAGTTCAGGGCTCTGCAGAGACCTTGAAATATCTTGAAACTGTCAGAGACAGTGTAAGCATTTCTAATGTGGCAGCTGGAAGGTACTACAAGGCCATGAGAAGGTTCATACTGCAAATCCTACCGGCTGTAAGCAAGAAAACAAAGGGAATTTTATGTGTTTTGAGAGAAGTGATGCTGCAGGCTTGTTGCTGTGGTTCAGCTCACCTCTTCAGATGAGACAAGGGTAAAGGCATTGATACACTAACACTCAAAAAAAAAAAAAAAAAAAAATCTTCTCTCAAATGAGCTGCAAAGTATGTGTTGCAGTCCCAGAGATGCTGAACAGCTAAAAGGGGAGTCACAACATCAAGAAATCCTCTAACTTTGGACAGACATAAAGAAGGGCTTATGAGTGGCTTTGAAACACCAAGGGCAGCCACAAAAGTCCTCAAGGTTACCTTTTGATTCTCTGTTTGCATTCCCTAGGTATTGCTCTGAAATAAAGAGCATGAATCGGAGGAAACCAAAGGAAGATCAGATCCCAATAGGGCAGCATCTTGTCAGGGGAGACAACATACCCTGCTTGCACACGGCAGCATAGCCTGGAGGGAAGAACTCTCGTACTGATAGCTAGGCATAGGCAAGTTTTCAGGTGGTTGAAACAAGGCCGCTTTGGTTTTCTTTCATCCATGATCTCAAGGTGTTCTCTGGGAGATCACCAACCTCCCCGCTTTAGAAGATAAAGCATCCTTGTGCCAAGGCTTATTCTCCAAAATCTTAGGTTTTGCTTACCTTTACGGAATCAACTAGATCTGTTACTTATCCATTAACTTATTTCTTTATGGAGCATCTGTTTCCCCAAAACGTGCCCTGAGAATTTGGGAAAACTCTATCACCCCAGCACTAACTGCTGTAAGATACTGCTGGAGCCAACACAAAGGAAGAGGGAAATCCAGTCAGCGACCACTCGGCAAGCTGGAAGAAGGATGGCTGGGTGTGGAGAACAGTCACGTTTGTCCCCCAGTTGAGAAAAATGACTTTAAATGTATTGGTAGATATCCAGTAGAGGGGAAAAGGGTAGTGTGGGAGGTGAAGAACCAAGAAGGACAAGAGGGTAGGACACAGTCAGGGCCTTAGCAAGCCTCACACAGAAAATGGATGAAGCTGAAAATAAGCATAAAATGATACAACACACTAGGGCTCTGCTAGTAAAGGAAAGTCAGTAAATATATGGGTATATGTTTATGGGAAAAACCAACTGGCAGAGCTCCAAGTGCTATGGCTCTGCCAAGATATGCAAGTTTTACTTATAATTGTTGTTCTCACAGCTGGCAGGGGGTGGGGCCTGTGTGCCTTCGTGTCAGCGTACACACGGGTGAGCACTCGGAGGAGAAGGGGTACGTGCGAGTGTGTCAGGGCACCATCCCATCTCCGTGGGCAGATGCACTCATGAAAACACCAGCAGACTCCCACCCCTCCAGCTGTGCTGCACCACGGCAGTGAGAGGAGATGGTAGGGGCTATATTTGTCTCAGTGGTGGGGCATACTTGCTACTTGACTGTCTAAGAATATGGCCCAATACCAGTTGCTTCAAGTATTCATGATTTCAGGAAGAGAACGTTTTTTTTTTACATGCTTCTTGGCTCATAGAGCAGAGGGGCTGAGAAGCTCTCGAAAGGCAGAGAGGCAGCAGGGCTGTGCTATGTAAAGCAGCGTCCTGGGCTGCAAGGCTATCTGTGCAGATTTGTGGATGTCATTTTAGATCTTCGTAGCAAAGCTTGGAGATAGACAGCCCACACTCTTACTCTGGAACAACAGCCCCCTTGAAAGGAAAGGAAAGGAAAGGAAACACGAAAAAAGAAAAAAAAAAAAAAAAACTAATTGAAGAAGCTTTCATTAAAACATAAAGGTCTCTTGACATAGAAAAGTCTGATATTGCCACACTTACAAATATGCCTGTATATGCCACTATGCAGTTTATTTTTTAAAGTTATTATTTCCGAATGGTTTAAAAGATACTGTTATTTTCTAAATAATCTAATTTAAACTGAGCTGTAGAATGATCTTTTTTGTGTGTGTTACACTGATGCCTCTGCTGCTGATGCCACCAATAGACATACATCAAGCACTTCAAGCCAGTCGTCTCCTGTTTGGACAATACCGGAGGGTTCTCTTGGGTAAGCTTTACTGTGTGACACTGGTGGTTTAAGACATCACTGCCCACTTCTATCTTATAGAGGAGAAAACACAGCAGTGGGCAAGACTGTCCTAAACCTTAATTATTTTAGTGAATGTGTGCCAAAGTCCTCGGTTTCTAGATGTTAAGTTTGCCTAGAAAACCTACAAAAGATGTGAACTGGCTGTAACAGAAGCACAGATGATTTTGCAGAGAATGCAGAGCAATGTTGGTAATGGGTATGTCTGAGCTTCTCTATTTTTCTCGGGGAAGAGTTAACTCAGATGCCCAGCAATAATACTAAATTGCTCCAGTATTGATATTATCCTTGGGAAAGGTGACAGACCAGACCAGTTTGTTACAAGTGAAGCTTGCTTTGCTTTTTTCCCCAGTGAATGATACCAGGAAAGGAAGGCAAGGAGGCCTACATCTGCTACTAAATTTTGACATTTGTAGCCTTGCGACCTGTCTTTACCACACTCAGCTCCTGGACAGCTGGGCTTGCAGAGCCCGCAGGCACCTAACAGTGCCAGGATCCTGGTCTGGAGTCACCCTGTCACTTGGAGCAATGTTTCACTCGCATGACTCACATGTATGGATTTTTCCTTCTAGGCCATACTTGAAGGGATATTGCCATCTTTTGCCTCCTGGATCAACCTGTTTTATAATAATCCGATACATTTTAAAGAAAAGATTTGACTCTAAATCTTACAAGGTACCAAAAAAAAAAAAAATCAAACTTAGAAGTTAAAAAAAAAAAACACTCAAATGAAAAGATTTTTTCAAAGCTTGATTTCACTGTCATGCTAGAATTAATGATTTCCCCATATTCTGGATTCTCCTTGATAACCATTTGGCATTTATTTGTATGCACTTACAGCAATACTGCATAACAAATCAAGCTCCCAGACTTTTGGGTCTTCACAAATCCAAACTGGCTGGCTACCATGCGTCTGCAGATGCTTAATTTTAAGCACCATGGCACTCCATTCCCTTGTCTGACTTGTATTTTTTTAACAGATCAGGGCTCAGACAGAAATTTTTGGAAACAGCCTCCATGTCACTTTGTCAGAGGCACAGTGGCCATACTGACAGCAGTGAGTGGGGAGAAAAAGCACCAAAAGTTCCCGACGTGAAACACTGAACACAGGTAGTTTCTGGGAGATGCTTCTTGGGGGAGCCCCCACGGTCCTGCTGCTGTCTGAAGTACACTGAGAAACACCTGAGCAGGAGAAGGAACAACAAAAACACTCACAGCAGCCATTGTCTAGGCTAGAAAACAATGGGATTTTTATTGAACAGAGATGGCTCATAGACACGCTCCAGAGAGTTCCACCTGCTGTTCAGCAGTACTCATTGCCGTCTGATAATAACCTATGGGGGCAGCTGTATAAAATAGGAATAAAATACCAAATCGCTATATTCATTAATAACTTTGCCTTCCAAATACAGAACTGTATGTTATTTAAAGTCTGAAAATAGACTACAGTTGTTAGCATTTAAACCAAACCTTTATGATAACAAATATACAAAAAGGCAGTCAATATATTAAACATTTAAATCAATAGCATACATTTCTCAGAGGTAAACATTGAGCAAACAAAGCCACCAATGATGTTCGGAAGTCAGGTAAAAGTTTTAAGGTCAAGCTTCAAACACTGTAGCTTTCCTAAAGCCATAGTGGTATTACACTTGTATCTAGCCCCTAAATTGAAAACTACATAGCGTGAACATTTGAAAATACGACATTTGCTATCCGACAGGAAATTGGAAGTTTCTTCAGTCCTCATTGTATTTATATTAAAGCACCTGCGGAGACAGAGGGCAGTAGGAGTTAAGCACTTTGCTTTGCTAGGTTGAGGTTTTAGTTCTGGTACAGGTGAGGGCAACAGCATCCTCACATCAGACACAAATTCCAGCACTGACGGAAGAGAAGTATTGCCTGACAGATAAACTGCGTGAAGAATCAGCCTTGCAGCTTGCATGAAACAGCACGGGATTCGCATACCTGTCTATTTGCTGAAAAAGTCTGCGCTATTTCTACTGCACAGAAAGAAGTCTCCTTCAGTAGTTGATCTAATGCCTGAGTTTGAAAGCTTGGGATACATACCTACGGTCAAAAATAATGTGACAGATTTACTACCGATAAAAACGTGTTTTAATGCCAACAACTGATAAAAGTTCATATTGCAATATTGCTCACAACATAAATGTACAATTTGCACAAAACATGGCTCTTCAACATGAATATTTTGCAAGCTACAATATATATATATATAATATGTATAACTTCTTTCCTTAAAGAATTATATGCTGGAGTGCATGCAGAGAATTTCGAAGCAGTAACACAACAGGAGCAATCACTTGTTTACGGGTTACTGAAACCATTCAATACAGAAACACCGGGATATTAGATAAACAGACAGACAGATAAGTAGATGTACGGACACACTGCTTTTTCGTGGACCTTCCCCTGTTACACAAGAAGCGCCGGTTCCTTGTAAGCTCAGGTTCCTACGAAAGACTGATCCAAACAGGGCTCTGAACGTCCCCCACGCTCTTTGACCATCTGAAACCACAAATCACTTCTGCTGGAGGTGACAGCAAAAGAGGCACTTGTCCTTCAGCCAGGAGCGGAGGCAAGCGATCTTCTCCATGGATAACACCTGTTCCAATCCTATGACTGTGTTTACAAGCAGTGGGTGGTGAGCATCTATCCATCCTATGTTTTGGCTGGTCCCAAGCAGTCTCCTGTAGCCTTTTTCAGTTGGAAACCCAAGACGGGAGAACCTGGATCCCCTAAACAGCAGTGCACAGCACTGCCACCGTTCTCGTCAGATATGTACAAGGCATGACACGTCCCCTCCGGTTAAAAATTTACACAAAGTATATACAAATAAAGCTATTCTATCAAGGTGCAAGTTTATTATTCTCCGGTGTGTTCTAGCGAAGATTTCTCAAAAACCTTTATACAAACGCACCGGGAGACTTTACACAAAGTTGACGTTTTGTCATAGTTCTCTGTAAGCTTTGTTCTGCAAGCTCCGGAGCAGAAACTCCCATCCCTTTCCCTTGGAGTTCTGCCTGTGCACAGGACTGGATTTGGTAGACTACAGTCATGTCTAATATAATTTTTTGACCTCAATATATTTTTAACTGGGATGAATTGGCACCTTTTTTTTTTTTTTTTTTTTTTTTTTTAATTGCAGGAAGTCATCAATCTCTATGCAATGAAGCAGGACTTGTAACTGGACATCGGGGGGGTTGCGGTTCATATGCCCAGCCCAGCTTCCCTGGCTCGATGGGACTGTTTGTGGTATGTGAAGCTAGCACAGCTTGGCCCTAAGGGTTTATTTTTAAGTCCTTGGCACTATTTTACATTAGCTGATGGCAGGCAATGCCCTCAAAGAAACATTTATAAAAAAAAGATCAAATACAATTTACTAAACAGTAAACATCAGCCTGATCCACTAACCAGATGGATGTGGAATGCAACTTGCCTAAAATTAGAATGGTTGATGTTTTCTTGGGCAGGTCTAAATTCGTAAAAATCTTTCCCACCCCACGCAGGGCTCACTCCATAGCACGCAAATATAAGATGCTTCTAATAAAGTCATTGGAAATGCAGGGGCTGTGATCAACAAGCACAAGGGGAGCCTACCCTCTCCCGTTTCTGCTCAGCAGACACCTCAAAATTGTGCAACTCGCTCATGTAACTGCAGTACATGCTTGTGATCCCTGCTGAGACAGGGCTGTGCTGGGCTAGGGCAGCAGGGTTTGGCCTTCAGCCCTGCTGGTGTGCCAACCACAGCCGTGCCGACGACTGGATGGGAAATTCTGTCTGCTAGGGCACTAAAACGCCTTACAGCCTTGCTGTGCTCCCACTGACTGAAGGAGAAACAGGCCAGACTTTAACAAGTGCACGCTCAGCACCACTGGAGGTAAGTTTTTTTTTTTTTTTTTTTTCCAAAAATCTTCCTCTAATACCATTTTCCTCTATTTTTGTGACTTGATTTGAACAAGACGTTCAAGGAGAGGCTTTGCACACGTACTTTCAAGCTACGGGGAGCGTTTTACACTGGGAACAGAAATCTGATTAGTTTTTCTCTTTTTCGGAGTAATACAATAATGTAAAGAAGAACTTACTGCTTTCACATGCTGCCCTGCATTTTTACAGTGCTGTTAACACAAGGACACTTAGCAATGACGAATTAAAATCTAATTGGAGGTTTTAAAAGGATTAGCGTCAGGCTGAAGGGGGTTTAAGATACCATAAGGTGCACTCAGAGAACAGGCCTTCAGTTTTCACTGCGTTTGTGCTAAGGACCTCATTACATGATGGAACACGTCAAGCTTTCCCATCCAGCTGACTGAAGGAATATGTTATGCTCAAGGGAGAATTATGTTCATATTAAAAAAAAAGAAAAGGAAAGAAAAAGAAATATAAGATAAACACACATTTCAAAATAACGTTAAAGCTGTGGACACAGTGGGCTAAAGCTGCCACTTTGAATTACGGCTGAGCTCCTCTATTTTTAATGCATTTCCTCCTAGCTTGTTTCAAAGTGCCCTAAGTTGGTGTCTTCAGTGGAAACGTTTCCTCTGGAGCATTAACAGCAAAAAATGGGCAATTTTCAGAGGCATCTAGCAGAACTGAGAGACTGATACCTTTGAATAAGCCAGAGTTATCCGTCCATCTTTCTGAGGTGA
Organism: Aythya fuligula; assembly: GCF_009819795.1. Lineage (NCBI taxonomy): Eukaryota > Metazoa > Chordata > Aves > Anseriformes > Anatidae > Aythya > Aythya fuligula. Next base: position 56,855,810 of record NC_045559.1, read on the forward strand.
AATACTTGGTTTTTCTTTCTTAGCTCTACTTTTTGTCTACTGACAAATATCTGCCATCCTAATTTCTGTCCTCTGACTGTGCCATTTTAGAAGCTGAACATTCACAGAAGGACAAGCAAAGAGAAGGAGAATTTCACCTGTGTTGCTAATTGCAGATGACCTCAAACGCGTCCATGAAGCCACAAGCCAGTACTGAAGCTACATCTGTGGGACAGAGGACAATATCTTTGTGTTTGTTGCCGATTACTGGTGGTTTGTGTGATCTTTCATTTGTTTCTCAATAAAAAGTGAAGAGAAACCTTCCCATAAAACCACAACAATGGATGGCAGCGAAGAAAACTACTCTGCTAGGAAAAGAAAAACATACATACACACACGAAAACCATAACAAACGCAAAACATTCATAACCATTCCTGCTTTTATATAACACAAATTAGGAGTCTGCCCAAAAGCCACAAAAAAAATAAAAAATAAAAAAAACAAGACTCACTTGATGGTTCTGCACCATTCCAGAAACCATCTTATTTCTAACACATCCTTTCCTCTAGCTTTCATCTTTCTCTTCTGTCTTGAACTTCAAAGATATCTCAGAGACAAGTGGGAGTGGATGTTAAGAGGGATGAAGGAAGCAAAGAGTTGTCACAAGGACAGTGCAGCTCTTCTGTCTTCTCAGGATGCCTGCACCGGGATTTCCCCATTCAGCCGCTGTTTTCTTGGTAAACAGAAAGATCCAAGATCAGTCCTTCAGAAGTGGATGACAGAGGAAAGACTTCTTCCCCATTTAAGGACCGAGATTGCACTTTCTAATTACAGATATGCATTTGGCTTGGAAAGCAGGAGATGCAAAAGGACTTCAAAGGTGACACAGTATGAAAGAGAAAACAGACCTAATCCACAGGCTAGAAAAATCAATGAGAAGGCTTCCAGCAATTTAAATGGGGCAAATTTCATTTCATGCTTTCATGTTTGGTTTGTGAATGATGTTATAGTAAAATCTCAACTTGCATTTTTCCTAGAATGTTCCTATATCCTTCATTTAACATGTAAATTACTTCTTGAACCTTGCATCAAATATTTATAAATGCTAAACTAGGTACAAAGTGAAACCCTTTTGGGAAAGTGGAGCAGAGGGAGGTTTAGCTGCACTAATGGATATTGCATTAATGCTTAGCATCAAGGAAGCCTGACTGCCATTAACAAGAAATCTCATTACAAACATGATTTCACGCCTCATAACATATCCTGCAGATCTATTCACTGTCCAGCTCCCTCTTTCGAACACACAAACACACAAAGATGACTACGGATGGAAAGTCCAAAACATTTCATAGCCTTTTCTCCCCAGTAATAATAATGAAATAAAATTAAAAAAAATGAAAATCTGACTTAAGATGCTTTCCAAGCATTGACCTAATAAAAAGCCTGCTCTGAGGACAACTGTTGCAGACAAGCCTTGAGATGAGCCAGGACTGTAGGACACTAGCAGCCCACCTGCTACCATGTGGAAGGTGGGACGATGCTGTACTTCCAGTGGGTTTTGTTTGTTTCTGCTGCTCTTCGTGACACTATGATTCAACACACGCAGGATCCAGATCCCTCTGTGAGAAGTGAGAAGAGGGTTGGGAAAGGGAGCACTGAGCCCATCTGGGGACTGTGCAGAGCAGATCCGACCTTCCACATGATGCTGGTGGGAACGGTGGAGGCAAAGTCCTGCTTGCTGGGATTTGCCCATCTATTATCAGGATAACGCCCAGGCGCCGCTGTTCCCCACTGACACAGCACATGCAGCTGCAGTGCTCAGAGAAACTCAAACAGGAAGCAAATACCATTACTGGTCGAATAGGACTTAAATAGTTCAAGTGGTTTTTTTTTGTTTTTGTTTTTGTTTTTTTTTCCCCCGGTATTAATTGGAATTTAGCCAGGAATGTGAGGACAAAAAGCTCTAAAAATATTTTCTTCAGTCCTCATATCCTTCAACGGATAAACACAAACTCAGAGCTTGAGGAAGACCGAGCACTTCACCATGTCCCCAGATGGCACAAATAGTCACTGGTGCTGTAATTGAGAGGCCAAAATCAGTTCCCAAGCGGTTGAGTCGCCTGTCCCAGACTTGCTAATCGGTGGTCTGCCAGGCGAGGCTTGGCTGGTGAACACCTTGATGCTGGGGCAGCTTCCACTCTGTGGAGACCTTGGGGTCCTCCCCAGGGAGCAAATCTCAGCCCGCAGAGTGCCTTGGGGTCTATAAAAGCCACTCGGAATCAGAGCTTTTTGAAACCAGGCTTTTGAATGTCTTGTCTGAAAGCCCCTCGTGCAATGTGCTACAGGACAGTCAATTTGTCCACTGCTGCAGAGGGGAAAGGGCAAGGCGTGTTGTCGTGAACCTGCGGCTTGAACAAGTCCAGATGCTTTCAACCACACTAATCCAACCCTGCCAGGATATTGGAGGTGTGGAGGCTGCGACCTTAATTAATTAAAATGACCTCCTAACAGACTGGCTTTTTCCAATGCGGCTGTCTTTTTTTGTGTGTCTGAGCATCTCAGTTTTCTAACGTGGCTTATTTTAAACCAGGAATGATTTCTGACTGGGCATTTCAGGGAGTTTTTTTTTTTTTTTCCCTTTCTTTGTTTGCTTTAGAAAGGCAATAAGAAACAAGATTGCCTCTTACTGCGCTGGGCAAAGCTGTGTAATGGAAGTTTTAATGAAAACACAGCAGCAGAGATGATGGGAAGTGGGAAGACCAAAGTTAACCACACACAAAGGGGCTCAGGCAAATTTGTTCTTGCAGCTGCAGCAATGGAGATATTTATAAGGCCAAGAAAAAATGCTACCAATTTCTGGAGCTCCACGGCCATGTCTGAGCAGTGAGACCAAGCAAACCCTGAGCACCGCAGAGCCCAGAGCCACACGTGCTGGGTAGGGATGCAGAGCGAGGGATGGGAGATGGGGCTGCTGCCCCCTTCCCTCCTGTCCTGTCCTCTCCTCAAAACAAACAAACAAACAAAAAACAGTAAAACTGTGCCCAAAGAAGGATGAAAATTGCCTCCCCAAAGGAGAACAAACACTGAAAGCGCTGATCTGGTACATCATGTACAATCAGGCGAGCAGATTTAGCCAACGAAACAGCACAGCTTGCAAAACCACAAGATGTGAATGGATTTTAACCTGTCTAGTCAATGCAACCCCTCCTGCAAGTCGCTGCCATGTCTCCTGGGTGTTTCAGTGACAAGCAATCCCAGCAAAGCACAGGAAGCATCATCTATCAAGACCACGCCAACCTGAGGAAAACAAAAGCAACCACCTCTAGGACCCTCTGTGTGAAAAAGTCTAAGATAAACTAGGCCACCCATGACTGATCCACACAAGAAGTCATGAACCAAGCTAAAAGAACGAAAATTTAGTGGCAACAAAAAGGAATCAAATACGTTCCCCTCCTCCCCCAACTATGTTTACTCCCCCAGACCTTAAGCTCACTGAAGCCAGCTGACAAATGCCCATTAGCTTCTGCAGATTTCCAGATTTTCCTTCTGCTTTGGGCACCACACTCATAATGTTTTCAGGAGTGGTCTCATTGAACTCACAGATCATTGTCTCACAGCTGAAGACTCAGCTTCACTTTTTTTTTTTTTTTTTTTTTTTTTTTTTTCCCTAATAGGCCAGTTATAAATGGTGGGTTGGGTGCAATTCTGCTGAGAAGTGATAGTCTGGTCAGAGCTGGCAGCCTCAGTTTTCACCCACTGAAGACAACAGACCTCACCTCAAAATAAATAGCACGTTAAAGAATAAAAAACATTGGTTTTGTTATAAATGTGTGGAAGGTGTGATTGGAAGTCCTAGGAATTAGAGATACAAATGTGCTTATGTACAAGCATCTAAAATTACTGATGTTCTCATCTGTGGAGTTTCAGATATTATTTGGCTGTTAGTTCAAGGCTAACTTCCTGAAAGTTGGTTTATTAAATATCAGGACAAATCCTAAGCGGCCTTTTTAATGCTTATATATCTCAACAGGCCTACGCCTTTGTGCTAGGGGATGAAAGCAACATCAGGCACTTCATTTCTGCAAAGCACTTGCAGATCCTCACATGAAAGACACTTTGTCAAACAAACTAACTTCAAGTCTTTGACTTCAGGTAACTCTCGCTCATCAAAAAAAAAAAAAAAAAGTCATCCACTAACTTCAGAGGCAGCTTTAGTGAAGGCAGGCTTCAGGATGTCATCTTTCAGGAACGGTTTTGAAAAACAGAACCAGCTCCTGAGGGACTCTAAATACACACAACAGACTTCAGTGAGCTCTGCAGGATCCCAGCCTCTGCTGGGATTTAACCCATGGACAGCAGTACAAGGAATGGCCTTTTCTCCAAGATGGCCAAGTCTTGCCTTGACCATGTAGATGTGTGAGCTTCAACACCTCTACTTCTCTTGAACATTACAAAATAAATCTTGTAAGTAGATTTAAGTCTTGCAGACCTGAGCCCCCATGGGTTTAGGGGCAATGCGTGCTGTAACAGAACCTTCCTCTGATTTGGGGCAGGTCTGAGGGGCTGGGGGTGCCCCTTCCTTCTCACCATACCACCTCACAGCAGCTTGCTTCAGTGCGAACTGATGATTCTTTTTTTTCTTTTAGTCTTCAAAAGGCAGCAAATCATTCAACACTGAAATAAAAAATAGAGTTCCCCAAAGTCCCCAGCACACCACAGGCTGCAGCACATCCAGGACAAGTTCACCGCTTGGTAGGAAGCCTGTGGTCGGTGGCTGTTCAGGACAAAAAGGCTCAGCGTCAACAGCAGCATGTGGAGGAGATTCAGCTCTCATAATGCCAACAGGAGACTGGCTACTAAGTCTTCACACCTCTTCAAAAATGCCTCTCCTCTGTCTTTTAATAGACATTCGCACAAGTCTACTCAGAAGCCGAGTCCAAGCAGGCACGGCCTTAGCTGGGAAGACGTCTCAGCCATGACAAAGCTGGCCCTTCTCCAGAAGCACAGCATCTGGCCGCCAGCTGCCTGAAGAGGACAGCAGGCTTAAGGAAGAGATCAGGGAAAAACTGAGAAAGGAGTAGACGGTGCTGAAATTTGTCCTGAGAAGGATACCAGCCTTCCTCTCTGATGTCCAAAACCTTTGCCCTCATACATTCCTCATCCTCTTCTCTTCCCAGCTCTGGAGCAGATTATTGGAAATTTGCCCATCTGGGAGAACGCAGATACCATTTCTGGGCTTGGGACGGGATCCAGCAGGGCTCCGGAGCAACAAACTGGGAAGTGTGGAAGCTGGCAGCATGTGAGACAAAGTGGAAACGCGAGGGAGTTGAGGAAGCTAAGGGAGGGCCTTGTGGAGGGGCTGAAGGAAAGGCCTGCAGTGAGGCGGGGCAGGATGCCTGCAAGTCCTCAAATATTACAGCACTGGGCTACTATAAAAAAAAAGACAGATGAAAGGCACCAAAACAGCCCTACACTCATTACAAGCTGGAAAGTTATGATAAAAAAAAAAAAAAAAAAAAAAAAAAGTAAGGTTTCCTACAGATTTTATAATTTTTTTCCATCTCACCTAGAGTGGCTGGAGAGTGCAGAGGTCACGTTTTCCCTCTAAATTTGTAAATTACCACAACTCGTACGAAAAGACTAAAGAAGCAGAAGGCCATTTGCTTTCCAAAATGATAATACCATCCCGCTCCAAAATGCTAATAAAACGCTCTGATGGAAAGAGCCGTATCTGATAGGGATGGTATTCACGGGCACCCACCGAAACTCATGCTGCTTTTTAGATTAAATTTACAACAGAGCCCTTCCTCCCAGCCCCAGATTAATGGAACGGAGAACCCATGCATGAAGCCACGTATAATAAAGCCAGGAGATTATGAAACAGGCTGGAAGACAGGATCAGAATTGAAATTGATTTTGATGAAGTGGGGAAATTGCCCCAATTAAAGCAGCACAAAATTAATAAAGACAAGTCGAAAGCGTTATACTTCATAAGGTGTAGTAAACAAAAGCACACATCCAAAAGGGAACCCCTGGGAAAGGAGCAGTAAATCACCCAGGAATTATAAGGCAAGGTAGGGTAGATCAAAGCCATGGGATGTTCTTGTAGAAAATATTCTGGGATATATTTTCTGATATGCTCTACATAAAACTCCTGAGAAAGCCGCTGTGCTTCGGCTGTTACTGTGTAACTCCCCTGGGGGAGCGGAGCATTTTGGGGAAGCTGGGGAGATGAGGGGAAAGACAGCAAAATTCAGAGGCCTAGAGAATATTATTGAAGGGACTTGGAAAGACTTATACGAGTGAGGAAAGTAGGATATTTCCTCTCATACATAGAACGATCTCGTAAAAAGGCCATGGATCCTCAGCTCTTCCTGTCAACTGGGGCTTGAAGGAAAAGTGGCTTGCTTTGCAGTAGCGAATTTCTGAAGAGTCTGTGAAGAAACCCTACTGATTGCGAGGGTGGTGGAGACTCTGGATCACTGGATGATGGTTCAAGAGCCCGCAAACTACACATTGTCTGGTGTGGTCCAGCTATACCTCAGCCAGCCTTGTGGCAGGAGACAGGCTAAAATCATAGCTCTGATGTGTGGATCCACAAAGCTCTGCTGACTACTTGCAGGAGAAATGCATGCCAGGATCACACCTGGCTGGCTCTTCTGCTGCCAAAAGTTGTGCAGGTTACAGGTCAAAAAAAGTATTGGAAATTATGATTTTTTTAAGGTTTCTTTCAGCTACAAATCTATGACTGTGGGATTACCTATGTTTTGAAGGACAAAAGTAATTCCCTTTTAACCAACAGCTGCAATTCCTTCCTGTAAGAGCTTTGAACATGGGATGTGACACCTGTGGCTACCACTGTAACATTTGACACCGGACTGTGGGATGAGGTCTGCTCCTGCCTACTCGTTATTAGCATGGGAGGATGGCTTTCCTTGGAGGAGGGGGCAAAAGAAAAAAAAGGCAACAAGCACCCCTGCGTGTTGTCGCTGCATCAGCCACAGTTTTGCTTCTCTAAGATGGCAACGTCCACAAAGAAGTTACCATCACCTAAATGTTCCCGACAACATCTCGTGTGGACATACACTGTGAAGGATAAAAAAAAAGAAAAAAAAAAAAAGGTTTAATTGAATGACATGCTGTGTCTCCGCGACACTAGTGGCAGTTTAGACATTTTTGCAATTTGCTGCAGAAATTGTACAGGCTTTAAAAGACCAAGCACACAGGAGGATTTACACCTCAGAGTGATAAAACAGCTTCCTACCGTGTTGATAACTAAAGCCAAAGCTATGTTCTCTGAGCATGCCAAAAACTATCACCGTGGAAGAGCAGCCGATGTAGACACTTCAACAGAAGAACAAGAGGTTACCAAGCACTGCCAAAATAAAATGTCTAAAGTCTATGAACTGGGCACAGTTTCTGAACAGCATGCTGGAAAATAAATATATTAATGTCATTTTTTTGCCATGGAAAAGGCAGTATCTTTGCCTAAGTCTTGCTGTGGTTTTCTCCACGTTTTAAATCAAACAATTCAAGAAAAGTATCACTCAAAGACAGAGCATCAGGAATGTTGTGGCACGTAGCAGATTTATCTCGCTAACAGTACGCTGCAAAATAAACGAAGCTCTGACATCAAATCGCACCCCCCCATCCCACCCCACCCACGCCCTGCATTGTAGATAACCTATACATTCTCAGGATATAACGAGAAATCATTCTATAGTACATATTTAATTATAATTTAAAAAAAAAGAAGTCTAACTTGGACACAATCTCTGGCCAGTAGCAAAGTATCGACACGTTACTAGAGTAAAGATCTGTTATTATCCCTTCACTGTAACAAACAGACATCAGCATCTCGAGAAGGGTCTCTGGGGGTATCATATCACAAACAAGTGCACTGGATAAAATAATATGCTAATTTCACAAATGGAGTTTGACAAGAAGTAACATTGCATTTGTCTTGGCAAAACGAAGCACGAACAGAACATTTCACAGGTACAGTTACCATGCAAATGCATGTTGAGTTTGTCATTGTTTTTAACCCCAAATCACAATTAGCATGCAGTTTTTCCTGCCCCCCCAACTACTGTATTAGAGATAGTCTGGGTAATGTACCTCTTTGGTGTAACCATAGCCTGTCAGGCAAGATTATACCACCTTAGGAAAGAATACAAGCAAAACTCGATCATATGTATGTTTACACAATGTACATTTTAACCATTTATAAAACAAAACATGTTACATAGATTCTCAAACACAGCTCTGTCGAAAATGAAATTTTAAGCTTAAGAAATAGTTTTTAAACTACAAGGCCACCCCATTGTTTTTTATGAACAATTTAAAAAGTTCCCACCCCTAAAAATCTGCCAGTATTACTTCCTCAGTTGCGACAGTCTTACCCACTCTCTAACACAACTGATCTTTGCTCAACAGCAGTAACAGTTCTTACATGTCTTAAGTGTACGTGATAATGGACTCCGGGACAGACACAGTTCTTAAATGCGAAACACTGGGACGAAACCGCCTTGAATGAGTAATTGGTCGATTGATTCAGGTGTTCCCTGGCACCACTGCTCAGGCTGGGGCTTCTGCTGTTCACTGGTGTGAGTTCTGGCTTTTGTTGGCATCCAGCTCCACGACCACACTCTCACATTCAGAATTTGAGTACAACAGCGATGCACTGGACGCTCTGGTACCCCTGTTGCTCAGAAGCATGCAGGAGCTACGTTTTCTGCATTCCCTCATCCAAACGAGGCTGTGGCCTCAGCACACTGCCTTTGGCCAACACAGAACTATTTGGATGCGAAGTAGAATCTATCTTTTTTTTTTTTATATATTTGTTTAAGCAACTGCAACAGGAGACTTAACTTGCAGGGTCTTTATTAAAGCGTTACCATCTTCCTCAGCTTTATACAATGGAGCCCTTTGAAGAAGACAAATGAATTGACTGAATCCTTGTAGCCAACGTCCTCTGTAAGTCCTGTAGTACATTTTGACCAGATGTTTCTCCGTTCTTGTCATACAGCAGCTGTTTGAAAGCTTCGTTTTCAATGAGGACCATCATATTTTTTAGAAAGTAGCCTTCACAATAGGAAGATAGTTCTGTGACTCCGAGAAACTACAAGAAGTGAAATTAGAGAAAGATAACCATTCTGATAAAACCTGGTCAGCAAGACAGTGCATAAGAGCTGCACACAAACAAATACACAAACTAAACCCTTCAGACAGGCACAGTAACACAGACGTCTGTGTTAGGAGAGGGACATGGGGTATACAAACAGTATTTTATGCCTGTGATTCTGGTTATAAGTTCTACCTTACAAGGCCCTGGGTGTCCAGGGCTGAAGCTTTGGTCCCTTGGAAATTGGTGGCAGTTTTACCACAGAGTTCACTAGACCCAAGATTTCACGCCCTAAACCTATAGGTTTGGGATAAGCTACTGGAGCCCACATTTCATGAATGCCAACCTTTGCAAGAGTGGGACCATGACTGCGGAAACCTGTCATGCAGAGTAACAGCCTTGAGGGATCTTTGGAGGAGAAACAGAGGCTTGCAGAGCATGTGCTTGGGCTGTCAATATTCCTCTTATACTGAACATTGTGGCTGGGCAGGAGGCAGGGATACCACGAAGCGTGAGCAAACCTTGCATGTGTAAACACAACTGCGTGAGCAAACCTCAAATGACCCACACTGGTCATCTGCTGGGTGACCACCAGTGGTCATCACCCACTGGCCAGCCCCTGTGGTCATACAAGGAGTACAGCCATGATACTCTGCTACAGGAATTATAAGCTGTGCAAGTGTACAGAGCAGGGCTCAGCCCATCCTCCTGCCCAGGGCTGAGCTCTGGGAAAAGCAGGAACCGTTGTTCTCCTCTTAAACACCATTCACCCCTATTCATTATTTCAATAGATTCACAGCACTGAGAAAATAATGTATGTTTCTTTTTTTTTTTTTTAGACTTGTTCTGAGGCCCAGATTGCAAATTGTGCTAGCACCGAGTGTTCTAGGTACGTATTTAAAACTCCAATCAATTTTGTTAGGAGTTTGGGTCATTTGTGTAAAACACAACTGGTACCCAGTGGTAACTAAGCAGTCACCACTATATATCCCATTTGCCTGGTTACTTCATCTCTTTCTGGAGGTAACATGAAAACGAAACCCTAGAAGTGGTACTAATTGGAAGGCTGCCTTCTGTAGGTGTTGCAATCCTAAGAATGGAAAGCCACAGATGATTTAATGCTCTCTGTTCAGCTTTTAAATTGTGAGTGTGAGAAAACCCACATCCTCTCACCTTCCTACCAGTACTTCGCCTCTTTAACCCAGGGCTCCAAACACTTGTTCCTACAGCTCCTACTACACAGCTCGCCACCCTGCTAAATGCTCCCCTCTTACAACATCCGCCCCCACCACAAACAGCCTTCCAAATCTGCGCTCACTTCATGCTACGCTTCCACCAAATCAGGTCTTTTTCTCAATCACAGTGAGAAGGACTGGGCTCCCTGTGTCTCCCTGCTCGCACATCTTCATCTGGAAAAATGAGTCTCAGCATCACCCGAGTTCCTGCAGGTCTTGCAAAATAGCAAGGACTAAAAATGCTACCTACAGCAGGAACAAGCTGCTCAAATCCATCACCTGCTCCTGGCTGGCACGGTGGTTCCTGTCTTCGGTGCCAGCTCACCTTATTCCCATCCTCACTGCTGTCTTACACGAGCTTCTTCCACACTTCAGAGAGCAACAAGGGAAGGCAGGCAGTTGGCTGGCAAGCTTTGGTTGACCTGCCTGTGAGCTCCCCTGGCTCATGAGGCACATCTGGCATCTTCCACCACGTACCATGATCTCATATACACATTACAGGCAAGTGAAACTGCTGTGTGGCGAGAGCACTCTGAGCAGAATGAACTGGGCTCAGGTGGTAACCTGCACATCACACAGACCAGGAGCAAAAGGATGGACAAGTCTACTCTGACCACTGCGCAGCAGAGAGGTATCTGAACTAGCTTCACATGTGTTAGTTCAAGGTCTGGAAACAATCTAGCTACAACAGTATGAAGCTTAGCCCTGGTAATTTACTGGAAGCAAGGTAAATTGGCCCATGAAGAGCTCTAGGGTGATGTAACTTAAGTAATTCCAGAAGCCGGGACTTCATTCACAGCTAGCTTAGCTATCCCTGCAATGCACTACGTGTCAATGCAAACATGACCCTGGAATTAAAAGCTTCTCAAGGAAACCATTTCCACTGACTCCACTGAGAGATGTAGGCAAAGGAAGCTTGAAGGCTGAGGCCCTTACAGGCAAACAAGGAACCAGATTTAGCCACAAACGCTGGGTTTCTTCAGTCCTAGCACCAGCAGTGTAGAAGACCCTCAGAAAAGTCTAAAGCTTGGTGTAAGAATGTTCTTAAATTGGGACACAAAACCCAGCCACATTTCAAAATTCAAAGTACGTGATTTTAAAACAAAATCATTCAGTTTACTTTTAGTAACAGTAACATAAATTGAGAAGTTCTCACATGAGCTAGAAGACAAATTGAGTATTTTTCAAGATTCCTGCTCTGCTGATTTTATTTCCTATTACAATAAATGGACCTGCAAATACACCTAATCTCTTATTCTTCAAGAAGTGGAACTTTATGCTATTTCAAACACTGATTGCATGTTATCTGTACATCAAGACCTAACATTGCTAGTTGCTGTAGGAAATACCTGAGGGTTGGAACAGAGGTCAGATCTGCAGGGGTTTGGAGCAATCTGCAGGATTACTCTGTTCAATCAAACCTCCATGTCACACTGCAACATTTTATTTTCTCCTTCATACAGCGCATGAAAGTTGAAGAAGAATCATTTAAGGAATGCTTTAAAAATATTTAATTGCAACTCTATTTTTATCATTTCCATCTTCCAAGTGAAAGTCTAACTACCAAGCAAAAGAGGAGGGGAAAAAAATTAAACTAATCAATGTACAATCACCTCCTTCAATGACGTAAAATATTTTTTGGGGTCAAAAAAAACCAACACTTGCTTTTCTGCCTGATGGCTCTCTAACTAGTTAAGTAATTTGATTCCAATAAGAAGCTAGGAATCCCTCTTCTCCAAGACATGAAACTCTCATTACTATCTTTGCATGGCTGTGAGACACTGCACTTTGACAATGAGGCATTTTCATATATTAAAACGTTATCACCAGCATTGAATATATCTCCCCTGTGGGCTTCAGGCAGGAAGAAATAGGAAGTTTAAATGTGAAAATGCAGCCCAGGAGGTGAAAAAGAGAGATCTTATTCAGTCAGGTGATTCCTGTTGAGTAACTCAGCAATTTGGGTTCCTGTGATAAGGGATAGGTCTTCCACACAAGTAGTACACACAAGTAGAGTTTGAACCATTTAGGAAAGGGGGCAAGAACTTGCCACAGATGCTCTTAGATGTGATTTAGGACTGTACCTCTACTAGGTATATCTATTACAGTCCCAATAAATTAATGACAAATCCTTAATATGTAACAAACCTACTAAGCATACGACATATGTATTACTTCTTAGCATAAAACTGACCTACGAGTACAAGGAGAGACATACAACATGCACGAGTAGTTATTTTTACCTTGGCATGGTTATAAATATCTACGCAGTTTTCTGTATTAATGCTTTTTGCGCAAATGATCTCACAGTGTCGTTGTAAAGCTTCAAGCTGGAAAAATTTAGCAGCAGAGAGAAGCTAAAAAAGAAAACAAAAGAACGGAAAAAATAGTCAAAACTGCTGAGTGGCACACATTCAGAACTTGCTTCTTTACTGCTTCATTATAATTTTTCTCTGCCCCTGCTTCAGTTTGAATGGAACTACTGACCCCTGACAGTCAGCCAGAATGAGAAGCTTGCTTGGCTGCTTTAACCCCTCGCAGTCCCCTCTAGATCAGCCTGTGCATGGGGAAGGTGTACGTGGGCAGACCTCCAGGGGCTGTTGAGGTCCATATGCTGACTTTGGGATGGGGTTGTGTGTATGCGTCATAAAGGAAGTGTCAGCTTGGAGAGTCTTCGCTCCCTTTGCAAACGTGACATTGCAAGGAGAGACCTGCAACTGCATTCCAGGAAAAAGAGGTTTGGGTTCAGCAGCTCCCTAAGCTCTGGCTGAAACAGAGCACCTGGGTTAGATGTGGGGATGTCAGCAGAAGGGCCAGGACCAAGAGTAGGGAAGAATTCAAACCAGATGATGATAACTGCCCTGGGTAGTCTTAAAAACCTAGAGAGGCAATAAACTTCCAACCTGTCACCTCAACAGGCTGGAGGAAATGGAGTCAGAACTCCATACGCTCCTTGCTCTAGCTCGTCAGCAGCAGTAAGGTCACGTCTAGGCCACAGGCGCTCAAACACTGCCTGGCTCCAAGTGGAGTGGGTGTGCAGTGGGATGTGATGCAAACAGGGGATCCAGCCTGGTGTAAGGCGATGCCTAGCAGCACTAGCACAAGGGTATCGTGTCCTCATCGCTGCACTGGCACGGCTCTTGTGCCATCAGGACTCCAGCTGACCTCTCTCTTTGGCCCTGTGCCCACCCCATGCTGCCTGGCCTGGCGCTGCTTTGGGATCTCTGCACCTCACTGTATGTGGGGAGCATGACCTGAAGCATACAGGGCTAAAAACTGGCTTAAATTGTGATTTCTCCAGCTGATTTCAATACTGCTTGGATTTCCCCTATAGCTTCTTTTACATGTATGTCCTTTTGCAGCTGAGGAAGGGGATTTCATCATCTTTCCATGGTAGGTTACCACCTCTGGCTCTCTGCTCTGGTTTAGGATGCAGGTTGGGGTTCTTCATTGCTTCACACCTTGCTTTAACCCAGCCAAGTCCCTTTGGCCAAGGCCTTCAGGCATTTACATGGATCTTATCATCACAGACCCCAGGACTGAGTGACAAAGAGCCTTCCTCTGATACCCCAGCACTAGGTAGGGGCGCTGGGGAACAAAACCCCGAAACTGCCATGACATTATTATTCTGACTTCTCCTATGCAATCCGTTCAAGTTCTGCTTTAATCCCATAAATAAATCCAAGTGCTGGAAATCTGCAGTGCTGATGTGATAGCAGCCAGCTGGCCTCAATTATGAATTGCAGCAAAGATTTCTGTGGAGTATTTCTGGCACTTCTTGTTATCATATTTGTAATAAGGCAAGTTGCTAAATGCAGTTCTGAAAGATAAAGCCAAATCCTATTCCAGCTGCCTCTGTGGCTCAAGCAGTCACGTGCTGGTTTGTAATTACTTTAAACTGTGAGGAACCGTGGCCAGATCTGTTATCAACAAATCAATCAATCAGCCATACATTCTAGAGCCACAGAAGTTTTGAGATGTCACAAAAGTAGAGCAAGCAGCCAGCTGAACTGCAGCACAAGCTTTTTAACGACCCAGGTGATTACATATGCATCTCTATAAAGCTGTTGTGCTGTCTAGTCTGAGACTCCTTATTTCAGAGGGGGTTAGAAATTCAGGAGCTTTTTTCAAAACTACAAATAAGAGAATCAGTGCCCTTTTCCTACAAAACTCAGAAAGTCAACGTGGGTATGCTTAGTTAAAAACCCACTGCTTGCACTGGGGGGGGATGATTTCAGTCCTGACTAGTTTCATCCTCCAGTTGCTAGCAGGATTCAAACAGATGCCCCCGTACCCATCAGAACTCATTCAACCTGGCCACTTGTACCCCACAGAAGAGTTGCTCCCAGTTTCTGTTTTGCAGCACTTTGTTAAGAGACAAGATTCACACGGGTGCCCCAAACGGCAGCGTCATAGGGACAGATTAACTAATGTAAGCAATGATAAAGGGTCATGGGGGCAGACCATAATCTGCACACTGATGATTACCAGTTATGTAAGTAGCTGTGATTTTAGTGTTTACTGTCCTGTATCCCTTTTGGCTGCCATAATTTGGTTATGGTCAACAGGAAAGCTCCCCAAAATGACTATCAAGAATTTGCTCAAATGCGTCTTAGTTCTGTTGAGTGGGAGTTGTTAGGTTGATCATAGCTGGCATTGACAGTGCACACTATGTGGAAGAGCCTGACTTAATACCCAGACAGGCTATGGATGTGTGGCTATGCTGAAGGATCCAATGGGTTTGGAGTGGCTTTTGCAAATGGGTACAATGTCACTGGATTTTTAACACCCAGTGAGAAAGCAAAGAAGTCTCTGTATCCCAGGTAGCAGTGTAATGTTTTACTCAGAAAATGAGACATTCACATGCTTGAAATTGAACTAACTGCAGTGGGATTTCTCCTGTGGTAAAAGTCTGGTGCGTGCCCAAGAATTCTGCAGAGTGACGAACCAAATTGGATCCTGTAATACTGCCGAGATAAGTCTGGGCATGCAAGCCTGAGCTACTACGCCAAAAGTAAGAGTGTTGTAGAGAAGCTGACTGGCCCAGCTCAACAGAGCACCTCACCTAGCAGGCTGAGAGACAGAGAGAACAGCTTACTGTGCTGTGGGAGTTGGTTCCAGATTTTGACAACACCAGCTCTGCATTTCCTTGAAAGAGCCTCTCCAAGCATCTAACTAGATGTTTTAATTTCAGATGATTTTTTGGCTCAATGATCTTGATTTCGCTATTCTTTCTTTTGTGACAGTCAACTTCATGCTGGCAGAAGTTACCATAATAGGGGAACAGCAGGGCTGGAAGGAGACTGAGTGTTTTCTGCGGGACTGTGGACAGCCTGAGTACTGTGGGCACTCAGTGAGAGGCAGAGGTGGCTCTTACAGGAGTGCTCATGTCTTGCCCAGTGGCCTCGTGCCCTTGGGTGAATGATACACAGATCACTTAGCATTGCTCCCACTGCAATCAAGATAAATGTCTCTTACCTCCATAATTTCATTATTTTTAATCAGGAGTGACTCTGCACCTCCATAGTACAGATACTGCATAACCAGCTGTAACAAAACAAAGGGAGTGTTTATAAAAAAAAATAATAATTCAAGACATCAGGGAGAAGGGAGTCATGTAAAGATTGAAGGTAACACTAGAGGCTCTTCAATACCGCCAAGGATTTGTACATAAAACTGGCCCAATCCAACTGATTTCAGGATATATTTGGCTACTCTATTTCTGCACAGTTCAATGGTTCCTTCTCACAAGTAGTCTGACATCTCAGCCCTCACCAGCCAAGTTGTCTGTACTTTCTTGTGAGCCCCAAACTGTGTGCAGGAAGCTGAAAAATTAATTCTGAATTTTGACTGTATTTTTCAGTATGTACATGATGATAATATAGCATTTCTAATGCTTATTCTTCTCCTGCCAATGGCACCCACACCTCCACCCAGCAGTCTGTGGGCATGCAGAGATGAGAAGAAATAGTGGTGGCGCCTTTGCACTGTAATACAAGCTAACTGAGATCCCTCTGCAGTGAGCTTCCAGCACGCTCAAAGTTACTGTAGGCAGCTGGGAAACATCTGCATCTGTAACAGTTGATACATGGAACCGCCTGAACTCTGACTGAAGTAAAGAGAAGCGTATACAAGTATATGATACAGGTGCAGAAAGCAAACTGTATTTTCATGGCAAATAAGTGATCAAATAATATTGCTAAAGAAGGGAATTAACTGTGTCTGGAAGCCTGTCCATTAAATACAGAGAAAGGCAACAACAGAAAAAGGAATCAAGTACTTTACACTGACGTGCCCTGCTTTGTCTGCATACCATTACCAAATACACAAGTATTACTTTGGACAGGGCATGTACAATGTTCCATTCAAATTAAATGTGTGAAGTGACTTTACCTGAAAGATGGGGTACTTCACATAGTTGATCTCAATACAAGTACTATCAGTTGAGGGCTTGCTAGACAGCAGTGCTTTAAACCTAAACAGAAAGGAGCAAGACTGAAATACCAGCCCAATTATCTCTGTGAAAAAGTATGGCAAAGTGGAAGGACAGCATCAGCTCTTGCAAAAACAGTACACTGAAATGCATGGATTTGTCACTGACAAGCTTCAAGATTTAGACACATAAAATAAAGTTCAGTCTAAAAGGAAGAAGCCTTTCTTTTGGGAGATTTCAATTGGAAATTTTGGAAAAATATATCTGATATCACAATGGAAAAAATGGATACAGGAGATTTAGAAACTGTAATGATATATATTACAAAATCAAAATTTCTTTTGGAAACATTATCATTTAGGAAGAGTTGCAACATTTAAAAACTGAAAAACTATTTGAAGAAGATCAGTTTTAGCCTATATCCACTATGCTGCTTTAAAAATATTTTGGAACAAAATATTAAAACAACTACAGTGTGAATTTTAAGACTTCTATGCAGGCTCAATACAATTGTATAAGAAGAGGCAAGAGATAAAACTGGGTAGGTTGCTTTCTCTGATTATCAAAACCTGAAATTCAGACAGTTTTCAGGATAAAACACATTTTAAATTGATAATTACAGATGTATGTAAGATAGATACATATGTAGCAATCTATTTCTCAAAACTAGATATTTCCATTTGATTAGAAGGTAAAAATGGGAAGTACACTGTTAAAAACACAAGCCCTTGTACTTTCTCTTTTTGATAATTCATCTGACCTTCTAGATGTAGTGCAAGGCTTGGCTTATCTATCAAGACCAGCATTTGCTGGATGGTAACCTTTTCCATACCACAACTGCATCTTAATTAAAATATGGATAACAATTGATTTGATCTTAATAGCGTCAAACTCTATTGCAAGCACAATTTGATAAGCTTAAAGCTTAAGTTTGGAATGTGCTTGTAGACCTTTAATTATAGAGCTGTGTAAGAATAAAGTTTGTGAGCAGTGTAAGAAAGGAATACACCTGAAGTTGAGCTGGCTGACCCACATCTGGCCTTCTGAGCAAAGGACACAAATCATACGTCCTGCCTTTCGATACAGCGTGACATGCTTTGTAGATATTCAATTTTATTTAAAAACATGTAAAATCTTGTCAATGAATTGTGTGATAGCAACGTGCTTTTCCTACAGACTGTGTACACCGATGCAACACAGGTTTTAG
Organism: Aythya fuligula; assembly: GCF_009819795.1. Lineage (NCBI taxonomy): Eukaryota > Metazoa > Chordata > Aves > Anseriformes > Anatidae > Aythya > Aythya fuligula. The sequence continues at coordinate 56,873,789 of NC_045559.1, forward strand.
ATGATCACAGGATAAATGACTGCTAAAAATCAAACTATTCAAACTCCTCTATGCTGGATGCAGAAATGGATGCAGCAACGAGCTCCATGCAAAAATGCCTCAGTGGAATGAAGTCAGATGCATGGCCAGAAGCATGGAGCATTTACAGGGTGGGAATCTAGCGATAGGAGCACTTGTTAACATCCTGCAGATCAACCAGAAACAGGCTGTTGAGATTTTCTGATTAGTAAAAACTTGAAGGTTCAGACATTAGCCCTTAAAGAATCTTAGCACCAGCAACAAAAACAAAAATACAAAATCAATTTCTACTTTTGGTTAAAAATAGAAATATCTTTGCATTTTACCTTGGTGATGCAGTAAATAGCAACACTCGATGTGCATAAAATGGTCTTCCTTCCACCAGAAATGTAACATCTGACATCTCTTTGTTGTTAAGAAAATGGGGATCTGCAATCACAAAGAAAATAAATTTAAAAAAAAAAAATTGGTTTGGAAGAGTTCACAAAGGTAGATAATGATTTCCTGTTTTGACAGAGGAAGACAACAGCGTAAAAGGATATTGTTTTTAATGAGGAAAGCCCATAAAGCTATTTTGGACAGTCTGAGACAGAAGATCCACAGACAGCCACTTGGAGTTCAGACTAAGGAAATTCAAAGCTTTGAAATCCGTGTCGACCTTTGCTGAGATGACATCCAGCCAGCCCTGCTGCAGGGAGCTGGCACAGCTTCCCAGCTCCATTACCCAAAGCAAACTTCATCTAACTGCCCTCAGGCCATACCCTCACCCTCTCCCTGGGCAGGACAGCCTTTGTGCCAAGGGGAAGAGAGTCCTGGAACTTGGCTCACGTCTTCTCTAGGTCACATCAAACCAACTCGGGCTCTGTCAGCAGGGCTGGGAGGGCCGTGCTGCCGCGGTGTCACCTCCAGCCAGCCACAGTGGTTTGAGATGCGGACAGACGCTTGGCTTTGGGCCCTGGGCTGGGATCCCAGCCTTGTTAGCAACACAGACAGATTTACAGTCCCACTCCAGTGCATCTGATGATCCTATTGATTTCAGTGGGAGTTTTAGGACAGGCTAAGGTTGGGGCCTTTCATTTTTCTAGTCCTGCCTTCGAAGTCCACATTTTCTTTTGGCTTAAGCCTCCTCAAGCAGCCAGCCTGCAACGTGGACTTCCCACAGCTCTCCTTAAACAACCAAAGAGCATCTCCAAGTCATGCTTACCTAAGCGAGAGGTCTGCTTGCGCTTGATTTCAACAAGCTTTGGAATAGGGTAGGGTCCGTAGCAATGAGTGAAAATGACGGACAGCTGCTGACTTATCACTTCGTTCTAAGCAAAAGAAAACAAATACAAGCAGCGTAAACTTGGCATTCAGAGGGAGGTGTTGCATTGTTCTCAAGAGCTGCCTGTTTTGAAGCTGAAAAATGTAATTGCTGAAGCTTTATTAAAAATTGGAACTTATAATTATTGGTAGTTGTAAACTACAGTTCTCACTTAGTTGTTTGTTACGTCTCCTGTAGGAAGCAGGTAAAATGAAATGTACTCTCCTTGGACTCCAAGTGTTCTTTTCCCAACAAACTCCGTAGCCCACGTTCTCTCCAAATAAACAAAGCTCCTTTACAATAGCCTCTTCGTTTCATTTGCAAACTTACTTCACTGTAAAATAACTTTTTGCTGCTCTTTGGAAAAATGGTCATTGCCCACATTTCAGAAAACCAGAACTACCAAACAGATGCACAGCCAGCGTACATTTCTAAGCACAACCCCCTCACAAACAGACCCTCCTTTACAGAACGATAGAAGCATCACGGCCTGCCACAGAAGCTCCTCATTTAACCCCAACCATTTCATTAATGTGATTTTATATCCCTGGCACTGGCCTCAGCATCACTTCTCTGAGGAAGCCACCAGAACCTCACAGGGCCAGGTCTGGTCCCTGGCCCTACTCATCCAGGGCAAGGCACCCATGGGGCACTTTCCTAAGTAACTTAAGCATTTATTTGTCAGCCTATGCTGGAGTGATAGTGAAATGGATTTAGTGCTTAACTATCTAAGTCACATCTGAAAGCTGGATTCAAAAGCTTTTGCTAACTTTATCCCACTCTTCGCTGGTAACTGAGCCAAGTTCAGTGGGGCAAGGTGGCTAATTCCTGACAATGGAGTGCTTTGTCTTTTAACTGCAATGTTGGTTGGCAATTCCCTTCCAAACTGGGAAACTGAGATGAGACACCTAGATATAAGAGGGTCCAAGACCAAGAGAGTAAGCAGGTAAGGGAGAAAAATAATACTAACATAACAAACTGAGGAGTTCAGATGTTATACTAAAATTATCTCCAGGCTTTTAAGACAGAAAACCAAGCTTTGCTTTCTCTGAGCACATTTCAGTTCAGTTCTAAAAGTAGAAATTCCTTAAACCCCACGAGAGATGAGGAGGAATGGCAGCGATACTGTAATGACTCTTGCACCATATCTCATTAAACAGGGTGGGAAAAGGAAACAAGCTGTGCCCTCATAGGCACACACTGATGTCAAAGGAAATTACATACACTCACCCTCAGGCAGAAGTTGGCTCCCACTACTACGTCAGCCATAATATTAAAAGAAATACTGAGATAAGGGAGATGCTAAGAAATACCGATACCAAGAGAAACCATTTTGCAAGGCACAGGGAGCAGCCTTCAGAGGGGGGCTCACCGCTGTGCCTCCGGGATGAGGAGGATGCTCTGCCCCGGGAGCATCTCTCTGCTCGGTGTCCTGAAGTCGGAGCTCTGCAAAGCCCTTCATAAAGGGAGTGAATCACAGGGCAAAGAGAAAAAGGAAGATTTAAAGCCAGATTCACAGAAGGAAGTGACTCAGCCGCTGGGAGAGCTGGGGGGAGAGCTCTAGACAGACAGGGCAGAAAGAGCAATCGCTTCTCTGCTCGGAAGGGCTGTGCCGAGGAGCCGCACCGACTGAGTCAGCCAGGGAGGAGCGCATCCGGGGGGATGCCGATTAGCAGCAGGGCAGCTCCGAGCTGGAGGCAGCAGATGCTAAAAAGTCAATAAATGCAACACAGTATGGGGCTAATGCTGTGTTTCGGAGCGCGGGGAAGCTTCTGGAGAGGAGAGGTAGAAGAGCAATGATCACCTTAACCTGCAGTGGATAACAGCGCAACTGCGCTGCCGAGGAGAGCTACTGGCGGCTCCCGTCAAATCTGCCAGGGTGCCAGCCTGGTTTCAGTGGGTCCGTGCACTCCTCGGTCCCAACCACAGCTGAGCCTGGGCAACAGCTCATTAAAACAGGCATATATTTCAGTAATGACATCTCCTCCTCCTAGGCGCGTCTGTGGGAATGGGCTGGTGAAAAATCTGGTATCAAGCTCCCGGCACCTTGGTAGGATCCAGATCTCGCTCTCTGCAGACCAGGACATCCAGGTGCAGCAGGATGAGGAGAGAACAGGCCAACCCCAGCCACGCAGGGGCAAGAAGAGGATCCACACGTGTAGCAAAAACTGGCAGGAACTGGTCGCATACCAACAAGCCTGGGGGAGCCTGCCACTACAGGCAAGACACTGCCTGCTCACAGGGTAACAAACTGGGCACAAACCCTGCCCACGGTGTGCGGACACCAGCCCATTATAAAGCCACCTTGCCGCTGACTGCCCACAGCTGTGTTAAAAACTGGTGTTGATTAAGCTCTAATGAGCTCAAACTATGAGACATTCGCAAGAGAGAGGCTTTAAAAACCCTAAGGTGCAGGAGAAAGATGGGACAAAGGGAAAAGTGACAAAAAGGGAGGCAGGGCCATCGAGCAGGCAGTGATGCCAAGCACTGCGGACCTCCAGAGCTCTCACCCAGGACACCGCTCTCGTTTGGCAGAGAGGAGGTTGGAGACCTTTGGTTTCTGTCGATAACGTTAAGAAATGTTTGCAGCTAGAAAGCTGAAGCATGTGCTCATTTCGAGTCATCGGCTAACAAACCACAGCAAGTTTTCTCCCAAAAAAGACACGGAGAGGGGAGTGGTGAGCTATTACAGCAGAACAAGTCCGCTCCCCACACAAACACGCGTGCAGCCAAACCTCCCGGGGCCCTGGCTCTGCTCCCTGCAGCCTGCTGGCTTCACCAATGAACCGGGAAAGAATCGGCAATGAGGAGAGATAAAAGGGATGCTTTGTCAAAGGTACAGTCTGTGACTGGATTGCTGGGGAAAAAATCTGCTTTTTCAGAAGCCAAATGTTGCTCTTGGAGAAGGCTGAGCCGGGCTGCCTGTGAAGTAACTGGGAACAACTACAAGAGACCACGACCTGGTGCCTCAGAATTGCTCCAGCAGAAGATGTACCCAGCCTGATCAACCTTCCCTCTTCCACAGCACCCATGCCGAGAAGCTCCAAAGCTGCCCTGGTTGCCACATCCGCCCCATTTAAGCGCTGAGCATAATTCTTCCCTGTGTATCCATCCCCCTACCAGCTGATTGTGAAAGAACAGCTGTAGGAGCTCTCTGCAGCAGTTGTGGGCGGTGATATTAACACCAGAGGAGCAAACCCAAGTTTGTTTTCTTGCCACAGTTTGATGTTGAAAAACATTTTGCCTGGATGTGTGATGCCAAGATCTGGAGCAAGGCCAGCTTCCTTTCAGAGACTCAGCTCATGAGTGACTTCTATTGTGGGAGGGGAAAAGAAAGCTTGGCATAGGATGTAATGAAAATATTTACCTAGCCATGGGGTAGTTTACAAATAGGCAAGAGAGAACAGGGAACAGCAGTGAATCTTCTTAGGGAGGATGGTGCTTCCAGCAGCGTTGGTCGATGAGCAAGCAACTTTGCTTTGTAGATGCAAGCATTCTCCTGACTTAAAAGCATTCCTCAGAAAAGATCCAAAGGAATTCCCCACACTTGAACTGTGGGGGGAATTCATAAATCCTCTTGAAGCAAAGCTGAAGGTTTTCAAGTTGCCAGAGATGAAGAGTTGATTGATCTGAGAGAAGGTGAAGAACTGGGTGGAGGGTGCAAGGGCACCTTTTCCTGAATTCATTTCCGATGAAGGTCTGCAGCACGACTCAGGAAAGGTTCCTCCAGACTTAGGTCCAAATGCTGGAGAAGTTTGCTTCGGTTCAGCTTACCAGGTTCAGCCTGACCTCGCCATTCTGGGATGTGGTCCTACAAGGTCCTGGACACAGCTGGGAAACACCAAAACAGTTTTCTCCAGTACTTGGGGAAGCTATGTGTCATCTTGGTGGCTCATGGTCCAGACTCTCAAGGGGAAAACCCAGGTTGGCTTTAGCAGCTAGGCTAAGGTCTTGCCCTTTGACTTCCCAGTTTTCTGAGATCACAATTTGCATCAGCTGACTCCTCTTTAAAGGTTCCCACACTGATTCTCCCTCAACTGCTCAAACCTCAGTGGCTGAGACTCTTGACTGACCTACAGACATCTTGCTACCTCCACCTGGTTGCCCTCTACAAGTTAGGCTGCTTTTCTTTACCAATTTACGTGTGTGTGCGCCAAGCCCTCAAATTCCTCTACCACAAAGCCACAAAAACAAACACTCCCAGTGTTAAGCAGAAAAATGACGCACTTATTCTGGGCTTGGTGTCTGGCAGTTAATGCACATCTCCCCAGCAAGCAGAGAAACCATGCATGCAGGGGTGCTGGCAACGGTTTCTTTTCTCTCCCTGGTCCTGAGGATGCCAGGAAGACCCATCTCTACAAAATACAGAGCAGTAAAAGTGCTGTGTCCAGTCACTTGTTGTGCACGTGGTCCCCAGCTGCTGTTCCAGCACTGTTGAAACCTCAAGATGCCCCAGACTCACTGAGGTGTCACCCATGAACCTCCTTCCATGACAGGCTGGGATGGCCTTGAATTATTCCTCTATTTATGCTCCCCTCCTCCCATGAAGAGCCAATAAAGGGTAAAACAACAGAGGGCTTTTCTCAGACCTCCCAGGCTTGAGCACTCAGACTCTGCTATGAGACTTTGTTCTCCACGTCTCTGAACCTTTGTCACCCTTCTCTAGGTGTTTCTGCTATTGTCCCTCCAGTGCAATTCACTTTTGCCAGCTGCATCAAACTGATTAAATGCCACTTTAGAGGGTCACTCCTAGGTGATTAAGCAGCATACACATAATTAATATTAGTCAACAGTTGCAAAGGTAGGGAAGCCCCAGAGGTTGGAGATACAGTTAGAGGCAGTGAACTGCATAACAAAATGGGTTTTGTTAGAGCCAGGCTCAAGTCCTTCCACTGCAGATACAAATGGAAAGGAATTAATCACAGGTAAGGCACAAATGGACCCTTCAGTTAGCTCTGGGAAAGCTGCCAAGCCTTCCTTTCAAAAGACTCTTTATATCACAGCTGTGCATTGTATGTAAAAAGCTCCGATCCCCAGGCACAGTCTAATCCCTGGGTGAAAGCCCAGAAAAGGGCAGGTGTCACATCCATGGCATTCATTTATTGTAAATGAAGAAATGGCTCCTGCCTCTGGCAGGGAAACATTTTAGAAGGCAAACAGAGGGTAGGAAAGAAATCAAACCTGTGTTAGTACGAAGCCGAATCCGTGTTATGAAAACACAACACAGGGTTAACAGTCTGTTATTAACATGCCACTCAGTACCTGGCGTTCACATCTCACACGGAGAATGCACGACGTACATGTGTGGATGACTTGCGTCCTGGTTACTCTGAACTGTTTAGACACAGAAGTACTACAAATGACAATGGGCAACATTACAGATCACTGCAATTATGTGAGAACAGTGAAACCTGCCTTAAGAAATCACTCAAAGTCCCAGATCAATCACTGAACACAAGCTGGCCATTAGCTGGCACACAGAAGGTTATCAACCACTCCATGGAGCCTGTAAGCAGGCACTTTAGCATCATGGAGGTCTTCAGAGTTATTTCTAGTGTTGATTTTGATGAGCCTGTCTCCTCTGTGGAAAGTCTACTTTTTTTTTTTTCATTCAAAATATTTCAGTTGCTGGCCAAAATATTCCATTTCCAGGCATTATTTTTTTCAAGAAAAGTAAAATATTATGCGGAGAACAAATATTCTAATGAAACCTGTCATTAGAATAAGACCTCAATTTTCCATTGAAAAGCTGTTCCATCAGAATGTGAAAGTTCACCCAGCATAGAGGGGTCCTTCCTGATCTGTTTCTAGGTAAGAGAAACACATACAGCCAAAAGAAGGTTTTTCTCCAGGAGCTGAGCAAGACCAACCCAGTGCCTGCCTATACACTGTGCAGGGTTTGCCTCTCCCCTCTAACCTAAGCCCTTCCTGCAGAAGAGGACAGCCTGGCCCCACACAGCAAACTCAACTCCATTAAGCCCATCAGAACAAATAGTCACTTCAGCCCACTGTGATGCAAGGGACAAGAAGGGGAATTTTTTAGCTCCATCTTCCAGAGACGCGTCATGTGCAGGCTACAGGGAAAGATGATGTTTGCTGACCACTGTGTCTGGACTTTGTAGAACAGAAGCACAAACTGAGACTGTTGACATTACTCTGAGAAACCTCTTCCGGTGTTTGTTTTAGAGGAATTAAAACCAGAAAGACCATAGCAAACAAGTCCAAGAAACAGGACACCCATCTCAAGCTTCAGCTTCTGAACATTTTGCCACAACAGAGCAGGCAGGTGTTTCAGGCTTTCCCACTGCTTTTTGTTTGTTGGAGACATCAACATTTTTTTTAATAGTTAAAGCACTCGTGACAGAGGCTACATGCTGCTATTTCTGAAAGGATGTATTAAAAAATATTTACTTTCTAAGAGATTTTGGATTTCAAGTGGCTAAGTCACTGGTTAAAGAGCCCTTTGGCTTTTAAATTATGTAGGCCAGGTTTCTTGAGATACCTACACCCCTGAATCCATTTGGAATTTTAAAAACTGTTTATTGTTTTAAATCGTTATTTGTTCTATATAACTGTCAACACGGGGCTGTTATTCCAACAGCTCAACCTTCCAAAAAAGTCTGTGTGCTCCTGCAGGTTTCCTCAGCTGCCTACGGATGTATTTGTAGCGTGTGTGAAACTTGGCATGAAGTTTAAATTCTGAGGAAACATCTTTGCAAATAGTTTCGTGTGTCTTTCAACAAGCCTTCACGCACAGCCTAATCAATGCCTCGCTAATGGGCTAATTTTTAAAATAAACTACCTTGTCACTGACAGAAACTGACGGGAAGGATGAATACTGCTGAAGAAGGGCAGTGAAGGACCTCCCAGGACTTTTCAAGTTGCTTTCGCCTTGGATAATACACTAGCAGGAATACTTGCAGTCCTAAGCCAAGGTTTCCTGGCGTGAAGCACCTCTGGTGTCAAGCAGAGCTTCAGACAACACTTCAGCACGTGCGCTTAACACATGTGGACCAACACATTCAGCAATATATTTCCAAAAAGGATCCAAAGTACTGGCAAATAGCAGTTCCATGCCCATGCTGTGGGGGGAAGGCAGAAAGTTGTACGAGAGATTATTTGGAATTAAAATATTCTTTTTTTTCTCTCCAAAAATGTGGCCAAGGACAATTTGATCTAAATGGCTGCACACAGAAAAAGCAGTGGACGAAACTGGCTCACAACCCAGTACTGACAGCAGCAGCGCTGGCTGGTCTGCATGGATGGAGCTGGGTGATTTTAATGATAATTCAAGCTCATGCCGAGCTCCACAATGGAAACCTAACACCAACCTCTTCCAAAGACCAGATGTGTTTAACTTCCAAGGCTGTGGTTTTGAGTCCCTCTCTCTTCTAGTTGTGGAAATGTCCACCGAAACAGCTCCAGGATTTTGGTAGACAGGGGGAGGAGGAAGCATCCTCCACATTCAACATGCTAGCCTCAGGAGATCCTCTTTGCAAAAACAGAAGAGCACACATGCACACAGATGATTTCTTCCCCTCGACTGCTGCCCACCAGCACGAGGGAATGGCCATTAGCCCTGCCTGCTGTCACGTGTGGATAACCTGCTCCACCTCAGGGCTGGGGCAGGCCTGAGCTCCCCGTGCCTATCCTCCCTGGTTGACCTGTCGGCCCTGCCTCGGGCACTACAAGCCTGTAAATCGGGCTGCTTCCTCCACATGGCTCTTTATAAATTCTCTGTTTGGGGGGCCCAAACTCAGCACTGCAGGCAGCCCGCTAGCACAGCCGCTCCTCAGGCAAACATGGCGCTCTGACGCAGTTTGGGAGTTTCCTCAGGCCATGAAGAGCGCACCACGGATACTGACAGGCAGCGATTTGGTTGCATCCTCCTATCTTCTTCTGTAACAAGATCTCCAGTGTCATCTTAGCTTTGAGGGACTCAACCCTGCACGGCACAGCAGCTGAAGTTTAGCTCAGGGCTCCTCGCTCCCAGAAGTGTCTCTCCAGCTTTTGTCACACACAGCCCTGGCCAAAGCACTGTGAGCAGGCTGTTAGTGAGTTTGGCTGCCTCAGAGATTCAGCTGGTCCCAAACCGGCTTTCCTCCTCATCCCTTGGCGAACCACCACAACTTCATCAACAGTCTTAGTGTTAGATCTGAATTTTGCCTACTCTTCGGAAAGCACCCTGACCTAAGCTTTCCACATCCTTCCTACCACCACTGCCTTCTCTGGTCTTTGATCTGGTGCTGGGCTGACTGCAGGATAGCAACAGGGGCAGAGCCATCTGCCTGTTCTCGTAGCTTTGCCTCGGCTGCACAGAAATACTGTCATTCCTCCACGCTCAGTCTGAGCAGTGCAGCTGATAAAGACATTTAAAGGCATGAAAGGAAATGAAAGCGCTCAGTCCCACCGGCAGCCACCAGGAGCTGGGTACTGAACCCTCATTTGTGCCTTCAGAAGTCTTCCCCCAGGGCTTCAGTGCAGCAGCGGATGACCAAAGTGCAATTTATTAACTGTTCTTCCCCTCTTATTTCACAGCTTTAGGAGAGGCAATAAAACCAGGGACTTCAGCTTAGCCAGTTTTGCCTGAGCTGCCGATTTTTGTTGCCAGCTTGTGTTCCGCCATCAGGGCTTCTGAAAATTTTATATTGTTTTTCTTTCTGGCGTTTCCTGGCACATAAATGGGAGCTGAGTGCCACCCTGCCAAGCTCCAGGACACCAGCATCAGTGCTGGTGGCAGAGCTTCCAAGCAAACTCTCACATCTGAGCTTGAAGACAGGGTACAGGCATTTTAAAAAACATCTATAAGACAAAAGGGATTCCTTATATCTGTTCCTGTTCTTATAGATGTTGCTTAGTTTTTCTTTAGTCTTTTCAGTTTTGTAATACTTGTCCCTTTTGCATATCCTGGGAACCAGCACGAACCTTATGTCCCAGTGCAGAGTGGAAGCTGGGAGCAGAAGGCCTGCTTCCTATTCAGAGACCTGCCCTATGTTTCCGTGTGAATTTTGGAGTCTCTCAGGCCAAATTACAAACTGATGTCTGGCTTAGCTAGGCTGTCACAGCTTCTGAAGCTGAGACTGTCACCGTGAGGCACTAAAAATCTACCTGTTTAATTACTTTAGTTTCCTTATTCATAAAAGGACAGTAAGATCTTAATCTACATCTCAACTCATTAATATTTGTAAATTGTTCTGAGACTGCAGGATAGTTGGAACTACTTTTAGGAATGGAAAATGCCATTTCAATTAGGTATGCAATTAAAATATACTGAGCATCATAAGCAGCAAATGGGACATCTTGTTTCATATCAGCCAAGAAATGCTAAGTGGCTCTGTGCTTTCTAGTTGCATATTTTATATTTTTTGTCCTGAAAAACTCATTAAGGAAATGTATTGGGACAGATTGTGACATTCAGCAAGAGTTGTAATGTCTGTTGAAGTTCATGGCCCAGAGGGAAAAGGATGTCCATGTGGACAAAACGCCTCTCCCTGCAGCTCTACAAAATGTAGAGCTTTACAGTTCGCTGTAGAAAGAGAGGGACACGAACTACAGTTACAGTCCTTCTGCACCTCTTAAAGGAGATTTCCACTCTGTGGGTATATAGAAAGAAGAGTCTCTGCTCTCAGCCCTCCCAGAGAAGAGGAACAAAAGAGCCTTACAATCTCAGTTTTCCTTGGCTGCCTTCTACGGAGTGACCAGGGAGAACTTTTACTGGCTCTTTCTTCTGCAAATGAATTTATTTTGATTCCTTTCAAAGGGCTGCACAGAATCTGTCCTCATTTCTTTCTCTGAGAGCTTTCTGAGAGGCTTTTTGGACAAGACTGTGGCAATAATTCATGCCATTTGCAGACAATTTGTAAACCCTTACAGTGTCTCAGAATGATTCATTATTTTTCTAAGAATATGAAGCAGTTTATGTGTGTGCGTTTGTGAATATGCATGCTCATGAAAAGTGAAGACAGGCAGTTCCCCTAGGCCCAGAGGTGGAAACAAAAATCAGCACAGATTTTTTTCTTTTTTTTTTGAATATCAGTTGCTTCACCCCTCTACATTTTAGCTCTTAAGCGAACCCAAAGCAGAAGGCAGAAGTCTTATTTGCCGCAATGTCTCCTAAAAGGCACCCTGGAAGACCCAGTATAGTATTTCCTGAAGGTATGATCCTATGTAAGAAAATTATTCTAACAACGATCAGCTACAGACACATTAGCTTTGGCTTCAGCCACCAAGGAGAACCACAGTTACAGCTATTCCTCATCCTAGATTACAATGCCTAAACTTAATCTCTGTTAAATTTTCAATACAATTAGTTTTATATCAGCTTTCAAAACAAACAGCACCTTGCTGGTAGTTACTGGATGAACATCATTAACCCAAGCCAGTTCTGAGCAAGGATTCCACAAATCCTAGGATTTGGAATGATTTCCTAAAAGATATCTCTAGATATTTTCCATAAATACCTATCCAATACAAACCGATCCCAAAGGGAAAGTTCATGGGAGGAAAAATCTGAGCAACTGCTGGAACAAACACTCAGCCTTTGCACAAGACTGCACTCCAAGCCCTCTTTTGCATCAGGATACAAGAAATAAATCCATGTAGGCTTTCACTAGCTATACTATGTCTGGAACCCTTTAGTATTGAGTGCATACATCAGACCTCCCTCCTTTCCACATTATTAAGGTTATTGCTGCAGGTGCTAAAAAATACTCACTCCTTGCTGTTATATATAGAGTTGGGTGAGAAACTTGCTTCCCAGTTAAACAAATAGAAGACTGTGCCGACATGCACAGCATGTGATGAATGCTTATGTGATGCATACGAAAGAAACTAACCTTCACTAGGTAAGACATTTTCCTCTCCTTGCCAGCCCCATGATCCTCCCTTTGCTATTATACTTGCATACCTAATGGTATCTCCCTCAAAAGGCTTTGTTAGTCTGATATGTCTGGCTAAGAAAATGGCAGCTGAAAGAATAAATCTGGGAAGGCTGCAAGTACAAACACTCACACAGAGGATTTTAAAAAATTACTCTGTGTGTGAGCTTGTAGAAACCAGTCTCCCCACACGTTTAAAAGTCCAAATCCCACATGAAGGAATGAGAAAGTCATGTGAGAAGTTAAATAAATCCAAAGCAAACACGACTATTAGCTTTGTTGCATGGTCCTGTAAAACAAGCTGGGTAAAGTTAGTCTCTGGGTTGGCTTGGTTATCAACATCTCTTGCTGTACTGCAGTTATCCTGGTGACTTTAATTTCACCGCTACGCATTAGCTTCTGTTGTCTCTCCAGTTCATTGTTAACATCAGTATTAAGCTGTTCTAGCAGGAGATGCGATTAGCTGGTGTTTTTAACCCATGCTTCCACAGAGAAGAAATCTGAGATACACAACACAAAAAGTAATAATCCTATACAGTCTAGCAAGCTTTGGAGCAACTGTGCAAAAAACAATATTGCAAGATTTGTGTCTTACAGGATCAGCATGAGGCTGATTTCTTTAAAATGCATAATTTATCCTACCTTGCTGGCTTTCAGTATCTCAAACATCAGAGGCAACCCCTGCGTGATGAGCTCCTCTGTGTACTCTTCTTCTTGAATGGACTTGAATTCCTTTAGCAAGCACTGGATGAGGGGTCGCCTGTGCTGCTGGAAGGATGTTCGCAAGGACTCCAGCCACGTGTGCAGCGTCCAGGGAACACCTAGGGATGGAGGACAGAGCTCATTCTCAGCTCCAGAGAAGGATTTGCCTTTCTGCTATTGCTACCTTTATGTGTATACATGTTAAGACTTTAAGCAAAAACTGCCAAAAAACCCTAGAAATCAAATTCCCATTTATCCACAACTGAGAAAGTGGATGGCTATCAAGACATCCCAGACCTAATACACAGAGGCTCTCCTCCAAGTGCTTAGAGAAGACTGTGGTCTCTTTGCTCATCTAGCCTTCAGCTTCTCTGCTGAGACTGCCAATTTGTGGTAATTGCTGTGGTGCTCTGTGATGCAAAACCCTTTTGGAAACTAGATTTACACTAGCTCATTTGTTTGAATGCAGCCCTGGAGAGCCATTAAATGGCCAAAAAAAAAAAAAAAAAAGTATTTTGGTCACTACCCACCTGTATTCAAAGTGGTGGTCTTCAGATTACAACTTTCCTTAAGCGCTACCCCATGTCCTTTACTGATGGTTACTATTTCCCACAAACAGCACTGGGTGCGTTAAGCAGATCAGCCTTTTCAAGTTGCCATTTGTCATGGCAGAACCACTCTCCAGGAACTTAAAGGGAAATGTTCCCATGCACTGAATGAGAAAACACACAAAGCTAATATACTACTCCAGGCGTTAGGCTGGATGTGACCCAGTTTCTCTTCTCGCGGAACAGAGTGGGAGGAAATGCAAGCCCAGGGTTTGGCAACCAAAGGTTTTTCCTTCCACTTCAGCAAATGCCCAGCACCCTGAGAGCAGCCCTGGTGCTCTCATCTCACTCAAAACCAAGCACTTTGCCTGCTCAGCAATTCTGGTGAGCCACTGCTAAGACCCTACACCCTCACCCATGCAAGAGGTCTTCAGGGCTGGAGAGCTGCACCACGTGGAGGCACCCTGGCCTCTCTCTGAAGGCAAATTAATGAGGATTGGGCACACATCAATGGGCACACAGCCTAGGCTGACTCCTTCCTGTGCTCCCAACCACCCTCGTTGTGGGCAGAAGCAGACTCCCAACAAGCTGGTATGATGCTCAAGCCCTGTGGTGGCACAGTTAGACACTGAGAAGCCAGTTCACTGCTCCTCCCCTCAGAGGCTCACAAACCTTGGAAAAGAAAGCATTTTTTTACTGCGGGACTGCATTATGGCAGAGTGCAAAAGAGGAGCTGTTGGAAGCAGTCTGCAGCAGACAAACACTGCCCCAGAGACCTAGTTAATACTCTGCCAGGCAGCAGTGAAGATGGCTGCTGGTGGAAACAGCTCTGTCCTGCAGAAAAGTGCCTCTGAGCAGGGTATGCTGTGGAGCCCAAATAGGCCAGGAACCTGCAGGATCCCCCATCATGTTCCAGATGGGGGTCAGAGAATGAGGGGCTGCTGCTAGCATGGGTCTAACACACCATTTGATGTGAAGGGTGGATGCCTGTTTTGTACAGCTGACAGAGGAAGTGGGACACTTAACTGGCTTGAGAGATGCTCCAAAAGCCTTGGCACTACACCTGGGTTGACTTAACTCACTTCGCCATCCTTACCCACTGAGAACCTCCTTGCAATTACCACTTCCACAGGAGTTCACGGAGGTGCAACTGTGGTCGGGGTAAGCAACAGCACATGAAGAAAACATCTTACAGTGGTATTTGTGAGGAGGGAGAGAAGAGACGGTGCTGGCACTGACCTATACTCCGTATGTCAATGGTCACATCCACGTATCCGTGCTCGGCGCTGTGGTACATGGCCTCCTTCAGGGCCTTCAGCTTGGCCTTGCTGTTGCGGCTGGCGCACAGCGGAGCTGCTGCCGAGTCAGGCAAGTCTGTCCCCTCCGCCAGGATCTCCTCCAGGGACAGGATATCGCTCTTTTCCTTCTCTGGCTGAGCAAGCAGCTTACGGAAAACATTCCTGTCAATCACAGCGTGATACAGAGAGGGAGAGAGGAAAAAAAAAAAAGAGCAGGAGAGCAGAGTTAGCGGCGATGCTTTTTTTGTGTGCCCAGGATACTTGCTGCAGCATGACAGGTTAGGACACCTATCCAGCAGGCAGGTCAGAAACTACTCCAATTAACGGGCTAGCTTACAACAGTCCCAAGACAAGCACCACTCCTGCTAACCCACTGGCAACGCCTGGACCACGACTGCAAGACGCTGCTGTAATGACAGCAACAGTACAGACGTCATACAAGTGGCAGCATCTTGTGGGAACACAAAACCATGAGCTAAACGTGACTCTCACGTGACTCATGACTTCAGGCACTTGCCCCACCATCAGGAAAGGCTGAGTTGCCTTTGGACAAGCTCTCAGGACTTTCACCAAGGAGGCCACTTGAGAAGGGAGCTGTCTGGAGCTACCAAAAGCACCACCACTCAATTAACACTCAAAGCAGTCTGGGAAAGCCAGAGCAACTAGACATTCAACGAGGCCAGTCAGGGCAGGTTCAAGCACTTGTGGGACTACTCTGGCTGGGCCATCAAACAGCAAAGCCCAAATTCAGCCACAGACTTAGTACCTTCAGGTTCATACCAGTGTAACGTCATCAGTATCAAAGAAATCGCTCTCAGTTTCCATGGCTGTGAGAAAAGAAACCAGGCCGGTCCCCAGCCCACCTCCCTCGTATTCCTCCCTGTACCTGCTCAGAATCTGGCATGGAGTGGCTGCATGGCAAGGGGTGTCCCCAACAAATGAGTGGTTTGCGAAGAGAGGGGAAGAGGAGGGAGTCTGTGTGCATGGTATGTAGGTAGGAACATAAAATCCAGTTCTCAGAAGTAAGCTGTGGGTCTGTGACATGCACAGGCTGCAGCCAAGCCTCAGAGTCCTCCTCAGGTGCTCGGCTCCCACCCAGACCGGCTGGCACTAAGGCCTGAGCAGTGAATGTGAGACTCCAGCAAAACAACTGTCCTCTCTGTCCTCCCAGAGATCCCTCGCAGGCTGCAGATGGGCAGCATGGCTTGAACCCGCCCTGACGTGCCATGAGCATGTTGTTAGACTGGCAGCTCTTCTCTAAGCAAACAGACGGCAGGTACTGTCTCTAACCTGTATCTATGTTCCTCTGGATGGCTACAATCAGAAAAGTAGGAATGTGAAGATCAAAATACTAATCCATCGTACTGCAGTTAACTCCTGCATATTGCAAGATCATGCATGCCAGGTGCTCGTTTCATTACTGTCTTTAAAAAAACTTCCAGCATACGGACAACATTAAGGCACACAGGACTTTACAGTAAACGCAGATGCAGAAACTCTGCTCCACAACAGCGAAGGCTGCAGCAGTACAGACACAATCCGCCCCAAACCTCAGGAATACGTCAACAAGAAATTCAGAAGGAATGGCTTTGGCATTCCTTCCTGCCATCACACCAGCTCCCGTTTAACAGACATCACATTGCAACACACCGTGGAGAGTCCCCTTCCTTTTTTTTTTTTTTTATCGGATATTAAAAAGCAGTTTGTACCACCAACTGGTTAAATTGACATGCCAGCAAAAAGCCTTACATCTCTGCCCAGTTGGTGACATGGTTAATTGCTCATGCAGAATTTTCACCCATCTGCTCAAACCAGACTCCCAGGCAAGAAATAACCACTTGAAGTATGCCACTAGACTTGTTCCCACTCTACCTGTGTCCATGTGCAGCAGCCTGACTGAAAGAGTTCATGTCACCTTGTGGAGTCATGGAAATGCCATTCCTGTACATTGTTCCTATCATGGGATCAGCTCCTCTCTCCAACAGCAAACTGACCAGTTCAAAATTTCCTGCGAGTTAAGAGACACACATTTAGATCTTTTAAAATCCATTATTTGCTCATCTTAATTCACAGATCTCGACTGAAGAATTTATTACAGAGGGAGGAGAAAGTCCTTACCAGCAGCTGCTGCCAACTGTAAAGGAGTTTCAGAGTAATTTTCTTCTCCATGCTCCAAGGAACCTTCTACCTTTGCTCCAGCATCCAACAAGAGCTAGAAAGAAAATTCACCATTTAGAGCAACTGGGGGGGTATCTCAGTGTTCAGAGCTCATGAACAGTGACAAATGAGAGTCTAATGCTTCTTGTTATCTGCAAACCAGATACGATGGAGACAAGTGACATGCACATTCTGCTCATTCTCTCACAGAGGCAAACTGATCCCTTTTTTAGCTCGTTTTACACTGTCAAGACACCAGGAGCACTAGTGTCCAACTTCAGAGCCAAAAAAGTGTAACCCAGCGTTTTTGAATGGGAAATGGGGATAAGGTTGGTGTTCGGAAGTAATGCACTGACGATGGATATACTGAAAATTAGCTCAATGAGCATCCTTCCTTCGTGGTCTAACAAAAGCCCAGCACCATCTTAAAGTGGAGCAGATTTCATTTGCCTCCATCTTTTATACAAAGCCATGGCCAAAGAAAGGCAGTTCTTAAGGACAAATCGCAGCAATGAATCCAAAAGCTGTAGTCTCCATCGGGAACACTTCCACATGAATAACAACAACGCTGAAAACAAAAGTGGCCAAAGACAGCAGGACGGAGCCTGCCCTCCAGCCCCTCTTGTCTGTTAGGCTTTCATAGTTTTGGCGCTTCATTATGTGTGCCATAGACACAGCTGTTTTGAAGAATAAACCTTCTCGACTTTTGTGATGCCAAAGCACAGAACCAGCATATCCCACGCGACGCCTTGCTTGGGTAAGGAGACTGAGTGCCCCTGTGGGACAGGGCGATGGCTCTTGCTGTCTGCCTCTCCCCCACCAAGGCAGCCGTTTTGTGTTTGTTAGAGTATTACAGCGGAAGAAAGCGTAATGAATGAAGGAACAAACACAGAAAACGAGTGGTCAGGAAGGAGCACAAGGAGTTGACAGACTTTCTTTGGTGCAAGTTTGCTTTAAAATCGTCCTATTTAAACCTCATATTGGTTAAGGTTTGAACATTATATTCGTTATATAATAGGTTTATTATATATCAGTACACTCCAGAAGAAGCAGAAGTAACCAATATGAGTATGACAAGAGGATACTGGTTTGAGATGAATGTAATTATAACTGAAGAGGAGAAACAAAAGAATGAGATGCAGGTAGGGAAATACAATAATACCTGAACTACAGGAATATGTCCATGCAACACAGCAAATGTCAGAGCTGTCCAATGGCGGGTCTCAGGGTGGACGGATGGGTATTTATGAGCAGTACTGACAACCTACAAACAAATTAAAGTTATTTTTTTAAAGAGCTATACGTAAGAAAATTCAACCTGCCTGAAAGCCAGGCACGTGAGGGAGTAGGTGAAATAGAAAACCTGGGAAAGGTGCTTTATAAAATGATTGGTTTCTTTTTTCCAGCAAAAAATTTTCTTAATGCTAAAACTGTTCATGCCGATTTGACAGCTTGAATAGCGTTCATACCAAATGAAGTCTTTTCACCAACTACTGTAGCTCCATCTAAACCACTGGCCACCAGATACTTTTGCACAAGGTCAAAACATCCACAGCTGTTTACAGCAGCACACACTAGGGAAGCAGGGATGGATCAGATGCTTATAGCTAAGGACTGCTCCCACTGTCTCCTCCAGGCCATGTATTGACAGCCCCAGTGCTTGGAATTGCTTCCAGCCCAAAAGAATTCTTTCCACATAAATCAGTAAGACTTTTGTTGTTGACATCAAGAAGAACACATCCCAGACCCTGCCCTAGAGTTTCCAGCAGTACTTCCAGGCTCCTCCTCTTCCACCAGAGGAAAAAAAGACGTCTGAGAACAGATGGGGCAGAGTGGCGTTTCACAGATATTTTAAGAAAACTCCTTTTTACTTTTTTTCTCCTGTTTGAGTTGCGTTAGAACAAAGCAGGGTGGCTACAGTTGAAAGAGATGCAAACTATATCCTCAGGATAAAAAAAAAAATGGTATTTTTCACATTGCTCCTTCCATTTTCTGTTTTAGTGCCTGTTTCCTCTAATGGAGACATTGGGGAAGATGAATAACCACTCTCTACTTCAGGTTCCCCGTCCTAAAGTCGGGGATATTAATATTGATGAGGTTCACAGAGATGGAA